>NC_090445.1:1504928293-1505231324 GCF_031143425.1 Pleurodeles waltl | reverse complement strand
CGATACTAATATACCACGGTTCCCTAGCTACGTGTTATTGGTCCTCCCCAATCCTCTTACGTACCTGCTTTGCTCATCTCGAGGCCGAGCAATGACACTGGCACTGGGGGCAGCAAAGAACCTCTTACTCTCCCGAAGGGGGTCAGAGACCCTCCCTAATCATACTGATTAGTTACATAAATTGTGGGCCCTCATGGGTATGGAAAAATTGACAGCAGCAGCAACTGGGTCACTGCTCCTCTTTGATAAGACTTGGGGCCCATATATACAGTACATGTCAGAAGAATTCAGGGAATTATCATGCCCATCTTATCTCCGCATCCTCCGATTGACAACCCCTACAGACACCACCCGATCAAATTAATGGACACCCCTTCAACACAAGAGTCCTGGCAATAAACACCCGAGGCACACTCATGGAATAACGAAGCACAGTGCACGCGCACGGTGGACCTTCCCATTTTTTCTTCTTTTCCTCCTCTTTAAGCCTTCTTTCCTCCCCCCTCCCAGCTACTCCCCCTCCCCACTGGCCAGTGGTTGTAGGTAGGGATGTTGTATTCCTGCACTTGAAATTCAGTAAAAGAGATTTTAAACGTAAATTCTGTCAGGACAAAGCTGCCAGAATTTAACTTAGGAAAAGGCCCGGTAATTAATTATGTGACTTGCTTAGTTTGATGCGGGGAAGTGTTGCTTTTTTTAAAAAAAACGAATGTTTACCATTTGGGAAAGCAAACAGAGGGCAATGTTGTCTCCTGCAGGATGCCACCCACGTGTTTTTGGCGAATCACAGAGATCACTAGTAGCAAGGTGGCAAAGTAACATACATTTTGCGACACACTGCAAATTGGCATTTTGTGGTGGGAACTATTACTGGATAAATTATATTTCAGATTATTTCCTAGTTCCTAAACCAGTCACTGTGTAATTTGCTCATCCTGATTCGTGAATAGGAATTAGTACATCGGGCCCCAGGTTCCTTGTCCCATTATTAAAACTCATGGTTGACACACGGCCTCTACTGACTTCTCAGATGCCGGCAACCACACTGTGTGTGTGTCTGTGTGGTGGTGGGGGGGGGGGGGGGGGGTGAATGCCAGCGTTTCTGACATGACCTTTGGGGCTACAAACTGGGATCTGCACAAAGCTGGGCCGTGAATAATAACTTTGTAAATTAAGAATGAGCCGCATTATAACTGTGTGTTTTTTTATTATCAATTAATGAGTTTTATATTTTTTAAATTGGAATGTGATGTTCTTTCGAAGATTTTTTATGGACACAACGCCTATCACAAGTACACTAAGTGAAGCAGGGTGAATCCTATTATAACTGTGGAGATAGCAAAGTTCTTGTCATTCTTGCCCAGTCTTCTGCCCCATTCCCAAAACAGCCAAACTATCCGACTGGCTGAAACTGTGAAAGCACCAGAGGGGAAAGGAGAGGGAACCAGACACTTTCTGGAAATATAGGTTTCTGGAAAATTAAATGAAAATGTCTTTGTAATTCAAAACTACACATGTGCTAAGTAAAGTTACCATAGTTAGTCGCTGCAAGGACCCCTATACTTTTTTTTTGCATTTAGGTTCCTTGAGCGTGAATTCTAGGCGTTCTGTTGTAGATATGTTCTGTACATGCATAGTTTTCTTTATGCTTTTCGGCATAAACTGAGCAACCACACATCTTACTACGTCATTAAATAATATATGGCGCTGGCATTGTCTGTACTGCCAGGGTCATTTTTGCTTAGGATTGGTGTGATAAAGGAGAGAAGGCATTGTGAAATCAATCTGAACTCCAACAGATTAATAATCTGACCACATGGTACTCACTGTAAAACATTCTAGTGAGCTCCCCATACTGGCAAAGGTGTGAACATTTCATAATCCCAGTAACCAATACGTACTGGATTTACCACTAACCTTGGTTTCCAGAGTACCTGTAAGCGCTTCAATGCCTTGTCAGCCGTAATAAGCACCACATAAATAAATCACAGACCCAATATGTGCTTGCTGGTTTGACAGATCGAAAGGATCACTAATCACAAGGTTGCAGTCCCTATTCACCAATCACCAGGGCTGGCTTTAGTGCTGGTGGTGCCCAGTACAACAATCGTTTTTGGTGTCCCCATGACTCCTCCTCAGACTCCCTCACTACTACTTGGCAAAAGAAGCTCTCATCTCTCCGTAGCTGTCTCCCACATACATTTAATTTGTTTTAAAGAGCATGTAAAGGCTGGCTTTACTAACCCACTCAGCTGTCCACGTAGAATACAGACCTTTTCTGTGAAGTGGGCATAGTACCTCTCTTCAAACTCAGATTTCTGTATCCAGCACCCCTTCTGAAGTCAGTGCCCCCCTTTCAGGTCAGCGCCCAGTGCGGCCACACCAGCGCACCCCCCTAAAGCCGGCCCTGTCACTCACGACCTTGAACCAGCCTTCCACAGAACATCCAGATGTGCGTAAACCGACCCTTGAGGCGCCAGTCTGGAATGCACACTGAAGCAACCGGGTACAGCATCTGGCTTCTGGCTCAAGTAAGATGCAGGAATCCATGGGGCAAAGGAAAATAAAATAACCGAAGAGGGGCAGCAATACAGATGGAAAAGAGAAAACTAGACTATTTATGATCTGAACCTTCCCTGGCGAATGGAATATGAGGCCTGGACCATATTCATACCTGTTCTTCACAACGAATCCTCCTCACTGGAACTACATAGGGCTGCGCTGGACTGATTAAAACTACACCGAAGAGACCTTGTGCTTGAAGCAAGTTCCCTTCATTACAGATGTTTTTAGTAAGTTAGATGTTCAAGCGCGGCAACTAGAACACAGGGACCACGAACAACATTTTCAAAAACACCTGAGCTAAGGAAAAGCTAAATGACAATTTCTTCAATTGTGAAAGTGCCCCAGCCACCACAAATTATTGACAGGTATGTCCGCTGGAATGACTGGATTGTGAAAAACAAGAATCCGCTAGATCCCGGGCATATCTGTTTATGGGGAATACAAATATTTAAAAACAGTTTCAAGAAATCTATATTTCAAAGAAACTAAGAAATAAAAACAAAATACCACACAACATTAACAGGAGAGAAGAAAATTAGAGCATTAAAACCTTTTTGCAGGCCAAAAAACCAGGCTGCCAGCTCTTGAACTGAAAGTTTAAAACAAAAGAGTTTCCCACTTTTACAAGTGCTGAAACAGAACCATGAAAGGCACTGCAATCCTGCATTCATATTTTATTCCTCGGCTCTTTGCCTCTCCGAAGGCTTTCATCTTCTAATTATAACACATTACAGGAAAGTTAAGTCTACACTCCTGCAAGGGCATTTTTAATTTAACCTCTTCTCTCCATTAGGTTTCGCTGCGGTGGCACAATTTACATTCTGGGCAATAAATATGAAGGAGACAGCTTACGGTACAGGTTTGATCCATTAATGTGCCTATAAAAACAGAGAAAGAATAGCTTGAGTTCGTTTAGTTTTTCTTTACATTATAACTAAGGAAGAGAGTTCCTAAAAAGCAACCATGAGGGCCTAAGCTGAAAACATCTTGCTCCCATTGGCTCGGCAAACAAATCGTCTAAAAGGGTGTTTTAGAAAAGTAGTTACACATGCCTAGCCATGGGTATATATTTTCCTTAGCACTACCCAAACAATAACCATAGGAAGCCTGACACCTCTTGTCAGGGTCATAACATAATTCGTACATTGTAGGTCCGTGGCTTCTGTGGACGCTAACATTCACATGCGCCCCTCCGCCGGAAATAGACAGCTTCACATGCATCTAGTTTGGTAGAACACAGTCGGCAGGGATCATCAAACGGTAGCTTCTGGGTGTACACGAGTCATCATCAAGGTTTATCACACTTAATTCTCACATACAACTCATAGGTAAGATTCTAATCATAGAAGGCAAAGGGAGGAAGGAAGAAAGCATCAGAGAGGCAAACTTATTGCTAAATAAATGAAGCATGACTAGCAGAACATGCTTTTTAAGACTAATGCATGAAGGCGGCCTGTAGCGTAGGCTATGTAGTTATCCTACAAAGGTCCGGAACAGTCCCATTCCCCATAAAAATCTACAAATATGGCTTTGATTCCGGTATGGGGTACAATGATCCCATCTGGAATGTAGGGGTCCATGTGGAGCTCCAAACAGCTTCAAATATAGGACACTATCTTGTCTTCTTTTGGGGGGGAGGGGGCGGGGATGTATTTATTTCTTCAAAGCCCCATGTCTGTAAAGTATACAGTACATGAATATTTTAATATGGAATTACTGAAAATCGTGAAATATTGGTGATGATTTATCCCTATCCAAGCCGTGTGGGTATCAGAGATTTGTAAACATGAAGTGTGATGAGAATTTTACAAGGTAGAGCTCCAAGCTCCAGCAGGCATTCTATGAAAAATGGTAAAAGGCAAATAAAATAATTAATAGAGAATTCCCACAGAATATTTACAGTTAACAGAATCGAAAAACTAGAGAAAGCTTGCCTCAAGGACAAATCATATAAAGGTGAGAAAAGACTGAAATCTGCTATTTCTCCTGACTGATGAGAAGGTAACAAGAAACTTTTTCCAGTGAGGTCGCTCGAGACCGAAACCAGGCTTATGCATAGGTGAAGCATACAAAAAATCCCTTAAATAATACTTGATGTGCTGTTTAAAGAAGAAAATACTTGCTGAGCTTGTGATTGTAGACATGGATGCAAACCAAGTCCTGCGAGTATCCACCATAGATACATAATTCAGTTAACAAGGTCACTGAAAATTGCTCTATTCACTGTCTTATAATTTCACATCTCATTCAGACCTATTTTCCTCATGCAAATTTTAACCTGTTTTTTATAGCCTAATCCCCCCGGACCTAAAGTTTGTACCAAGCTGTTTGTACTTGTTTTGAAATTACTGGTCATTCAGAATGAAGGCCCAAGTGTCTACCAATAATATAACTTTGTTGACTGAACTACTGAAAAAAACAGTTGCATCCTCCAGAAGACCAATGGTAAAGTATTAGGCATATGTTTTAGAATGGATACTCTGTGTACGCCCTAGCCATAGATATTACCTCCAAATCGGACCCGGCTATATTTAAAGAAGGGAAAAATGGCATTCATAGAACAAGCCAACCACATTTATTGATGGCAGGGGTAGGTAAAGCTCTCTGTTCAGTTCCTGAGATGGAAGCTCGGATTTCTGAGGAAGAGTTGGGATAATATTGTTTTAGAACAGGCAAAGCTCAGAGAACAAGAAATGGCAAGGCTATACCAAGGGCATTAAAATAAAGTACACTTTGTGAAGGTTTCCAAATCTCTTAATCTCCTGAGGTTATTAAAAACTGAAGCATGGGTGAAGGAGGTATAGCCATATGTTCTCAACTAGAAGACTATGAGGACAGCAACTAATAATCACCATCTAATCCACACTTAGCATACACCTTTCAAGCTAGAGCAACAACTGGTCAACAACAATGACTTGGAGACAACCATATAGGTGTGGAGACAAATGCCTATAACTGGTCCAATCAGATGTCCAGCAGTTCCTTGCCATTTTTATTTTTATGCTATTACTGAATCCTAATCTAAGGGGTGCATCAAGCAGCAACCACAGTGTCCCCTAGAGACACCTTTGTAAACTCCAAGACATGGAACACGCTATACTGTAAACCGTTATCACCATCCAATATGTCTCTTAGAGGTAATCCCATTCATCCCCTAACCCTCTAAACCAGCCACGAATGATGGCAGTCTATTTATAGTTTTTGGTGTGTTGCATAGTTACAACCTGGGGAGGGGAAAAGTGGTGCCCCAAGGAAAGTCAAAGACCAGTTACTGCCTGTAACAGGGGTTCCCTTTTCTGTGAAAAAAGATCGTAGACATCATAGCAATTGTGATCAGAGTACTTCCCGCTAACACCAGTGTCACTAATTCCAATGTGAAGAACGAATGAATTTTAGATACATTAATTTAAAGTCACACAGAGAAGGTCACAAACATCTATTTGTGAAAAGAGGGACCTAACATGGAGGATAGACGCTATTCAAGATAGGCACATCCACCAGTTAATCTTCTCAAAGGACTATCTTTGTGGGTGATACAGAATTTCCCACCAGACTGGAACAGGTACTTGGGTATTTCCTGATCTGAACTGTTCTGCAGTCTTCAAAGTCAGCACCACGTAACTAGGTTCAGTACCTCCAATGAGCTTCAGTGAATTAATTCAGATTACCTCAGTGAAAAGAGAACTGTATTAGCTTTGTATATCGGAGGAGAGTATCCAGATACAAAATGATTTGTTTTTACCTGCCAAAATGAAGACTGAAAAAAGAAAACAAAAATAAAAAAGTTACCTACTTCGATGATGTGGGGCTTGTAACCAGACAGCACAGTGTATGCCGAGAGCAGGACAAGATGCCTGTGCCCAACAATACCCTCTCCTTCCGAGAACTATGAAATCCTTTTCAAACAAATTGGCTGGAATTCCACCTTAGAGAATGCATCTGTACTGACTGACATTGGATGGCTACCCACCTGCCATGAACTAAATACAAGCTTTAGGTCCAATACTGATTCTTCAGAGCTGCATCATCAATGGACCAATGGATCATGTCCCTTGCTTAGATGCTTCCTGGATGTTTGAGCTGCCAGCATTCTCAGGTTTAGGGCTAATCCCATGAGCTCATCAACGCTCTCCTGGCATGCCCTTCTGCTGTTTTGTCGGAGTGGAAATCATATGCCTACAATAGGAGTTCACAGAAGTGGAACGTGGTGCCCTTAATGGCAACCTAACATACACAAAAACAAGGAGAACTGCAAAAAACATCCCAGAAGTTAAGGTGAACCTCCAAAAACAATTAATGTACCTGGCAATCATGGTCCCATCCATCAACAATCCACTTTGTTGAAATAGCAGGACACCACACCTTGCCTGTACCCAGCACCCACTCGGCTGGAGTCAACTTCAGCTTAGGCCCTACATCAGCTTCTTGGCCTTGGTGTCTGAGAAAACATGCATGAATCCAACCTTGAGGGTTCTCTGATCCTGCTGGGATATACAGTCCAGCACAGGGTGGCCCAAGCACCATCGAGCCCCAGAGCTTATGGACTCCACCTGAGATCCTTTGTGAATCTTTTGCCTTTATGGGCCCACAACCCATTTGCAATAAAGAGTGAGAGGCAATCCTGACCCATTTTTCTGCAATGTTGCTTCCTGCTGGGCCTGCAGCCATCAACTCACGTGCATAATAACCTACTGAACCTGAGATATTCTTGTTTAAATCACACCGATTACCCAGCCCTAATCCATGCCGTGTTCATCGCATTTGCTTCACCAAGTCCACATCTGAACCTGGTGAAAGTGGGCCAAGTGTCACTGGTCCCAGAATTCCCCTGTCTGTGTTCTTATTCCCCATTCCAGCGACACAACTTGGAATAGCTGGAATTTGATGAGGGGATAACTGATGGAATCATAGCCCTCCCTCAGCTGGCTTTCCCATACCAAAACCAAATTACAGCTGACTGGTAATATAAGCCTAAGAGTGTATAGGACCTTAATGTGCTCTAAACAAACAGGGGCGATGGAACATTCTGACACTTTTTGGTGATTGGTGATTGTCTCTCATCCTCCAAATGCTTAATATCTCTTCAGGGGTTCCCTGAAGCACTGCCACTTATTCCCATACTAAAATATTTCAGTGCTGTGGGCAGCTCTAGTGTTACCTGTCGTGCCACTTTATAGCTATCCTTTGTGCTGAAATTTCACAGGATAACATTGGTCCTTTGTGGCGTAGGGTACGTGATGTAGATCTGTGCTTTTTATAAACTGTAATTTTGTGGAGAACACAATGACCACAAACAGCATAGTGATCGTGGACAGTAGATTTGAGAATTTTATAATTAGGGCTTCAAGTTTTATGGAATTTGTCCTCCCCCATGGGTGTTTATCCTGTATTATTTTTTGGTTGGTGGAAAAGTGGAGTTGCAACTTGCATAGTCCCTCATTTACTTAACTGATAAATCTACATGCACACTGATGCCTATGAGGGTGTTAGTGAGCTTAGTCCAATAAGGAGCTATATACAATTAAGCAATACACACACCGGAGTGTAGCAGCCCTCTTTGGAAACAACCCAATGATTAAAAGTGCTCCAAGCGAGACACCCTAAGCCACTCTCCCCATTGAATATCAAGATCTGCCATTGAAGAGAGTGGAGAGAGATGCCTTTGAAAAAAAAATTCACATTGGGACCGCCAATGTACAGGGCAAGGAAGATCCAGAGCTACAGAAAGACTGGGCTTCCCCAATGGTAGGAGAGATGGAAGTGAAAAGCCATGATCCGAATCTTCACAAGTGTCTCAATATTCAAGAAAAAAATCAAGATGTTCCAAAGGCATGTCTAACAACAACGGTTTCATCAAACAAGGCTGTAACTTGATTTTGTTATCCTATTGGGGTGTCAAGCATCTTAAAAAGGGAAGCTGTCCACGCTCAGAGAGCAACATACTGGGGTAATCAGTCAGGACCTCGGTGAAAATGTTTAATGCTTAATTCAAGCCAAAGGGAAGGGTCCTCCTTTGAAACTGGCTTATTCTATCACAAATCTGAAGATCTGTAAATACCGCCAACCTGCCAGCTGCACAGTGGACATGATTCGGTCTGATTTTAGCATATTGCAGCTCTCTTGTGTCAGAATCAACTTGAAATCATAAAGATCTAGAATGCAGAGCAGTCCCCTCCACTTTTTTTTAAGTCCAAAAGACACAGGCTCAAACTCCCTTCCAACAGTGAGAATCTTGGGCAAGTCCCATTGCTTTCAGAAGTAGGAGCCTCTGCAACTATAACAGATGTTTTGCAGCTACCACTGTGGTCCCTTTATTTATGAAGCTGGGGATAACACAGAGCCTAAACGATGTTACTGCATGAGATACTTGAACACCCAGGGCTTTGGTAATATATCACATGGCTCATCTGCTGTAATCAACACACTGGCACTTATGGACACTTATCACGCTAGCATTCCGATGTATCCATCGTTGGCACATCATGCTAAAATACACCAGCAGTATCTGCTGAGAGCTCATGATGGATAAAGCACTTATCCATCATGAATAATACATAATCAGAATTTATAAGGTAGCTCTAACCACCTGTGAACCTCCAATTTTCCTTCTTGCAAAATGTCATCACGATGGAAATAATAGATTTTCCCTATCCTATACATTGACTTGTATCTCGCGATGCAAGGAAGAAGCATTTAACAAATCTGGGTAGGGCATAAAGAATGCAGCATAAATGGTGCAAGCTGTACTATTGATGGAATCGGCCACATGGAGCACCTGCTTCATAAGCTCTCTGCCTACCCACGCTATGAATCTGTATTTCTGCTCAGCCTCTAGTAATGGGGAGCTGCAAATTTGTTCTTGCTCCATCAGTACAGGGTTTACCTAACCATTCAAAATGCATGATAAAGAGAAAGGTCTCTTCAGTGAATGGCCTTTATACCTTGGTTTTTCCAGTTCTTAGCAGCCCCAACAAGTACACTGAAGGGAGCTGAATTGTTTTCTTTAATACAATTTGCTGTTGATGAGGTGCAGTGGATAAGTAGATTTTCTGAAAGCGAGAAGTTTCTATTTTACTGCTGCTTGAATCTTTGTATGTGCTGTGCTTAGCTACAGAACCCCACAGAACACACTTCAATTTCTCACTCATTCACCACTTTTGAGTTGCTTTATGTATGATTAGTGATTGACTATCTCACAGAATTGTTTCCTGGGGTCCATAAGATATGGCAGGAATCCCAAATGGTACCACAAATTATGGTAATGATTTATTGTATGTGTAAGACCAGCCCCGATAGAAACATTAATGAAGGAGAGTAGTGTAACACTGCGGGGAAATGGCCCATGATTGGGTGGGTTCTAAATGAATAGCCCTGGTGTACTTTGAGGCCAAGCAGGTATTCCATTTTTAATAATATCACGATACCAGGAAAAGGTTTTTTTTTTACCGAATAAAAGGTGCTGATGCCTAAAATTGAAATGTAAATAGTGCTGCTTATTTTATTATTGTGTCAGATGTCAACCCTGCATTCCATCTTCTTTCCCACTGAATTTGCTAATAATTAAAATTCATGGCTTTCTTCTGCTTTCGATTCACTTATTCCAGCCCCGGCTAAACTAACTGATTGCACTCACCACTCCAGCTCATTCCAGCAAACTCTTACTGTAAACCTCTTACCAGGACCTGAAGCCTGAGCTAACCATCGAAGAATAGTCTACTTCATAAATACGCCCTTAAGTCATATAAGAAACAGTTTATGGAGGTTTGCTCCACCTATACTGTACCAAAATCGAGAATGCCAAGAACTCCTCTCATGAAGTTTTAAAAAGTGTTTGCAAACTCATTTTACCTCCTGCAAATACCTCTCCACTACTCCATCCCTCAAATTCTGGGAAGCCCTCCCAGGCGTTTTTCATAACAAATTCAGTCTCCTCTGCTCTTCTCTGTATTTATCTTATCCTCACCTCATTAAATCCAGCTCTGCTTTAGGTCACTGTCCACCTCCTATTATGATAAAAACAACATCTTCTTCTACTTTCACTCTTATGGATATCTGCAATGTTTCACCGACATCAGCTACAATCCCTTCTGCTTGGAATGCAGCTCTTGTAGTTCCCATTCTTAAAAACTTCTGCTGACCCCACCACCGCTCAATAACTATTGCCCTACTTCTTTCCTGCTCTCCTTCGAGTCTGTATGGGTGGACGGACACTCAGCATCATGGACAACTGCTTCTGCTGGCCCTGGTAGTCAGCACATGCTGCAGGGTTGACACACTCCTTCCCTCTTTCTCCCAGGAAGGTCAGACTCCAGGTGGTTCAAGACAGGGAGACATCCCTTAATTCCAGGTAAGGCTCCAGGTGAAATCCCCTCACCTCCAGGAATCTAGCTATCCAGCAGGCAGAAGCTCTGGTTGTATACCAGTACTTTGGGTACGCTGCAGAGCACCCCCTTCCTTGGTCCATGAGAACTTGGAACTGAACAAAGAATGGGTCAGATGCTCCCACAGACCTCCATTACTGTGGTGCGCTCGTAAACACAATGTATGTGCCACGCCAGCTGCACAAATACATGCTAAGAAACATGCAATGGGTTACTGCTTAACAGTGTAAGTTCACATGAGTGGGCCAGAAGTCATCCAATCCTGTGACACAGATAAAAGGGTCTGGTCACAACCACTAAGTCACAAAACACGGCATGTGGCCATCACCGATTTACATGCTAAACCTTTGACAGGGATGGTAGTCTACTGTCAAACAAATGAGGGATTGCTTTGTGCACCACTTCAGGTCTATAAGAGGTTTAGGACCTCACATGTGTCAAGTGGCAGACCTTAGTCTTCGTGCACACACTAGATTAGCTGAGGCAAAAATGAAAAACCAGGATACCAGGTATTCACAGTTGGGCATCCAGGGCACAGAAATCCAAATGTACAACATCCTGTGACAATTTCTGACCCAACACAGTCTCCGCAGCCTCGGGATCTTTGGTTTCTTTGATAGCCTTTAATACCTTCCAATAGGTGTGCATTTTGCCAAAAGGACTACACATGCTATGGCCATCCTAATTAATATGTGTGCTTTACCATCATTGGATTTTATACACCTTATCAGCCAGCTTCACATTTTAGTCTAACAAAACAATTCTGAAACCAGGGGTATAGACTCTTCCTCAGTCCTCTCCCAAATGCATTTCCAGTTTTTGAAAACTTCAGAAAATCTCGCAGTTTCAGACCAACCTCTCCTGTTCAGCCTCATACCTGCAAAACAGCAAGCCCAACAAGTGCTTCCTAACTATTCCTAGACATGATACAGAACTAGATTAAGTGCCATCTGCAGGAAATGTTGCTCAGTTGGACACATCAGAAGCAATCTTTGTATATAATGCTGTATAGGTGTTGGATCTGGCATTTATATAGTATAACTATCACTGTTGTGGCTTTCGAGAGCTGCAAGACCTTGTGTACTTTGGTTACAAGTTGGACCATGCAAGTAAGTGTCTTGTCAAATTTGGTGTAAGACTGTGATTATGTGTGGTTTCGTTGCCTGATTTCTGGTTCCTTGGCCAAATTAGTGCAACAGTAAGCTTTCATATGTAGGTGAATGGTTGTTTTGTGCCCTATGTTGGTAGTGTGGTGTTGTAAGTCAGATCTGGAGAGGTGCTACGATCTTGTTGTTACAACATGATGCTCTGTATGTGGTTCTTCTGCCACGAAGAAGAGTGAAGAGCACTTTATTATTCATGAAATAGAAACATCCGTCGACTTGCTTTATTGGGTGCAATACCAATGAATATGTGTGATCAGTGTAACAAAATTCAGCCTCACTATTCTGCTGCTATTTGCAGTGCTTTGAGTGTGCTGGTAGTGGGTGCCGGCCATCATATTTGTGGGTTGACCGTTACTTTTCATTGTCAGATTGACTCAGTGCAATAAAGGGAAAAGCAGAAAAGGGGGGAATGAAAGAGGAAGATAAAGATAGGAAACCAGTGACAAAGGGAAAGAACAGCAATGAAAAAGAAACTTCAAGAGAGAGATTAAGAGAAACTAACTGTAAATTGGTGAAAGAGACTTGAAGAAGTATCAAGGCCAGGCAGCCTTGGTATTCAGCAGCCCTGCAACTCAGCAGGCTCCTAAGTAAAACGCTGTGCCACCTGACACTTTTTTATTAGCTAATCATTGCCTATAAGTAACTTTAAACTCGGCTGTAAATCGTGGTTACAACCAACTGGAAGATTGAATGAATGAAATAGTTTGTTTTGTTTATAAATAAATCAATCACAATAAATAGGATACTTAAGAATTATAAAACCACTTGAAAACAGTGTTTAAAACTACCCATGGTTTGCTGAAAGCTAAGACGGTGGAAATTTAGTCTGTCCCAGCATTTTTATCAAGGTATATGTTAGACCCAACAGTTTATTACGCTTAGACTTAAGACATGAGATTGTAGTTCAAAACGGGATCTAATTGCCTATTTGGTCGTTCTAACATTACCCCCTATAAAGGAATCTTGTAAAAATTTATTGTATAGTTATATCATTTTGGGGAAAGACAGACTATTGGGTAGACTACTCTTCTTTACAGAATACAAAAAATAAAAATAATGCCACGTTTAGATGACTGCAATGAAGCGAGCTCCTAAAACTGAGAATACAAACCATCCTTTATATGCACATCCGATTTCTTAAGTAGGGAGGTAGAGAAGTTTGTTAAATCTGTCTCTCCGAGTGAGCAACCACATCACAGGCAAAGAGTGAAGATAGACAGTAATTTTATTTGCCAAATTTCAAACACAAGTGCGTTGTCCAATAATGACTATTGAAAAAAGCTGCCATCACATGATGGGGAAGTTGTACCTAATAGTCTTGGTTCGCAAGTCTTGGTTCGCAACCTGGAAGAAGGAGCGAGAAGGCTGCCCCTGAATGAGCACTGTGATGTGAAACATCTGTTAGCCATGGTCTGGTGGTTTAGTCATACCTTTTGGTCTGTCAACAAGGATTAAGGTATTGTTTTACTGGCTGATGAGAGCTACAGGCAGGCCCACTGGAATAATGTCAATCTGTGACCGCAGGGTGTTTCGCATAATAATTATTGAGTTGGCACATAATTCGTCATCTGCCACATAATTTGCAGATTTAAAAAAAAAAGTTACTAAACACACAGCTTCATGTGTTCATGCGCAGTCGGAAGCTCTTAGCGAAGGTTGACTAGTGGCTTTAGTAGCCTATTGCTGTATTTGAGTGCTAAAGTTGCATTAATGAGGCTAATATTACTTATTGGTGCAAAGACCATTAACATTGGCAAAAATGATAAAATAATGAAATAATACTGTTACATGTGCTACACTAATCTGCATAATTTGCTTCTTCTTGTCGTATAATTTAGTCAACAATGCCACACATTTGGTCCTCTCCTGTTGCATAATCCCAGGGCCCTGGCTATAGGCATTACAATAATGCTGAAGTTTATTAAAAAGACTCAGTCACAGTTTGAAGTTTCCAGAGTCAAAAGCACTTCCCTTTGAGCATTATTGTTGACCATGTACCCAATTTGTTCCGATGAAGCCTGTCATCAGTCAAGTCTTTGGCACAAAAGTCTGGTCACTGGCCAATTGTTGCAATCATTACAGTTCTAATACCCTGCATAGTAACTGTGCCAAAAAGTGGCATTTCGTCATCTTTACATGGAAGCATGTTCCCTTTTAAGGTCTTGCCTGCTGGAGCATGCACCATGGAGCAGCGTAGAATTTGCTGCCATGACGATAATAATCTGTACGTACCCATGACATTTCACATAATGTGTATTGTAACCTATAATTAATGTAAAGTGATGCATTTGAATCTTATAATGGAATGAATTTACTATAGTATTAGGAGAATATGTAGTGTGGCTTAGCTTTATTTATTTATTTAAATGTAATCATTGAATATAAAGTTATAACCATCCTAATGTCATTTGAGTATTTGGATTAAAAACAATAACAGTTTATGTAAGGTGTGCACTAATGTTTATGGATTAACATTGAGAAATGCAGTTCACCATAATATACAAGTGCATGTGTAAACAATTTCATTTTGTTTTATGAACTGTAACAGGAAGTTTAAATGAGAAAGTGTAACTGACATTATATGAATGTAGAATTAAATTCTGTACAGTATAACATGACATTAAAATGCATTAACTCAATGTTAGCATGATTAGGCCTAAATGTTCTTAACAATCAAAACGTTGTCATTTTTACTAATGTGTAATTTCCAATGCAGGTGCATTCGAATAAAATGTTAGTTTGGAAATGGATGTGCTATTTTTTTTTACTAGTAGAGAGCCTGGGAGAAAGGCTGTGAATGTGGAACACTTGGAGCTCTAGAGTGAGATAATTTTATGTCAAGAACAGAGGCTCATATTATGCTTATCTAACTTGCTTTAATTCCAATAGCAGCAGTCAAGAACTACAAATCCCAAAGGGCTTGAAACACATAAGCCAATGGGAGAGAAAAACGTAATCATTAAAGCACCAATCAGAACAATAGAAGGTATGTAACTACTAAGATTGACTGCGACCAGCCCTCTTTCTTGCTGCTCGCAGTCAAGATAAGTGACGTCCTTTTTCCTTCTTACTTTCTGCGATATTTCTTGTGGTTAATTACTTTCTCTTTTGTGTTAGTATAGCGATGCTTGCTTTGTTTATGTTTATGCACAGGATTAAGTGTTTTTGAACTTTCTTAGCGCTGCCAAGCTTTTATTTCGGGGCTTTCTTTGCCCGTTTGTTCATCGCGCTCACACGCGTCTGAGGCAGGATTCTAACGGTCGCGCTCCGCTCGAGCTGCTTCCATTTATTTTGCCCCCTGCCGCTCCGGATGCCTTGCAGTTGCCTGAGGCGGTTTTTCTCACCTGATTTATGTGCCAAGTCTCCACGCTTGACGGCAATCTTTTGCAGGTCGCGAAGAACTCAGCGTTTTGGGTTACACTGCTGTTCTGACGCTCGGCCACGCCTCTGGGGGCGTGCTTACAGGCATTTTAGTCCCTTGTACTGAATTAACCCTTTCCTCTCAGGTTTTCTCTATTTTTTTCAAACCTTGTTGGCTGCTTATTCCGTTTTAGCATTATGGAAATTCAGGATTCCTTTCCTAATTTGTCAGACAATAAAGAAATTGCAGCATTTATTAATGAGGCTGTGGCTAAGGCTGTTTCAGCCACTATGAATAAAATGTCAAAGAACATTGAGAATTCTGTGCTGAATATGGTTTACAAATCCCTTATGGCCCAGTCTGCGGGGGATAGCAGAAAAAGAAAAAACAAGGATTTGTCTGTGCAAAAACCATCAGATGGCGCTTTTTTGACTGGTGAAGCTTCTTCACCCACGATTGAGGATGAAATGCCTCCCAGGCCTCCTTCCCAGGAGGGGAATTCTAAGAATGTTTATGGGAAACGTAAGTCCAAGACAAAGAACGTTATTTCAGCGCCAAAACAGGTTGTGATAACGCACATATCGGATACCGATGATGATGTCGGTGACATGGATGATCTGGATGATGATACAGATCTATGGGGCTCGCTGTCACAAGCTTCCCCCCCGAAAAAGCCTAAATTGGAGGTTTCTGATCCCTTTTCAGCAAAAATTGTTATGGATTCGGAAAGTAACCCCATGTTTGATCCTTCCTTCCTCCATCCTCCTAATTCCACAGAATGGACACCTGCGGCTCACGTGGGTCAGTATATAGCTTCCAGGTTAAGGCTTCCCCTGGACAAGCAGACGAGAGCCAAACTGAAGTCGGAATGTCCCAGACCTTCTCTTTTCTCCAGCATCACTACAACCCCAGTGATTGACCAACCCCTTTTGACTTTTTTCTCAAAATTTGGCAAAGACCCCCGCAAAGGGGTGGACAAGGCCTGGTCAAACTGCCAGGATAAACTCCTTGATTTGGAGGGACCTTTGGCCTGCATTCTTGATCTGGCAGAATCAGCCAAGATGGAGAATGCCGACATTGATCCTTCCGAGCGTTCTCTTTGGACTCGAAGGGCATTTTATTTATTTATTGGGTAATGCCAACGCTGCCATTACCCACGAGAGACGGAAAGGATTGTTACTCAAACTGGATCCTAAATTGTCCAACCTGGCCTCCATGGATCCTGGGGTGAAAGCTGAAGGTCGTCTCTTCAGATTCATTTATTAAAGATCTGGAAAAGTTTGTATCAACTTTTTCCTCGATTGATAAGGCGCAACAGAACATTAAAAAAGTGTTCAACCAACGGGTTTTTGCCAGGGCCGGTACAGGCAGGAGCCGCTCTACCTGCCAGTTCGCTCATCCTCAGGGATTCAGAGGCTTCTCTTACTCCAACTATGGATATCAACTTACAAACCCCAATGTTACCCCCTAAGAGGCAGAGGGTACAGGGGTCGTGGACAACGCGGTTTCAGATCCAGCAACACTCAAGGTAAGCCCTATCTCTTGCCCTCCTCCAATAGGTGGCCGGCTCCGTTTTTTTCATTCAAAAATGGCGTTCCTTAACTACCGACCCATGGGTTCTGAATACTGTTCAGGGTTACCAAATAGAGTTTTATTCAAAACCTCACCAAGTTTATCTTCCTCCACCGTTAAGTTTCTCAACAGAAATGTCTCTTCTTGTATCAGGAGAAGTAAATTCTCTCCTTTCAAAGAAGGCCATTAAAATTTTGTTCCCAGATCCCTCTGGGTTCCTCCGTTCGCTATTTTTGGTTCAAAAGAAGAACAGAAAGTTCAGGCCAGTCATAAATCTAAAGAATTTCAATCAATTTGTTGTGTATCGACATTTCAAAATGGAAACAATTCTTCATTTGAGGGATATTCTCCTCCCCTTGGATTTTATGGTGCGTTTAGATCTTCAGGATGTGTACCTTTCGGTTCCCATTCACTCGAGTCACCGCAAATATCTTCAATTTCAATGGCTTGGTCAAACTTACCAGTTTTCTTCCCTTCCGTTCGGCCTCTCGTCAGCACCCTGGTGCTTCACAAAGCTGATGAAAACGATAATGGCGCATCTCAGATCTTTGGGCATCAGGCTGCTGATTTATCTCGACAATATCCTTATCTTACATCAGAACCTCAAGACTCTTCAATCCCATTTACAAATAACTTGTTCCATTATTTCCCAGTTGGGTTTCTGGTCAACGAAGAAAAGTCAAGCACGGTTCCTTCTCAAAGGATAGAATTATTGGGATTCTAAATAGATTTTTCTTCTTCCACTCTTCATCTTCCTCAACAAAAAGTGCATTCCATCAAATCGGAGATTTTAAGAACTCTTTGCAAATCTCAGATTTCTCTGAGATCTCTGGCCAGGATTGTCAGCCTCTTGTCCTCTTCAATTCAGACCATATTTCCCGGCCCATTGCACTACCGAGCACTCCAAAGATTAAAAATCCATCATCACAGAAAAGGTCTTGCCTATTCGGATCTGATCATTCTAGATCAAGAATCCCGCCTACAACTCCAATGGTGGATAGACCATTTAGATGCCTGGAACGGCAGAGCTATCTTTTCATCAGCCCCAGATCTTGTGTTAGAGTCCGGTGCAAGCCTGACGGGTTGGGGCGCCCGTTGTGGTCTAATCTCGACTGGCGGTACATGGTCGTTAAGGGAGTCCAAATTGCACATCAATTATTTAGAGATGCATGTGGGCTCCTTTGCAATAAAGAGCCTGGCAAAAGACAGGGTGCGGTGTACCATCCTCCTCCGGCTGGACAATGTTTCAGCTGTCCGTTACATAAACCATCTAGGAGGAACCAGATCAAAGCCGTTAGCAGACCTGGCAAAAAGCCTTTGGGAATATTGTCTGCGCAACAAAATATCTCTCACGGCGGAATACCTCCCTGATTCTCTCAATCAAACGGCGGATTGGCATTCCCGTTTCCTCAGGGATTACAGCGATTGGAAACTTCATCCCTCAGTTTTCCAGCCTATCCTCCACAAATGGGGCCCCTTCGGTATAGACCTCTTTGCCTCTCGCCTCAATGCCCAACTTCCTCTCTTTTTCAGTTGGCGTCCGGATCCTTCATCATTGGCCTAATGCTTTTCTTCAGGATTGGTCACAGACGGTCAATTACGCTTTTCCCCCATGTATAATGATCACCAGAGTTCTGGCCCAAGTCAGGCGTCAGAAGGCGACCGTGGTCCTGGTGGTACCATTTTGGCAATCACAAATCTGGTTTCCCCTTCTCTTAGAATTGGCAATCGATTTTCCCATTCTCCTTCCCCTTTTCCCCTCCCTTCTGCTGGATTCCTTAGAGAATCCTCACCCCCTGGTACTCAACAAAACACTCATCCTTTCAGGCTGGAAAGTATCAGGCCTTCCCCATCTACCATCCCAATTTTGGAAGAGGCTACTGACTTCATCAATAAAGCCTAGGTTCCCGGCACCAGGAAAGCATATTCTTCCGCTTGGTCTCTTTGGTCAAGCTGGTGTATGGGAAGGGACCTCGATCCAATTTCAGCAGATGTAAATTGTGTAATTAACTTTCTGGCTGCGCAACCTAGTGCAGGTAAGTCCTACAGGATGATTAATTTGTATAGGTCAGCTATTTCTATGCATCACGCCTATGTCAACGGAAAACCTGTGGGTGAACACCCTCTACTTTGTCATCTGTTAAAGGGAGTAAAATTTTCCATTCCCCCACTACGTAAGTATTCAAAGTTATGGGATGTCAATGTGGTTTTGAACTTGTTTTTGCCTTGGCAAGATAATTCTGATTTGTCTTTAAAAATGCTTTCAGCAAAACTTACCATGCTACTTTGCTTAGTGTCTATTAAGCGCTTATCGGATGTTAGGGCACTTAATGTTACTTCTCAGCAGTTTGCCCCCACTGGGGTATTGTTCTCCATTAATAAACGTACCAAGACTAACTTACGTACAGTTTTTTATCCATATTTCCGGATCAACCTAAGTTGTGTGTGGGACAATGTCTCAAATGTTATGAAGAACGTACAGCTAATCTCAGAACGTCCTCTGTTCCCCAACTGCTCATTTCTTTCCGAAAACCTCATAATCCTGTGTCATCTGTGACTCTAGCCAGATGGGTTCATTGGGTGATGTCCTTAGCGGGTATAGATACCTCCATTTTTGGGGCTCATTCAGATAGAGGGGCCATGGCTTCCAAGGCTTTTTGGGTTGGATCTAGGTTAGAGGACCTTCTGAGATCGGACGACTGTTCCAATGACAATGATTTCAGGACATTTTATTGTAAACCAGTTCATACTGCTACGTCAGTAGTGATTAATATGCTTTAAGACAGCATAATATGAGCCTCCGTTCTTGACATAACATGTAGATTTTCCTAGTATATTATGACAGAAAGTCTTAATTATATTAAAGACATGGAGGCCTGTATTATCCCGCCTCAAAAAGGAGATATTTCTGATTTTGTCTTGTTTTCCCTCCCTTGCAGCAACCTCCACTCCAGCTCAATCTTCTACCTGATCAGAGGATGGTTCTGTCGGAGACGAACGTATCTGCTGGACAATCGGATCCTTACCGTTGCAGTTTCCCTTCTCCCTGCCGGATGTCTTCTTCACTTCGTTTTTGTCTGGACCTGATTCAGGATATTGGTTCATTGACTTTGGCAATTGCAATAATTTTAGCCATTTTTCTGTTGTTTTCTCGTACTCACTAGCCTTCTCGCATCAAGAAAGAGGGTTGGCCGCAGTCAAGCTAAGTGGTTACATACCTTCTATTGTTCTGATTGGTGCTTTAATGATTATGTTTTTCTCTCCCATTGGCTTATGTGTTTCAAGCCCTTTAGGAGTTGTAGTTCTTGACTGCTGCTATTGGAATTAAAGCAAGTTAGAGAAGCATAATACGCGCCTCCGTGTCTTAAGACTTTCTGTCATAATATACTAGGAAAATCTACACTGTCCCCTATTGATATATTGCAAAAGATGTCCAAAGGACCAAGGACAGCAGTGTTCACAGAACTGCTGTGGGAAGCTGCAGGTGATGTTTCAAGTTGCACCGTGGGACAGGAGAGCACAATGGTGCCGTAGTAGTGTGATGAAGAGAGTATTGCCTTAGTGATTTTGTGCTATTTACTAGGGCTTTCACTGACTGTAGAGCAGAATCCCTTGGACTTTGAGAGATACAGAGCTCTAGTTCCCCTTTTGCCCCATGCTTTGCTGAGTGTGTCTTAGGCTTGCACTTTGTTCTCTCTACCAGAAGACTCTTGACAGAACTTCTGAAGTGCTTACACCTTTCTCTTTATTTTTTTTAATGTTTTTTGTTTTATTTTTGGTTCTTACCTTATGCCTTTAAATAGATCTAAATGTTCACATTTCTTATGCTCCTAAGGAGATTTCTGATTGCCCATAATCTAACTTAGGTAGCTGACTTTATATTTCACTAATGTGTAAAAATTAGATCTCCGTCTATTTACAGAGCACCAGATTCTTTTGCTGATATTTTGTATTGCTGTTGCTGAATGCCTGATTTGCCTCATATTAACTTGTCTAAATTGTTTCAAAAGATTGGTTACCTAATGTTATTCTGTATCTCTGCAATATATTTTTGAGATTTATTTACAATAACCTGAGATTTAAAACCCTTTAACTCTATCTCCATTTTTGTGTGGCCAAATTGGTTACACTGTACATTAAGTGTTAATTATTGGTACATGATTCCCTAGTGAAACCTTATGCACGGATCCAAAGGTTCATTGCCTCGAATTTGAGCATACAAAATGCTCCATCACTAGTTTATGCACTGCTGCTTGCTAGACTCTTGGGTTTATTAATTGGCTTGGAACCTGTAAATTGCTTACCATTTGTTGACATTTTTCTATGCTGCCTTCTAATTGGGCTGCTCTTGCAATGCATCCCGTCTTTTTGTGGTGCATGGATCAAGCACAGACTCATTATGCTTGATTGATGTTCCTCAGCTGCTCGCACTGTGTCTCAGATAATATTTCCTCTTAAGAAAAGCACTATGATGCAGTCAACGCTGGCCGTGTCATAGCACGTTCTTACCCTTCTCCCTATGACTACTAACCATCCTGTATTTCACACGTCTGTTTATTCTCCCCACAGAATTAAAACGAGCAAAAATTGCTATGACGCGGCCACCAAGCACTTTTCAAAATCATCCCGTTATCCACCCGCACTCTCCCTAGCCACGCCCTCCACCCCGTTACCCACCCGATTGCCGAAGCCAACAGCTCTAGACCTATTGGGTTTGCCAATGCTTGCTCGTGACTATACAGGGTCTCGAGTTTGCAGCAAAATGTGCACACTTCATAATAAATCATTTTTGTGATCAGACCGGCGTGGACAACCAGCGGCGATGACTCCAGGCAGAGGCTTACAACACAGACTTCCACCAGGACTCTCATGCCTGGAGGGATCGGGAGTACCCAACGTTGCCGCCCAGGGATTCGTTCCTCGGATCCTCTCAATGACGCTCAACGAGAACAATTAAGCCTTCGTCAGCACGATAAAGGTCACGCTGGTGCCTTTGGGGGCTTTAGTGGGCGGGTGCTCTGGTGAACGCCGGCGGGAGGACACGGATCCCAATGACTCGCAAAGAGAGGGCAGCGCGATCTCTCGGCGAGCCAAATGTCAAGTCATTATCTTTTTAGAGCCGTCGTTATTACACCGCGCTAATCACCTGTCTAGGACAACCGCAAGGTGTGAGCGGAACTGGCCTGGGTTCAAGTATCGCTCACTTAGGGCTGAAGGCAGTAA
The DNA here is from genome assembly GCF_031143425.1 of Pleurodeles waltl. Lineage (NCBI taxonomy): Eukaryota > Metazoa > Chordata > Amphibia > Caudata > Salamandridae > Pleurodeles > Pleurodeles waltl. The sequence goes on along the minus strand of NC_090445.1, from coordinate 1,505,209,056 downwards.
TCGTAAAACTGCAGATGTGAGGCCTAATGGCAGGACGTAAATAGTTAGTGTCTGTTTATAGCCCAATCTATATGCTATAATATTCTTTTCATTTAGGCGGTCTCTTCTTTCTGCGAGACGGATGGGCCTCGAGGGCAGCAGCGGAGGTAACAGTAAGTCTTTTTTAAAGGTGACCAGACACACCGCATTAGGCTTTAACGCTAGACCCAATTAGCCAAGTATCTCTGCAGATCGGAAGTAATGCGCTTGGAGGCAATAAAGGTACATGCAAACATTAAGGACGGCGTGTTCATGATTAAAATCAAAAACCAAAATAACCTCAAAGAGTGCCTTGAGTCCGTAGACATCAACTGCTAGACCAGGGTGATGTGTTAAGAAGGGGCAACGGGAAGACATATATACTGGTAGTTGTGGAACAAGAAGACCTGCATCCTACTTCAGGCTTTCTAGATGCCTCGACTGTGAGCAAATCAGTGCAATCACCTTGGTTCAATTGTCTAGCTCCTAAATACGCACTAGTGCCAGGGAATGGATGTCAGAATATGGTACAAAAAAAAATGTGAGACATAAATATCCTGTGTTGTGTAAGTGTGGTTTATGGAACAGCAATGACAGAGCTAGGGAATCACACCAAAACATGTATGCAGACTTTAAATGTGGTGTACTCAATGAATGCTGCACCCCAGATGCTCTGTGCAGAGTGGCACAGTCACACCGAAGCGAGCTGCAATACTGCATCCCAGACTCGGAGATTGCTCCTTCTTCTTCTTGAGGGAATGCTCCCTGCATCAAGAAAAAGGCTAATTAATTTACCCCTTGTGGAAACCTCAAACTAAGCCAGATAGCCCTGCTCTATTATTTGTGCTGAATGCTTAGTGCAGATTCGCCACTGCCCAGCCACCATTACTCCAGCAGATCCGGGACTAGCCACAAACCCGGGCTTATCCACATCAGGCCCGCATCACAGCCTCCATTGCCACTCCATCTAGTTAGAGTCACCCAAAGTGATTCTTTTTCCTTTCGGGCTTCCATTAATCTGAGTCCTGATGAGGATCCTGTATCTGTAAGGGATTGAAGCACCATTGACTATTGTCATGTACCCTTGCAATCATAGTATTAATGTGCACGCAAGTTGTACTCTTCATAATTTATTGTGATATACACTTATCTGTTATATAAATATTTGTGCAACACTTTTTGAGCAGCGAGCACTTTTATTCTCACTGGCCCCTTTAATTCTACTTCCTCTTGATATTGTTTAACTTACTTTATTATGATTTTAAATGTAATTTATATAATTTTTTGCATCCTTTTTAGGGTCGAGCCAGCGTCGCATGCGACTGCGCATGCGTTTCGCTAAGCGAGACGCTTTAGGAATTAAAAAGGGCCGGCAGCCCCGTCCACGTCACGTCAGTGTCTTTCACTGGCTCGTGGGCTTGCCGGTTAGAATCTGCATGATTTCATTAGTGGAAGGCATGCATACGTCATGCCTTTTCCGGAGGATAGCACTCCTCGAGCGCATCGACCAAGTACAGAAAACATGCGAGGCTCGATGTTTTCCGTCCGGCTCGTGGACTACTTTTTCTCTATTTTCCCAGCGCAATCTCGCTTGGCAGAAGTCGAGCGCTTTACATAATACCGACCCTGCTACACAGTTAATTGTACTTTTTCCAGTTACGTACATAAGTGAACTTTTGCCAATAGGTTTCATTACGAGTGAAAAGTCGGGTTAGGAGTTTACAACACTATCAGCTCTAACACGAGCAAACGCGAGACTCGTTGCATTGCAAATGCTTGTTGTAATAGTGGGCACTGTTCATTCACATGTAGCACACTAGAAACCAAGCTTTCTTTCGTCCTTCAGAATTGTCAATTATTTGACATCAAGGGGGCGAAGAAATAGAAATGCTAAAAATAAAATATACCAGACCACCTCGGTTTTGATGAGAAAAATATCTGTTGAGCATTTGTACTTATGATGATCCTCGGGCAGGAGGGCCATACAAACTGTATCACTAAAAGGATACAGAAAACAAGTGGCTTGGATTACACAGGGCATTGGATTTAGGCCCATACACTAAGGCTTTCCACTGCACCTCAGTGTATATCCCGTGAGACATTGGGATTATAGTAGTTGCTAAGTAGAGAGAAAAGGAAAGAATATATTTTTATATTGCCTGAAGAGGTAACTTGTGAGACACTGACGACTCCTCTGCTAAAAAGTACATTAAAACATGAGAACACCATAAAAACTTGAAAACTGAAGGTGTCCTGTTGGGCTAGGCAACAGGTGCCTGCATCTTCATAGTTGGAAGATGTGCACCACAAGGAGTGGAATTTGCATTTGGCAAACTAATGGGCATTAGGCAAAGCAGGGACAATTTTGTGGCACACAGCCTATGAGATTCACAGACATACTGTTCTCAGGTGCTATGGGCCAAGGGCCCAGAACACCAGGTAGCATGCGGGCCAGATCGGACCGGTTAAGGTTGGTGGTCAGCAATGACCATGTTGTTTGAATTTTCACTGCTTTTTCCCGCAGTGATCAACCACTGGTTGCTGGAGGGCCAGGCGGGGTTGCCTGGGTGGTCAGCAGGGCAAGTTAAATAGGGTGCAATCAGAGCAGAAAAACAATTTGCTACCTGACTGCCCCTGATAACTGCCAAAGCCACTTGCCCTGCCTTTTGCAGCCTGGATTGGCTCTTCAAGGTGAGTAGAAAGTCAGGGAAAACATAATCCTGAGATGAACCCCCTGGTGTCTGTGGTGCCTTGTGTGGGAGTACATGACATTGGTGTGCTTGGGGTGGTGAGAACTCAGGTTCTCCATGGTGATGGATTGTTTTTTGTTGTTGCAGGCCTGTGGCAAGATGATTCATGTTTGGCCATAAATCAGATAGACAACCTTGACATCAGGAAGATAACTGTAGGCAACTTCAGTATGGAATTGGTTTGAGCCTTTAGGTCAAGACAGGTGAGGAGTATTACGGAACCTGGTGAAGGGCTGGCAACATCCACAACAGCGATTGTCCACAGTCTTACCATTACACAGCCCTGGAGGTGCTGGGGGATGGGTGTCTGGCTGTGCTGAGGAACTACGATATGGCCCTGTTGCCCAGGACGATCTACAAAAGTGTGCTGAGGGTATCCCTTTATTGCGTTGCTCTGGCATTGTTCTTTAATGGACAAGCTTTTGCCCTGACCCAAGCTCCCTTTTACCCTAGGGGAGAAGGTGAGTTTGCCTAGTAAAGGAAAACTTATGGAGGGCCCAAGTCAAATTAATTAGTGGGTGAGTACTGGTCATTTTTGGCTGCTTATATTGGATGTCAAGCGCTGTCTAGCGTCTGTGTTGGAGATGTCTGGAATCTGACTGGCCTCGCTATGGTCCCTCACCTGTGAATTACAGAGTCCAGCTGAAGAGATGGCCCATGGTCAAACTATGGGAATTCACATGCTGCCCGTAAAGGCATCCTTTGGACATAAACAAACCAGCCAGTTCATGCGGCCTTCAGCAGAGAGTTTTGTTATGTCATACTCACAAGTTGAATCCTGGCACACATTCTTTCCCCCTTTCGAGTTGCAACAGGATGTAAAACATAGGTTATCTATAACATGACCTAGGCACCTTATTACAGGTACTGATAACTAAATATGGACTACCCAACAGATTAATAGGGTGAGCTGAGCCAGCAGACCTAAACCAATGTTCTGGCTGGGCTCTAAGAGGCCATGCATGAGCCAAGCCCTAAAAATGTCTGGCACATAAACTGAGGTATAAACACCATGTAAATATGATAATAACTCTTCAAAATTCATATAAGTGTAATTGTTTCACATGCAGAAGCATTTCACCTTAGTACATCAGTTTATATCACCCCAAAGCATTTATTAAATGACGGGTTTTAAGCATGAATTTAGAAATATTCATGCCACTCCCTACCATAACAACAATGCCATTAGTGAATTAGGAAACAAGTCAGTTGTCATGTGCACCCTATTCGTGGTCTAGATTCTTACAAGGAGCAACATTAGAGTCTATTTAAATCATGCTCAATGTGTTTGTATAGCACAGACCTTGAACTCATGCATTTCAAAGTGTTTTAAAATATTTGCCAAAGATCACACAGCTTGGTCAAGCAGGGAACAGAAGCTTGGAAAAATCCAAGGTTTTCTGATTTTACCTTGCATCATTCAGCCATCAGATGGACATCTCTTCCCTCTTCTTATTTACAACACAGGTCAATGTTTTTTCGTTAATTCTGGGTTCATTATGTTAGAGAGTGGGTGGCAGGCAAAAGCCACATGAAACTTAGGCTCGTTTTGGGCTCGAGGGTCCAAAAGAACGTCAAAGTGATGCAGACCCAGGCATCTCACGCATGCTTTCAGTGGCTTGCCCACCTCTTAAGGAAACTGAAATTATTGTTCTGTTCACGAACATCAGCATTTGCCTTTATTTCTTCTTAAGGGGGAACTCTTCCTCTGCCATCTCTATAGTCTGAGCCCACAAGACGCAGCATGAGCCAAAATATTCATATCTGAAGAATACACTTCAGTATGGCAAGGCCCTGGAGCAGCTGCGAACTGATTGGAATCTTCCCAGGCTACTGCTTCCGGTGCTCCCAGAAGAACATCCAGGTGATGGTGCTTGATTTCCTGAGTGTAATTGACTACACCAGGTGACGCAAAACTATTGTGACAGCTGCTCCTAGGGCAACAGCAGACCACGCAGACACTGACTGGCCTGCATCTTGTGTGACAGGCCTGAGTTGTGGTTTTCTGAAAAACAAGGATTTCTCTGTGGACTTGCCCAAACACAAATTACGTTAATGCCAATTGCAAAACAAGCATTGGCAAAAGCCAACAGCGCTCGGTAATCTGAGAGCTATAGGCGTTAGCAATGTTAATGCATTTTTGTATATCAATAAGAACAGCCCCACAGCAGTACACAACTACATTTACATTGCCAACGCCTGTACCTCTTTGATTGCAGAGACCTATTGGCTTTACAGGCTTTGCCAACAGGTCTCGGCAATCTGACAGCTAGAGACATTGGCAATGTTAATGTAGTTGTGTATATTAATAAAAACTGCCCCAGAGCTGTAAACAAATACATTTAGATTGCCAGCACATATAGCTCTCAGATTGATGGATTGCTGAGACTTATTGGCTTTGCAGGTGCTCGTTTACTATTCAGACACAGTGCATGTGTGGACTAGGAGGTAGAAAATAAACATTTGCTGTGATCACTTATGCAACACCCAGCTTCCTGCATCTCTTTATTATACACATATATATATATATATATACATATATATATATATACACACACACACACACACACATACATACATGTATACGTATATACAGCACTTGAAATGGAAAAATAGAAGTGCAGGTACTCTGTATCAGAGTACCTGCTTGCTTCTGAGAAGTGCTGGTACTCTCCAAATAAAAGTATTACGTTTTTCTTGAGAAATGCAGGTAGTCTCCCTCTAAAAATAAAAAAGTTCCGGTACTCCGTACCAGACAGTACCAGCCCATTTAAAGCACTGTATGTATGTATGTGTATATATATAAAATCTGGTTTAAAACACTGATGTTTGCAGTATATTTAGAGCAACCTTGGTGACTTCTGCAGAACAACATTTTTATGTTTAAAGAAGTATCTCAAGGAAGCATTTTCAAACAGAAACAGATTAGGTTTTGAAGCAAGCAATTAAAGCTCCCCCGCCCTCCATCTCCATCTCCTGGCACTCTACCCCACTATTTTCAAAATTTGTTAGATGCCACTGCTGGCTAATACTCAACTGGAACTCTTCGTCTGCCTCAGAAGTAAGAACGGCTGTGTCAAACATGTCAGAAAATAAACGGAACATGGAGAAAACATACACAATACAACAGGAAGTAAACTCACTTGGTTAAAACCCTTACTTTTACATAACCACTGAGTCAATTTTGTCCTTATCTACTATTTTCCTTGATGAAATGCCATTGCCGCAAATAAATACGAATAAAATACGAATACTAATAAAACTGTGAGGGCTGTAAGTTGCACAGTTGCATGCATGCGTTAGAATAGATTGATCCTGCTGCTCTATCTTCCTGTCATTCAAAAAGGTCTCAGCAGCAGGCGTGTTAACCCTTAGAGCTATTAAGCAGGTTCCAGAGGCTTGGTTGTAAGTGGTGCAGCTGAACGACTCAATGGGATCCTTCACAGAAAAGTAGGTGGAGGAGGAAGAAGAAGGCTGCACGGTGATGGAAGTGCAGCTCCCGCGTAATGAATGTCTTGCAAGTCGGTTTTCCCCACAAAGCGGCAGCAGTTTGCTTCAGCCTCACAGTTTTGTAACTCCTCCATTGGAAACCATGTGATTCTACCAATGCTCTCAGAACACAATAGGTTAACACAGAAGCTCACCAGCCCCCCACTTCTGTTTGCTGATCCCACTTCATGTTCACTTTAGGTCAAGGCTGGAATTCTGGATGTTGGCGCATTAGAAATCTGACATTTCATTACAAGAGCCCACATCTTACTAATAAAACAGCTTGACAGTACCTTGGAAACTCTACAGCACAGAATAACAAGGAACTACAACTAAATCAACCAAGCAGTACTGCTACAAACGCAGGGCCAAAGACTGCACACAAAACACAGGAATAAAAATCAAAATAGGTTCGCGAGCAGAAGGGCGACACTGAAAACAAGAAAAGAAAATGACACTAGGCGCTTGGAGTAAATGAAAACATCAGCTCTCCTGAGGAGGGCGTGTAAACCTGTCATATCTCACCTTAGTTTCTGCAGGAGAGATATGAAGTTCATAATGCAAGTTCCAAACTTCACTCACAACTGAGTCAGCCCAACACAAGTCAAAGCCAATCAAGGTTGAGTGGGGGAAGAGGGGATGGAAGAGAGCGAAAACACAGGTCCCACTGAGTCGGTGAAGAAAAGTGCATGTACCCAGTTGAGTCATGTACGCCTTACTGAGTGAAATAGTAGATAGATCCAGTACAACATGTGTAGTATTTTAACAGGTAACATATACAGTTAGAATACCCGGGTGAAACCCCTCTTCCGTTTTAGCAGACAATTGGTTACATAAGGTAGAAGAAGTAATCTAAAAGGATTTAACAGAGCGTAAGTGATATATAGTAACAGTCTTAAGAACCCAACCTCCCCATATACTCATGAGAGGATTAAGCATACCTTACAACTCTCAGTTCAGGGCAGTAATAATATAACTCAAAACAAAACAGAAAAATCTATATAGGCTTTCATAGAATTGTTAGAATCATGCCCTTATAAAAGTACAAAACCAGTACAAAATGTGTCCTGTTTAGTTCTCTTAGGGTAAATATCTCCAAGAACCAATCAAAGCATTAATGGTCACAGATGCAGGATGCCGATATCAGATAAGTAATTTGTAGTCAATTAATCATACAAGCGCAGCACATGTTACCGCTATGTACTACAAAGATTTATGCTTTAAACTTCTCTTTGTCCTTTGTTTTCTTTGCGGGTTAAATTCCGGAGAGAAGCAGCACTGGCTGTACCACAATATCCCAGAATCCAACAAGCAGGAGGAAAGCCAATGAGGGAATGCCAACGAGGCATGCTATGACCGGAGACAAAAAGGTAAGTGCCCGGCATAAGGAAACTGCAGATGCGTAGCTTGAACGCTAAGCAGTTCCCTGCCAGGGGAGAGTGGATTTATTCATGCTATGCACCACCCCTGCTGCATCCTTTGTACAGCAGGTGAGACAAAACCAAGAAAAAATAAGTCCCTAAAATGGTGATAAAATGAGGGATAGTGGAGGGATTGTGTATTTAGTCCCTGCTCTCGGGGAGGAGTAAACAGAGGAAGAGGCATGCCAAATGCATGCCATGCACAAATGGTGAGAAACAATAGGAGAGCTAAGATGGCGACAGCCAATGGCAAGCCTATGGGCGGGGCTGAAGCCCAGGATATAGATACAGCACTTCTTGATTCAAGACAGCACATGTGAACCAAGACCTAAAAATGCATATTTAATATTGAAGATCATGGAAGTTGCGTTGAAAAGATGCCCCAAGTATAATCTCAACTTTGTGTATTACAGAGAAAAAGGTGCTGGCATGCCAATGTTCCTTGAGTAGCACCCACTTTATTGATTGATTGCTCTAAACCACAACTGTAAATAAGGTCAGAATCTAGAAAAAGCAATACCTTTAAGCAGAATTTGTCAGTCATGACAGACATTCCTCAAAAATGTTAACAATCACAGACATTTTTCGTACACTCATGTCATGTCATGCTTTGAGAGCACTAGTAATATTACACATTGGCAAGTACACAAATGCATTGGCAAAGCCAATTGTTTCGGTTCTTGTAAATCGTGGTGTTTTTTTTTACTAAGATTCAATAATAAACATTACAGGTTCAACATGGGCTGCAACAGTGCAACATTTCATAGCACCCACAGAGCAGAGAGCAGCAGTGCAAAAGTTGCTTGCACATATAGAACAGATACAGCACATATCTTGTAGCAGCACAAGTGTACTTTCTCTTTGCTTATTGAGTCCCCACATTGGATCACGTCAATAAAAACAGTGTTGCAAGGACACAGCAAAATTACTCATCAATGACATGGCTTCACTTGGAGGACCTTCCTTGGTTCTAGTCGGCTCATCTGAAGTATTGGTCTAGTTCCTCTAGCCTCATCTAGCTATTCAGTCAAATAGTTAATGCCTCGGCTACAGTATTACCTCTGGTTCTTGGTGCCTCACCAAAAGTACTGCGATTACATTTACAGGGTATGTTTATCTTTTCAGTAAATGACACCTCTGGAGTCATGTTCTGGAGACCACCTTGTGTACTCTGTCCAGTCCTGGAAACAACACTTGGATTGTTGTGCTCAGTTCTGGACATCAACATATGGACACCTCTGGTTTATTGGTTCCAGTCCTGGAGGACACATCTAAAATGCTTTATCCAGTTATAGCGACCTAATCTGTAGTCTTTTGTCCTGCTGTGGAGATATCAGCTGCAACACTGATATTCTCAAGTACAGTGTTTCGGGAACTTGGGGGTGGCTCGAGGTACAAGCAGATAAAAGAGAGTCCCCACATGCAATGCATCCTTTTATTGAATGCACAGCTACCTTCATTTTGGCATACATATTGGAAACAAATATACACCACTTACTAATGTGGATGGGAGGGTATGGAAAATAACTCTTTCCTTAGATGTAATTTCCAAACATTATGATTACATCTCTTACCTCTTAAGGTGCTACACAAGTCCAATGAATTCAGGGTTCGAAAACCGTTGGCCACTGGAGAGAAGCTCTGACATCAGGTAAGGGGGTGAGATTGGGTGCTTGTGTTTGTAGGCCTAGCACTTCAAACTGGCAATTAGAGGCTAATCCTTTCTCAGAAACAACAAGATTATTGCGCATAATGCCCACCATCGTGACCCAAATACCTCCCCAATATGTGTCCAAGAACCTTAAAACTGTGCAGCCCAGTTGTTCACCACATAGAAAGGCCAGGTTCAAGGCTTCAGTGTCATTCCCCAAAATTTTCCATAGCCGACTGCTAATCCTCGTAAAGGTTTCTTGAAATATGTTAGAGACTGAGATTTGTAGCTCATGGCTATGACCTTCATGACGCTGCCATTATAAAGATTTCACCTAATTTTGTCACTAAGTCCTTCTTTTCGTCAGCTTTCCTATTTAGGTATGAAGAAACCCCATGGAAACACTACTTTAAGCTTCTAAAATCTTTAGCCTGGCAAAATGCACACCAACTACAAGGCTGTGGAAGGCTCCTCTTGTGGGATATTGCTTAATAACCTTTCTGGAGTAGCGACATAAGTGGTGGCACATAGAAACTCCAATTTCGTGGCTCTTATCATCTCGATGTAGCCAAAGTATAAGTAAAACAAGCAGCAAATTAATTCTCCCTTTGGATGTAAGATCTGAAAATTCAGGAGCAACACCCACTTCGGTGCACACCGTTTTTTCATAAATCAGGCATGCTATCCGATAAGCCAAACTAAATAAGCTTTGTAGTCGGGGGACAAGAAATGAAAAATAAGACTAGTAGGGCGAAAGATGTTAACAGCGTCTGTAAAACAATGCCAGAGTATTTCGCACTCTGATTGGTTACAAACCGGTACTCCAAGGATTTATCTGCAAGGAAAATCTGTTACCCAGGTAACCAAGAGCAACTATAAACAATCTGTGCTTTTGTTACTTTTCTAAATGTCTATAGATCAAAAATAACAAGGATGACCTGAGAGTCAGGTGTTGCTGTTTGTTTACTGCCATGATTGAATGGCATCCACTACCAATAAATTCTTCCCACTTCACGGTGATTGCTTGAATTAAAACCAGGAAACGGATAACCTAGTGCCATTATTTTGATGTAGAAACTGCTGCTGGGATAGTGCAGACTTCAGATGATGTGTCATTTTTACTTGTGTCCATCTTTTCCCCAACAAGGGGACGTACGCCGCTTAGTAGGGGATTTACACTTCCCGCCCCATTCCAAATGATAGCGGGCACCCGTTTCACCCGGCCCTTTTGTGATATGATTTGTATGGCTTAATCTAGTGCATGGGTACTTGCAAACATTTTCCCAGGGGCCATAAAGTTTGGTCTGTGATGTGATCGAGGGGCGCATCAATGCCAGCGGAACGGCGGTCGGGCGAGGGGGTTGGGAGGACTGGCGGTTAAGTATTGGTAGGTGAAGCGAAGGGTATAAATCTAGTGGCTGAATTGAGCAATATGAAACTAGAAAACCCGGGATTAATCTTAGCTTCCCCACTTTTCCAAATTGTGTGATCCTAGGCAATTGCTTAATTTTAGGTTCAGGCTCTGCACCGTACAAATCTGCTTCTGTGTTTGATTTAATAAACTATAATGTTGTTCATCTGTAATAGGAACCCAGGCCACTCAAAAAGTGCACATAACATCTGACTTGCTTGTTTAATTTACTATTGGCGTATTTGTCAGGGTAGAAGTGAAAATTAATGTTTCTAAATCCTTGTTTGAAAACTATCACATTTAAATGAATACTTCTCATTGCATTGATACAATAAATTATACTTAGGTGAAATGGATTGCGTATTAACTTATTACACTTTTTGAATTTTGAAGTGACTGTTATATTTGTACACTTTTGCTGCAAGAGGTCTTTCAAAATAAACTTGCTTCTAAAGTGAAGCTCAGGACTCCCTGTTTTTTTCTTTCTTTAACACAGTTAACCTTGAAATAAATAATTGCCTCTTTATTTATGATCGAGTGAAGAGCAACCCTGTACTCCTGTTGTCCAGAGGGCTGCATGTAAAGGTCAAGTGGGCCGCATGCGGCCCCCAGGCCGTACTTTGATTATCCATGATCTAGTGCAGAGAAGCCTGGATTAGGGATTTAGGCACTTTTAGAGGAACTATTGTGAATTAAGAATGCTTTCATATTTACAATCTGTATTACCTCAAACTATTTTGGAACACTCACGGATTATTGCATACTTTTAAGTACTGTGCCCAATTCTGCGATCCCATTTGGCAACATTGTTTCCAGTTCTGCAACACTAGCCCAAGAGTCTTGTGTTCATTTCTGGAACCCACACCTGCAGCACTTTGTCAATTTCTAGAATCCTCATTCTAGGTTATTATTTTCAGTTCTGGTCTCGCCCTGCCATGCAAAGTGTTGTCATCAATGATGTTGTTTCAGATGTTGCAGTGATGTTATCAATTATGTCATAGAACATGTCATGAACAATTTAGTATTGGAAGTAGTTAGTAGTGCATGGTGAGAGCGCGACTTACAGTTACTTTACAGTAGTCATAGTTACTTGAGACAACTATAACAGGTGTGTTTCAATTTTTGTTGTTGTTTAAAATTCTATGTTTTAACTGATATTTTCATCCAGCTATAATGTCTCTTTAACCTTTATTTTTTTCTGTGAATTTCCAGGGTTTATTTCATGCAAAATAAGATGTAATTACAATTCCTAATTATAACGTTACTTCAAGCTTTGCTTTTTTCAGTGAATTTTTAACATAAAGTAATATTTTATTACAGTACTAAAGCCAACCCCATGCCCGGCACAGCTCTCAGCCGTGCATGGTGTGGGGCTGGCTACAGGGCCTGGCCTGTGGAAAGGCTCTGCGGCCAACTTCCAAGGACAACCAATACCCTACCACGCAAGCCTTTGACCGTGCTCAGGGTAGAGCTGGACGCAGAGCTTGGAAGCACGCACTGCATCCAACCCCATGGAAAACCAACTCACTGCTGCTAACAGCCACTGGCTGTGTGTGTCGTGGGGCTAGCCAGAGGGCTTGGGCTCCGGTCCAGCCCGGTATCCAACCACCCGCCCACAGACAGCCATCCCTCGCCGTGCATGGCCAAAGGGGTTGAATGCAAGGCCTGGTTGCAGTCCCTGCACGTCAGCCATGTCCAGTGTGGGTTTGGCCCTAGGGCCTGCAGCCAACCCCTGCGGGCAGCTAATTCCCTAGCCCCTGCACACAATCTTCAAACGCACATGGTGTGAGACTGGCAGCAGGGCCTGGACTATCCCCACCATGCAAGGCTTTTTTTGTATATATTGTTATACTACTATGAATGTTCCCGAGAAAGATGAACTGGCCTCGCTAGCTCCAGTGGGATCGCAAGCACCCCCCCATTTACTTTTTTACATTTGGTATCGGTCGTCCCTTTAGGATCCTCCCATATGGTCCAGGGGGTCGGGGTACCCCTATCCTGCCCATTCATTTCCCTTCGTGTTGCTACCAGCCAACCAGAGCGCAAGCACCTGCTGGACTACCAGGAATTTATCCTTCCTGTGGGAGCGCAACAGCCCTCTCAGCCAAACAGATGGCTCTATTATTTAAGTTGTGCCACAATGGGACTCTTGCAAACACAACCATCCAGATAAACAAATCTTTTTGAATCTTGATTGCTCAAAGAGTACTGAACTGATTTACACTAAAATATTGAAAAAAACACTTTCTGGACCAAGATCTCGCTTCCTGCCAAATCTGGTGAAATTCCGCTCAGCCGTTTTCATTGCCGCTCCTTTTAAAACAGTCTATGGAAAATGGATGGAGATTTCACACTTTGGGATCCCTCATTTTTCCCCTCTGCTTGAAGGATCACCCCAAAACATTTCACAAATAAGCTAAGCAAAAAAGAGGATTACATTTTTTTTTTATAAAGAGTCATCAAACGATGCCAACGATATTAACAAACCATAAAAAGGCAAATATTTATATATTTAAACATATTTTAGAAAAATGTAATGGAGTACGCAGTTTTACCTGAGAAGTACTGCAGTACTTAAAATAAAAAAAATAAGTAAAACATTTACAAATACACTGTACTAGACTAAATTTAACAAATATAGTGTACTACCTTGTATTTTCAATGTTTTATATCTTCACTTAAAAAAACATTAACTGAGTACCACAGTACTATCTATAAAGTACTGCACTACTTACACACATTTTAAAAAAAATTACATTTGTAAAAAAAACAAAAAAAGGCACTGTACTACAGAACATTCCACAAATATACATCCTACAGTGTATTTTCTTATTTTTTTATAAATGGAAATAGGAACAGCAATAAAACCTGCTGCTTACCCAAAGCCCTAACCGAGCATCCAACAAATGTGCGGTGAGAACAACATGGCTGCCTTTTCTTTCATAAAGGCAGCCATTAGCCAATGATATACTACTGTCTTGTGATTAGCGTGTACAATGGTATACTTCCAACTTACTGTGGTTCTAAAAATAGGTGTTTTGTCACTTATAACTTTATGACTACTTAACCAATTTACAGTTATAATCTAACATTACTCTTTCCACCAGATAATCTTCACTACAGCCGCATTTTATGTACACCAGTTAAGCCTCTTTTGTACTCTCATTAAATGAAACGTTTCACCCCATCACCCAACAATCAACTGCACTTTTCTCTACACTATGCTATTTGACTCTAGGCCACTCTACTGTACGGCAGTCTAGTCTACGCAACTCCACTATATGCTATTGCACACTATACCACTCAACTCTACGCTATTCCACTCAAAGCCACTCCAATGTAGGTAGCTCCACTCAATGCCACTTCACTGTACACCACTCCACTCAACACTATTCTACTCTACACCACTTCACTGTACACCACTCCACTCAACACTATTCCACTCTACCGTATGCCACTGTACTAAAAGCCATTCCACTCTATGCCACTATACTGTACTCCACTCCTTTCTATACCATTTAACTCTACAAAATTCCACTTTACGCCACTGCACTCAACGCCACTCCACTGCACACCACTCCACTGTACGCCACTCCACTGTAATCACTCCTTTGTAGGCTATTCCACTTTACGCTGTTGTGTAGCCATTTTAGTTATAGTTTTAGCACACTTTATTTTAGCAAGCTAGGCCTGCCGTTGTGCACTTTAAACTAGACATATTTTATTCAGGTTTGTTTTATTATTTTATCAATCACCACATTTGCTGTCTTGTTTTATTTTCTCTATCAAGCAGTTCTTTGTCCAGGTCTGCATTGCGTTCTTAAATAAGACATTTCTTTCACTCTGTGCTTTTCTCAAGGCTGCAGTAAAGATAGGTTGCCAGCAAAGGTGGTACGCTTTGTCTCTAATGTTCACAGAAACATACACACTGTTACCTAGGGATCCTTTCTTGGAACATCAGCTGTTTTATTAAAAAAACACTACTTTGACCCATGTACGTTAGAGGGAGATTCCAGCCAGATGACCACGACTGTATGCTGATTGCTGAATGCTTCACTGCAGCTGCTCATACAGGCTTCTTGCTCAGGTATGAGGGATGATGTCTTCCCAGGGGAACTCGAAGAGCAGAATTTAGAGCTTAACATGCTGTGCTCTAAACATAGCCTAGGTCGGAGCCATTTTTACGATTTTAGTGACAATATGGTAGAGTTATTTTTATGTTGTCACAATTTTAATCCTGTCATGCTTCATCATCCTAGTTATTGCATTACACGCTTTATTATCTAAGATGCAGTTACTTCAATAAAACTTTATTGAACTATATTCTGCCTCTGATTGTCCTTGCATATGTGAGACTAATGTAACTGAGAGAAATGAATAAGAACTGAGTGACCATGATTTCCCTGAGGAGTCAGTTGTGTCATGCGTTCGGTTGCCCAATCATCCCTGCTCTTGGGTGGAGATGAGGCACTGCTAGTTAGCCGGAACAAAACCTGGATTAGGCTGACAGGTGTCACCTGTAGTGGGTTCTGACTCAATCCTCCACAGTGCAAGTGATTCTTCCGCCCGAATCCAGTAGTCTCATTAGGATAATGAAAGCCTACACGACATGGTGCCGCCAACGTTCGGTCAGACACTAATTTTCGGGTCCTCCTGAGTATCTCTGTCTCACTACATGCTAAGACACCTCAGTACTATATACGGAGACGTCTGTGGTATTGAGGATTTTCCTCCTCAGCTGTAGGTTGTTCAAGCTTGAACTCTAAAAGGATAATCCCCATTTGGTGTGCTAATCTCTGAACAAAATTACCATTCATCATGGCAAACTCGCAACAGGTAGCAATTGCAGTCAAAATGCAACCACCCCTAACTGCATATTTATTGGCCTATAGCCTAATGGCCCAGGGGGGTCCAGTTACATTTGGGGTTGAGGCTCATCCAGCCTATAGAGCAGACATTTTCTATTCTTGGGTCACATTTCCAGGAGCTGATGGGAACACAAATACATTTCATCATTATTCACCTGCAAACACATCTGCACAACACAGAGCATAAGCAAATCTAGAAATACCTCTATCTTATCAAGAACATAATAATTGGCTTAATGGCGCCCTACTACATACAATTCTGAATGTTAGGTTATGTCCTCTAAGTAATGATGGTCCTACCTGGCCTTTATTGGCCACGTATACATCTCACCCTGCTGCAACAACCTTGACAGTAGCTGAAGTCCGTTGCTTATATGCTGAGCTTACGGCAATATACAGACGATTAGTACAGTTTGTATGGCAAACATTAAATACAAACCCAACACGTGCTGCCCCAGCGCAACCACATGCAGTAACGTTAGGCATTAATCCTGCGACTGTACATTCGATCATGGGTAAAGTATTCACCAAACGAGAAGAGATTCCGTTCTGGTTAGTTCAAAAAATAAATGCACTGGAAGCAGTATTTCCCCATACGGGACCTCAGGTTAAGCACATAATATTAACTATGTGCTTGCCATTTGGGATGGTTCCCACAGTAGATAACAAAAATACTTGGGGTACGGTATTTGCCACGCTCTATACTACCGCACACGCTATACCAACACTTGCCAATCTACCGGAAGTGTTAAAACAAATTCAAGATGAATACGGGGCTGCCCCAGCCCTGGACGTGGGGATGCAACTTATGGGCAATTTTGCCACTGTATCTTCAATAATATTAAGTAATCTCAAGGGGAAGCAGTTGCACTAGTAGTGCTCATGCGGCTGCGGGACATTCCTCCACAGAATCAAGAACGTGAGCTGCCAAAGATTATCGCGGAGGCTCTAGTATTACTTGAGATAGTTTGGGGGCCAGACCCACAAAACCACAATTTCAAGGTAAATCTAATAAAGATTCTACCAAGCAAGCGCCTGGGGGTTCTAAAAAATGCTGGTATAAAAACAACAAACAACAAAAAAAGAAAGGGGAGACCCCACAGAATACATATAATCTCAGAAATAGAGCTAATATAAAAACGCCTGACAGATATCAATATACTGATACACGCCAATCTCGTTCCTTTCAAGACTCACATGAAAAACGCAGTGAGAGAGGTGGCCGGTCAGAGCGAAGAACTGAGTATGTGAAACCGAGACAAGAATCACAACGCTCTACAGAAGTTTCTGTTAAAAAAGAAGAGAAACTTCCCCAACAAAAAACTCAATTCAAAAAAAGAAAGTGGCAGCAGTTGCAATTTGTCATGCTACTCAAGAAGAGGGCTCTATTGAAGAACAAGAAATGGGCACTAACACAGCGAGACAGCGCTGCAGAGGTCACAATAGTTCGCCGGAATCTTCAAGAGCATCTGGAGGTGAAAGCAACCGATGATTTCTTACAAGTTGAAACTGCGGACATGCATGTCGCCACGCCTGATAGGGTGTACAAAGTAACGATAGGGTGTACATAGTAACGTTACAGCTAGAAGGATACACTGAACGCACAATCAACTTAATCTTTTGGGACCGCATCGTAAATATATATGATATTCTACTGGCCGAAAGGGATTGGCCACCTGAGTTTGTCCGTACTTGCCCATATGAGGAAATGTTATCGAACCTTCTTTCTCGCCCCTTGTTCCTGATGAGCTCGCAGAATCCAGCACCATTGATTGGGCATTGTCGCAGGCACCTGTGTTATATCACAACCACGTAGGGTAGGATAAGGATTCCCCCTATCATGTAATTCTGATTAAAAATCAACCCCAACCTCAACCCCAGTATCCAATAAAATATTATGCCAAAGCACCCGTGAGGGAAATCCTCACACAACTAGAGTACCAGGGCATAATCAAACCCTGTGTCTCACCAATGAATAATCCTTTATTCCCTGTAGCTAAAACGGACCATTCGTACAGAATAGTCTTAGACTATAGACACTTAAACAGTCATACACACACATATGCTATAGAAAACGCTCATAGCACAACACTTACGAATAACACAGTGCGCAAAAAATACAAAACAACACTGGACATTTCCAATTGTTTTTTTCTGCCAAAATATAGAGCCTGAGAGTAGAGACCTAACAAGTTTCAGAGACTAGGCTCCCACAAAAAATTCTGTCCTTTACCACAGGGGTATAAGAACAGTTCAGGACTGTTCGTGGCTCGTGTAATTTCAATATTGCACAACATTGACCCTGAAGCATTGTCCTATGTACATGATATCTATCTCACGGATGATGAATTACTGCAACCTCTACGACGGGTAGTCCGCAATGTTATAGGATTTTCCGAATACGGCTATAAATTCAATTAAAAAAAAAACAAAAATAACCTTTTTAGCTTCCTCTTTTTAGGATACGAACTATCAAGTGAAGGAAAGAGCCTAGTGCCACAATTTGTGGAAAAATGCGCACAGTTACAACCTCCAAATACCAAACAGTTACAAAACTCCAATCCCTGTTGGGTTTCCTAAGTTTTGGCAGAATTTACATTCCAGATTACGCATCATGCATAAAACCCTTATATGACTTAATACGTCCTGACTTTTCCAGTAAAATTTGGACAGTCGAACACACACGCATTCTCAGAGATTTGCAAACAGACATGCTTGCAGCACAACACCTACACACAAGGGACAATAAAAAACATCTGGTCATCAGAGTAATTGCTGGTGCCATTGGTTTCACCGATGTAACTTTCAATGAGGGTGAGACGTCTCGATTGCATACAAATCACATTTGTATTCAGCAGCAGAACAACGCGTTGCTCCCACTGAGAACATTCTCACTGCTGTTCAGATAGCTGTCATTAAAGAAAGACCACTGGCCCAGGGGAAACACATTATTGTCGTATCTCCAATCACAGCTCTTGAGGCTGTTACCAAAGCCGGTGTTCCAAACGCTAAAGCATTACATCCACATTGGATTTAATGGGCAATGTCTTTGACAGTCACTGATGTCGACTTAATTTTTGACTCAAAGTTACAAACTCAAGACTTTTTGTAATATGAACTAGAATACTCAGTTCCGGCAAATACATTGCCTACTGATCAATATCAAAGAGTCATGTACACCGATGGCTCAGCACAACCTGCAATAGGCACAAAGCATCAATATTCCGCTGCGTGCGCAGTCGTAAGTGGCTACATGGAGGGCAATAAGTTTTATCCACAACATACTTTCACGCAAATCCTAGGGGATTGCACTGCACAACTGGCAGAGCTAAAGGCTCTGGTGATGGCACTGGAACATACGGATCCTACACAGCTAACACTGATTTTTTGTGATTCGTATTATTGTGTCCAGTCCTTCAATTAATATCTGCATTATTGGCAGCAGAATGGGTTCAGAGATTCTAAAGGCAACACCATCAAACACAGGCTTCTGTGGGGGAAAGTAGCAGATCTAAAGGAAAGGCTACCAAACGTCTATGTTGTACATACACTTCAACACCAGCGCGTTGGAATACACGTTGCTGGGAATACAATGGCTGATGAAGCAACCAAATCAGCAGTAGCTATGGCTTTTGTTGCTGTAGTACCTCGTTCTAGGACGAAACGGATCATGAAGTATGGGCTGCTGTGAAAGCCACGGCTGTAGGCACGCCCTTTCCAAAAGCATTTCCTGCTGAATATTTCTACCGAATGGGAGGCTTTATGGCTCAGAAGTTAAAATACCAGGTGTAGGGGTTCAGATAAAGACCTAAGACCGGAGTTGATAAAAGCAACGCATTAGGGGGTTGCTTCTGCTCATGCTTGGGTGGGGGCTACAATATCATTATTGCAAGCACATTATTGGTGGCTAGGTCTTTACAAACAGACCAAGCAGTATGTACTTTGTTGTGACATCTGCCAACAAATATAGGGGTCCACCGTCAAATGCTCACCGCAGACACCCCTCCTAAATTCAAACAAACCATTACAATGTGTGTACTTGGTACATTGGGGTCCCCTAACACCGCCAGTGCATACAAATACATCTTAGTCGCTGTCGACTCTTGGTCCAGATTTCTATGGGTGTGACCACAATGCTCAGCTGACGCTCGGGCAGTTATTAAAGATTTGCAAGTCCTTATCGGCACATATGCAGTTGCGGCATTCCACTCGGACCAGGGCCCTGATTTTGTCTCAAGGGCATTCAGGGACACCATGGCTTCGTTAGGGGTCCAATTCCATTACTCGTCTCCATTTCATCCTAAGGGAAATAGTGTTGTGGAGCGACAAAACCGAGATTTAAAGCAATCCTTAACAGCCAGAAAATTAGGTATGGGTAGTAGCTGGCTTAATCACATGTAAGGAGTCCAGAGATCATTTAGTAATCTGCCTTGAAGGTCCCTAGCGGGTCATACTTCATACGAGTGCCTGTTTGGAACTCTAATGTATGTTCCAGTCCTGGTGTGGAGGCGGCAGAAACACCTTTTGACATAAATGAATGTGTCACTGTCTTACAGGAATTACAACAGTTCTGTGACACAACGCTTCTGCCAGTGCTGCCTCCGTAGGAATTAAGGATGTACCAATAACATCTACGGGCTGGATTCCAAAGGTTGGGGATCTAGTATGTGGAAAAAGTTGCTGTGCTTCTTATCATGCACCGGTCCCCGTCCTGGGAATACACGGTACCAGAACTGTCATTCTACCATTGTTGCCTGGTGATAAAGAAAACCACTTTGTATCTATCAACAATATAAAGTTACACCATATGGCCGATCCTGCACAGCAGACCAAGAGGAGCTACCAGTAGTTACCGAATCCCTCTCAGAACTGGTCAAGATGTCCCTGTACAAGTTTTGAGCAGCAACGCTGACACCTCTCTGAGCTTGGGGAGTGTGGAAAATGATCTTGCATTAGTTCCACTAACATCTATCACAACATCAGCACAGAAATTGCAGATCGATTTGATTGACTTCTACACAAACGGATGGCGTTGTTTACAGTGAACCACCGCGGGAGACCCCTACCAGTTCTCCTTCAAATACGGCTCCAGTTTTTGCACAAACTGCTCCTGGATACTTGGCAACATCAATTACACCTTTTTGGACTCATTTGCCTCGTCTACATCTGAACTGCCAAAAACATGTAAGCTCATTTACTGGCTTAAAACAAATTACTTTATTTTCCCATGGAACTACCTATGGCTTTCCATGACTATATTAGCTTTCCTCCTTTGGACAGGCTTTGTCATTACTTTCTTTCTATTAATACATGGTCATTACCTTCCTGAAAGATCAACAGTTGAACTGGTGGATGAGGTCCTGAAACACCATTTTAATTCTCACAAGGTCCACAGAGACTTGTCTTTCGAGAACATTTCCGTTATACCAATTCCTGATGGGATTGTTTGGGATAGAGTCACATTTGATATATACGGCCCCACGGAGGTCATTCAAATACCACATGTGTTTCAACTTTCTATGAACGATGTAATAATATACGGAGTTGTTTCTATTGACTGGGATGTGAAAACAGTTGACTCTATGATGACTGAATTGCAGTATTTTACTGTATTTGAAAGTGAGGATATTTATCAAAACAAAGAGAATTATGGTGACATGTTTTGCTATAATTACTATGGATACCATTTCATTCACAGCGCAAGTACCCCAAAGACTATTTTTAATTACACACAATGAGAACATTTTTCAACTCCACCACAAGGTGGTTCTAAAACATATTCTGAAAAATGTGCATATTTTTCTGGGTACAATGTTAAAAATGCTGAGTCATATTATTTCAAATTGCCATTTATGGAAAATATACATAAAGTATTAACAGAAACAAAATTAATTTATTCAGATTCCTTTGTTTCCCGGTTGGCAATAGGAGGCTATGAATATTGGCTGAAGTTGATTGACTTAAAAAGTGTGTGGGGAACAAAAAATTGGCAAATAAGGGGAAATTAAGCTTTATTCAGAGCATGCCTGATACCTGTTCAAATGTTATTTTTAAATGAAACTGTACAACATACAAGCTGTTTGGGCTTTGCAAAAATTAAGGAATTGAATGCGCCCAGTATTCCTGCCCCTGCAAAATGTTACATGTGGCAAAAATATATAAATGCAACTGAAGATCAGCTTGATGAATGGGTCCAAAATGGCACGTTTAACGCTTCACTTTCACGTCGTGGTGGGTGGTTATTGTGGCCAATAGATACCCACAGGTGTCATAAATGTTTTATAAACTCCACAGGGGGATTTAGAACAAGTAGGCCAGACCCTCGCTATGTGTCATCCGAACATGCAGGTATAGTAACAACATACAGTGTAGAGAAATTATGCCAGCAATGGTTGAAGAGTTCCTCACTAGATGCTGATAGAGAACACCTTAGTCTCCGGTCTAATAACACTGACTTACAGGATTTCCTGTTAGGCCCAAGAAAACAACGCAGAAAGCGCTTCCTATATGCAGTCTACAATGAAATTTGGAAGCTTTCTCAACAAGAAGCTGCTGCCTGGTTAAGGCAAATAGATCAGGAAAACTAATAGAAGGCATTAGCTGTTGTAGATAATGGGATTAATACCCTGTCCAACCGAATATACACCTTAAACAACATCGTTTTATCTGCAATACACATAATACAAAGTGATATGTCCTCTTTACACCATAGACAGAGTCCATTAAGGCCCATTATGCAGTTGGACACTACAAACACTGAAGGCAGGTCGCGTTCCCTGGCAACACGTTAGCGCAAGGGACATATTTTCCACATTTAATTAAATGCGACAACAGCAAATAATGGCCAAGAAAGAAGTGACTTATGTCATGTTAAATATTGAAAAATTAGAAAAGTTGCCCTTTACTGTGGCTGAAATATCATCTGCTGAGTGGTTAAAACACAGGGTCAGTAATCTGCCTATTTCAACACTTCAATTCACGCCCTACTTAAAACACATTCCAGTGGGCAGATATGAAAGGCTAGGAGATAGTTACATCCATGAGGTGTGGGAGTTTCCCTTCTCATACAAATGTCTCAGTGGCATGAAAGAGGTCTTTCTTAGCGGTAGTGAATGTGAGACTTCTGTCAGCCATTGGATGGTTTGTAAACAGCTGTCCTTTCACGGGGCATGCAACGCTTCAGCAGCGAACTTGGCTTATTATCTGAAGGGAGTCCCAGTCCCATTGATTAGACCTGCGTTCCACGTGGTCTTGAATGGCAGCTATGTCCTCCTCGATAGTGAAAACTGTTGTGGGTTGCGAGCGGAATAGTTCATGTTGTTTCGGTCTCTAAGGTTGTTACATGCTGCGGGAACGTACTTTTTCCTCCTACACAACAGAGGGAAGTAGCTGAGATTTGGTCCCATTTCGCTACTTCAAATGTGAATTTTGACAAGTTGAGCAGACTCAAGGCTTTAGTGTTTCAAAAACATGTGGCGCTCACAACTGCATGCAAGACCTATGCACTTCAGGTTGCAAGATCATCAGCAGAGATACAGTCCCTTTTAAGTACTAACTTTCTAAGACACTTTGGTGAGTTCGTGGGACGAATATGTAACACGTCCAGTACTACCGGAATCGCAAATTTCTTTAAGGCTGTTGGTTCTGGTTTCGTTCACACCTTCTCCTTTATATTCGGCTTAATACCTTCAGCCATCCACTCAATATTCCCCTGTACTTTGGGGGGATTTCTGATACCTTTCGCTATATTAGGTGGCATTCTGCTATTGCTACTTTTTCTGCGTAATGGCTGTCCCGTCAGAACAAGGAGGACTGAAAGCGCTTCAGCCAGCGCAGCTGTGTCGTGAACACATGATGCAGTACTTTGGAGCATTACTTCTGGAGCAATTGAAGTGTGACTGGTCTCTGTCATTCAGACCGGTTTTGCTTTGTGTGCAGCCCGTGTTTCGGTGCCTCTGGTGCTTGTTTGAACATGCACTACAAGTTTGTCTTTCTACGCAGCGCCTGCTTTCTGATCTGTTGATGTTCTCGCAGAGGGCTCATTACCAGACATGCGCGTTGAGGTTGAGTTTGCTATGGGAAGCTGCTTATGAGTTGCCCTTTGTGGATTATGCAGCTCCAAACTCGTTGTTGGGCACAACACGGAGTGTTGCTGCCTTGGCTGGAGCTCAGGCTTTGGAACACGAATGCTCCTTGGTTTTCTTTGGTGATGAACTTCCTCCTTTACCGCCTGCCGAAGTGGAAAAGTTCTTGTCTTCAATTATCTTGGATTTAATTGTCAACTTCCAAAATGGCTCTGACTTTTGAAATTCTGCTTTTTTGACGCCAAAGTTTACATTTTAAAATTGTCCTTCTAATACATGCTCAAGTGTCTTTTTAACTTGCCATTATTGACATATATATATATATATATATATATATATATATATGCTTCACTTTGACTTTTTGTAGCTTTTATACATAATTAGGCTTTGAACCACCTTTGAACCGGCAAGGGGAGGGTGTTGTGTAGCCATTTTAGTTATAGTTCATCACCAAGTTTTAACACACGTTATTTTAGCAAAGTAGGCCTGCCGTTGTGCACTTTAACCTAGACATATTTTATTCAGCTTTCTTTTATTATTTTAACAATAGCCACATTTTCAGTGTTGTTTTATTTTCTCTATCTAGCTGTTCTTTGCCCAGGCCAGCACTGTGTTCTTAAACAAGATATTTCTTTCACTCTGTGCTTTTCTCAAAGCTGCAGTAAAGATAGGTTGCCAGCCAAAGTGGTAAGCTTTGTCTCTAATGTTCACAGAAACATACACACTCTTACGTGGGGATCCTTTCTTGGAACATTAGCTGTTTTATTATAAAAACACTACTTTGACCCATGTACGTTAGAGGAAGATTCCAGCCAGATGACCACGACTATATGCTGATTGCTGAGTGCTTCGCTGCAGCTGCTCATGTAGACTACAGGCATCTTGCTCAGGTATGAGGGATGATGTCTTCCCAGGGGAACCTGAAGGGCAGAATTAGCGTTTAACATGCTGTGCTCTAACACAGCCTAGGTATGAGCTATTTTAATGATTTTAGTGACAGTAGCGTTATTTTTATGTTTCACTCTCCTTGTCCCAATTTTAATCCTGTCATGCTTCATTGTCCTAGTTATTGCACTACACGCTTTATTATCTAAGATGCAGTTACTTCAATAAAACCTTATTGAACTATATTGTGCCTCTGATTGTCCTTGCATATGTGAGACTAATGTAACTGAGAAACGGCTGAAATTTGAGTGACTACGATTTCCCTGAGGAGTCAACTGTGTCATGCGCTCGGTTGCCGAATCATCCCTGCTCTTGGGTGGAGATGAGGCACTGCTAGTTAGCCGGAACAAAACCTGGATTAGGCCGACAGGTGTCACCTATAGTGAGTTCAGACTCAGCCCCCCACAGTGCAAGTGATTCTGCCTCCCAAATCCAGTAGTCTCATTAGGATAATGAGAGCCTACGCGACAACGCCATTCTATGCTATTTCACACTGTATGCCACTCCACTGTATGCTATTCCACTCTATGCCACTCCGTGCTACTCTACTCTACGCCACTCCACTGTACACTATTGCACTGCACTTCACTTTATGCCACTCCACTGTACAGTCACTATGCTATTCGACTGTATGCATTTCCACTGTATGATATTGCACTCTGCACCTCTTTATGCTATTCAATTGTACACCACTCTGCTTTACGGCACTCTACACTATTGCACTTTATACCACTCAATATTACAGTATTTCACTGTACGCCACACCACTGTAAGCTATTTCACTCAACCCATTTCCACTCTGCACCACTCCATGCCACTCAACTTTACACTATTCAACTCTATGACACTCCATGCTACACTATGCGACTATATGCCATTGCACGCCACTCAACTCCACACCACTCCACTCTATGTTATTCTACTCTATGCCATTGCACTCTAAGGTATTCAACTCTACACCATTTCACTCTACAAAACTGTACTCCATGCCAGTCCACTCTATGCAACTTCAGTGTGCACCACTCCACTCTAAGCCATTCCACTCTATGCCACTTTATCACATTCTACTCTTCGCTATCACACTCTACCCCAACTCCACTTTATGCCACTCTACTCTACACTATTCCACTGTACGGCACTCCACTTTACACTACTCTAGTCCACTCTACGCCACTCCAATACACGCTACTCCACTCTACGCTATTCAACTCTATGCCACTCCTCTTTCAACCACTGTACTGAGTGCCAATCCACTCTAAGACACTACAATGAATGCCACTTTGCTCTACAATGTTACGCTCTACGGCATTCCACTGTATGCCATGCTATTCTACGCCACTCCACTTTATGCTATTCTACTCTAAGCCAGTTGACTGTATGTCACTACACTCTATGCCACTGTCATATACGCCAATCCACTTTACTCTGTTCCACTCTACGCCACTTTACTTTACACTACTCAAATCTACACCACTTCACTCTATGTCACTCCTCTATTCTGTATTACACTTTACGCCCCTCTACTGTACACCATTCTATGACACTCCACTCTACACCTTTCCACTCTACGCCATTGCACTCTATGCCACTCGACTCTACGCTATTCCAGTCTATGCCACTCCAATGCACGGTATTCCACTCTACTCCACTCCACTCTACAGTATTGTACTCTATACCATTCCAGTCTATAACACTCCACGCTACGCGATTCAACTCTATGCCCCTCCACTCTACCATACGCTACTCCATTCTACTGCACTCTACCATACTCCACTCCACTATACATGACTCTACACTACTCATTCTACGCAACTCCACTGTAAGACACTACACGCGTAGTGGAGTGGAACCTGCCTAGTCTGACTTGCTGCCTGAGGTTAAAGAGGCGATTCAGCTCCATGGCAGAATGGGTTGAGATGGTCGTACCCAGCCATGTTGGCATTCTAGCACTATTGCATGGTTTGCTGTGTCTATGCTGACCTGGTAGTCCTTGTCTACAGTGGCCTTTTCTGTAGTCTACCAGCGCAGACATGGGTCAGGCTACTTGCATTTAAACACGTCAAAGAAAGGGGGGATTGGGAGGGATAAAGGTCCAGTGTATATCCTCCAATGCAAGTTTAATAGTAACGTAATACACTGTTCCTAAGAAAACCAGGGGACTGCAGGATGAGTGCTCTAGGGTCCCATAACTCAGGAGCACGAGTCCTCACACACCCAATTGGGTGTCATGCTTCATCATCGGACAAGCTCCTCGTCAGACTGGCGCTGCAATGTCTGACGGGCACCACCCAATGGGGGGCTCTTTGCCGGAGATCTTCTCGATGATGCCGCTCTCGCCCTCAAGTAGATAAAGGGGGAAGACACTGAGGAGGGTTGGAAAAAGAAAGAATCTAAAATTGGCTCTGAACCCTGTCTCGTTTTGACTTTATTCTATTAATGTCGGGTAGAGGCCAAGATTAAAATACTCAACAAAGGAGTGAAACAGAGGTAATGCTCAACCACTCTCTAACTGTATATCTCATAGTGGGGGGTCAGGAAACTACAGGACCCCACCTCTGTATTGGGTCGACATGTTTCGCGTCTCAGCGGTCCATATGGATCCAATGACGCTTCCTCAGGACCTAGTGTAAACGAAACTCCTCCAACTGTAAGCTAAATTGGCTAATTATAAATCAGAACTGACAGTCAAAACAGTAGATAACGTCAGTCACTTACAATAGTCCATTGTGGCCATAAATTCAGTTCCTATTCGTCGCCCCTCCCATTTAGAGTAGGAAAGCGCCACTAGGGTAGGTGTATCCACCCGCAACCAGGCATCCACAATTTGGTATGCGCATCTGGCTGTAGGCCCGCGTGATCCCAGGAAGCCCTTACTCTAAATGGGAGGGGCGACGAATAGGAACTGAATTTATGGCCACAATGGACTATTGTAAGTGACTGACGTTATCTACTGTTTTGACTGTCAGTTCTGATTTATAATTAGCCAATTTAGCTTACAGTTGGAGGAGTTTCGTTTACACTAGGTCCTGAGGAAGCGTCATTGGATCCATATGGACCGCTGAGACGCGAAACATGTCGACCCAATACAGAGGTGGGGTCCTGTAGTTTCCTGACCCCCCACTATGAGATATACAGTTAGAGAGTGGTTGAGCATTACCTCTGTTTCACTCCTTTGTTGAGTATTTTAATCTTGGCCTCTACCCGACATTAATAGAATAAAGTCAAAACGAGACAGGGTTCAGAGCCAATTTTAGATTCTTTCTTTTTCTAACCCTCCTCGGTGTCTTCCCCCTTTATCTACTTGAGGGCGAGAGCGACATCATCGAGAAGATCTCCGGCAAAGAGCCCCCCATTGGGTGGTGCCCGTCAGACATTGCAGCGCCAGTCTGACGAGGAGCTTGTCCGATGATGAAGCATGACACCCAATTGGGTGTGTGAGGACTCGTGCTCCTGAGTTATGGGACCCTAGAGCACTCATCCTGCAGTCCCCTGGTTTTCTTAGGAACAGTGTATTACGTTACTATTATAGTTGCATTTAAAGCCTGACTGACAATTGCGGATCAGGTTGTAGGATCTCACATATCCCCCATGTCCTCCCTTTTTAGACTTTTGCAGGAGTAAGTTAGTTCTGAGACGGGGCAGTAGATTTCTTCAGGAGATTTTTTTATAATGTTGCTTATTTCAGTGGATCGGGAACAATGCCCTATTAAGGGTATGTCTCGAGATAGGTAATAGCAAAGTTTTCCAGTTGCAACCTGTTGGATTCAGTTTTCGACTTTCAGGGTTGATTTCAGTTCTCTCTTTCCTCTACCACAACATGTCCCCATGCCCTTCATTTGAAAAAAAAAAAAAAGTGAAGGACTTTCAGAATAAAAAAGCTGCAGCCTTACAATAACAAAAGGAGAGAGGAGCAAAATATTGTTGGAAAAATGATGTTGTTTGTTAGATGAGCTTAAATGCGGAACACGATGTACAGTTCCATTTTAAACCCTAGAACGAGAGAGCATCCCTAAAGTGGCACAACGCTGAGGTTCTATTGGACACTCCATTCACGATGCCCTCACGCTGTAAATAGTACAGGCTGTGCTGCTGCAGAAAGGTCACAAAGCGGCACTTTACCTGAACATTGTTTGTGTGTCGCAAAACCGAGAGGGTTTTTCAGAGGGGGAGCCTGGAGCAGTTAAAGGAACAAAGCATAAGACTAGATTTTCAAGCCTTTAAAAGTGAACCAAGTGTGCTGCAGAAAGTACGAACAAGGAATTCGGCCTTGTGTATGTAGAGGCACATCGCAAATAGCGGGGGCAAATTGTGCTCCGACTTTTTGCAGCATCTATGCTATTTTGCAAGTGATCAATGTAATAAAAGGTCCCGTTTCAAAATGTTTAATCAAAAACCGTTGCAAAACCGACATGTTCATGAATATTGTTTAGGAAGGTGAAAACTTTCGACCACTTTTGAATGGATGTGAATGCATGAATGATGGACTGTTTGGGACAACAACCCACCTTACATTTGGGGCCAGATGTAGCAAAGGTTTTTACCCATTCTATGTATATGGAAAAAGTGTTCGTACATATGGCCCTTTGTCACCTAAAAGTGAAACTTTTTTTTATAAAGCAGCCCAAAAAATGGACAGGTGCTGTTTTAGAAAAAAAAAATCCCCATTTGGGACCATGTCTTGACAAGCATGTAGTGATTCACTGGACCAATATCTACTCCGCTTGAGACTGGCCAACTGGGTTCGCAAAAGGAAAGGTATCCAATGGGGACATCTTCACCTTTGCGAATCAGCGACCACACCCTTTGAGGTGTCAGTAACTGATCAATTGTTGGCGATCATATTTGTAGTCGCAAAGCACTGATATATTCCACTGCGACCTCTAAATAGAAGGTGGAGGTCTCTTTCATATCGCTTCCTACTTGCAATTCATAAAAGGTAAACAAAAAAAGTTTTGTAATTCAGATAGTCTTTTCTGACTCCCAAAAGGGGTTTTGTATGCATAAAAAGACTCTTGTGTGCTTGCAGGACCTATTTTTAGATCTGTGTTAGCCAAAGCTTTTGGATTTTACTAAAATTATGAATATGTAACGTACTTACCTAAGAGGCTTTCAGCCAGCCCTCTTCATCTATTGGCCTGTGGTTGTGTCATTCAAATATTACTTCTGCCCACTACGTTACACAGCATGGGGCAGTGGGTCAGCACACCTCAACCACTGGCTAAATTAACTGTGAATGATGGCATTCTTCCCTTTTCCAAGTTTCACTTTCACACACAAAGTAGTTCCCTTCAGTGCCAGGGACTACTATGGCAATGTGTGCCTTTTGAGAACAAAAAACATGCATTCATTTTTAGACATTGAAAGTTTTTTTACATTGGTAGGAGCCCTTCAGATCCACCAACAATAACGTTTTTAAAAAACACAAGACAAAACAAAGGAATCATTAGCAGAGCTAAAAAGCTGGTAACCAACACCAAACCTATTGGCTTTGCCAATGCTTGTTTTGCAATGTGCAGGCTTCTTTTGCAACCCCAAAAGAGCTTCGTACGTGAGTCCCAAAGTGATAAAAGAAAGCACATCTGCAGTGGCAGGCAAAGTAAGGACAACAGCACTCCGATACCCCCCTCATTCAACAATTCTGTTGTGTCCCTGTTCCCAAAGGATGCGTGCGAACACCCACATACAAAAAATAAAACAATGTACTTAATAAAAAATGAACATACACCAGGCCCACTAGCAATAACATATTTGAAAGGTACAACCAGACTCTATAGCTCTGTTCGCGTATGGATGTATGTCGATGTCGTATGGATGTATGTGAACTCATGTGGTGCAAATTCTAGCTACAAAGCAGCAATGCACTGCATTTATGTATTAGCCATACTTTCTAGGTACTTGTTTATCTTATAACTTCGAATCAGTGAATATTTGTGGCAACGATTTAACATATATTTAAAGAATACTGCATGCATTTATAAACAATTATTTAGATGTCACAAAATAATTAACACATGTAAACTTGCCATGCTGAAATGGGCTGACTATTCTGCAACCCTGGCATTTTCCTGTTGCATTTCAGGCTAGGGAGCAGCTTTCAGAGCTGTACGGACTGCAATCACCCAACTAGGCCGCTATGGCCCCATTGTAGTCGTAGCCTCTTGCAAAATGGGGCTGATGTGAATATTTTTGCCAGGAGTAATTATGACTTTTAGTCTGGCCCTGAGGCAATGCAATGATGAAACTCAAATACAGGTATCAAGAGATTCCTTTATGGAGCTTTGCAATCTTATTTTGTTCTCACAGAAGGGCAACACTAAAACAAACATTTGCTAAGTCAACAGTTGTAAGGAAATAATATTGTGTACAGCATATCATCTGATATAAACAACATTTCCTAAACAGAATTTACATTCTTAAAATTATATTCTGGTACCACTGACACCCATGTCTGGGTTTAATGTGACAATGCATGCAAACACAGGCATGCAGAAATGACCTTTTCATCTGCTAACTAATCAAAACCAGATATTTTAGCTTTTCCAGTGCCTGCCGGTGGTGGTGGTAGTGGAGTAGGTGGTACAGTATTGATGATGGGGGTATTGGTGGTAGTTTTAGACGTGTTCTTGGTAGTGATATTGGTAGTGTAATTGCTGATGATGGTACTGGTGGCACTGTGATGGTGGTATTGGTGATGATGACAGTGGTGATACTGATGTACAGAGGGTGGTGCAGAGGGGTATTGGTGGTTTTATGGTATTGGTTGTGGTGATGTTATTGGCCATGGTGTTGCTAGTGGCGAGCTTAGTGGTGATTTTGGTGATGGCGAGGTGTTAATGATAGAATTGTAGTGGTGTGTGGTGTTGGTGGTATTGGCGGCTTTAGTATTAGTTTTGGGTTATTGTAGGTGGTGGGATAAAAAGCAATTAGGAGGACATGAATGGATCAGACTCATGCCCCGATCACGACAAAATAATTCATAAAATGCCTGCTTCTATAAAAAAAAGTAGACTGCTTTCTGTATACAATGCATATATGATATCAAAAATTCAATTTGGCAAAGAGTGTGATGGCTGAGTGTACATTTTTAGATGTAAAACTACTCCTCCCATATTGCAATGCAAGCAAGCCGTTGGAGCTGGGACAACTCACTGAAAAGCCAACAACATGATGGATTTCGAGATACTTTTGTGGGAACAGGTAAGATGTGATTTACAAGATCTTAAGCCAGTTGCCAAAGGAGTCTGATCCAGAGAAGCTAATCATAGATGAGGGGTTGACCCAATGCCCACTCTTGGTATAGTGTAAGCAATAGGTCTTGCAGACAAGTGTCAACCCAGATCTAAAAATGAGATTTGTGATAACTTTATGTTTTTACTAGTGCTCTGAGGCAGGCTCCTGACTGCATAAGTGCTAAATAAAAATACAAAAGTCTGTTGTAAAAATAAGCCAGAAAAGTGCCTCAGCGTGTTAAATGCTTGCCGCTAAGATATGTAGTGCTCTGCAGGTCACAGGTTTCAATGTCTGCAAGGCTGACTCAATCTTCCATCCTTCATATATCCTCCACAGGTCAGTAAAGTGCTCAATAGAGACACTTGCTATTTACAGTGCATAGAAAAGACAAGTGTGTCATGAAGGCTATATAAAATATTGTGTCTTAATAAAAAATCTTAGCACGTTTAGAAATATTATTATAAGAGCACTTCCTGGGATGAAAGAGTTTTGCAGCCTTTAGCAATACCCCGCCTTTCCCCCAATGTACTTCCAGCACCTGCAAATGTCTGACATCGCCAGGTTAGAGATGGCTCTGGGTTCATACATTAATACATCAATAATGAACTCAAGGATTCTAGTAAAGCATGCTGCTGTGTGATTCAGGTTCTTGGCTAAGCAGAACCTTTACTGAAATATTGTCACATATTCTGATATAGTATTTTAATGCGTATAGAAATGTGTCACATTTGAGTGTTAAAGGTATTATCTAGTCCAAAGGGAAAAACCCAATTCTAGTTACTCAATCGTTCCTCAACAAAAGTACGGAATCCAGGCAGTCCGCTGTTTATTTATGTCTGCTTGGGAATTTGTACCAATTGTGGCATTCTTAATGAAATTACCCTTTAAACATTATTAAATTTGCTAAGCAGATCTTTTGACCCACATAAAATTATCCTTTTAAAGATGGCGGGATAAGCCTTACCCGTATTAACATTACTTGAAAACATTTTAGTCACATTTAAAAGATGGCCTGAGAAACTGGGTAAAAACCAGTGGCCAGGTCGGAATGTCTCTTCCAACAGGAAAAAAA
This sequence comes from Pleurodeles waltl, assembly GCF_031143425.1. Classification (NCBI taxonomy): domain Eukaryota; kingdom Metazoa; phylum Chordata; class Amphibia; order Caudata; family Salamandridae; genus Pleurodeles; species Pleurodeles waltl. The sequence continues at coordinate 1,505,176,117 of NC_090445.1, read as the reverse complement.
CTGCGAGAATAGTTCATGGAAAATAATGTGTGGTGTGTGTTATTACCATCACACCTCCAAGTATGTTCCTGAAATGTTTATAATGCCCCAAAGAATTAAAATGTTAGGTAACTTGATTACCAGGCATATGTATTACTGATCTGTAAAACTATCAGCAGTTCTAAATTGCCATGTCAGCAAGTAAAAACTGTCTTTCTTTGGTAAACTTCACTTTGACCCTCGTTGTTCAAATAAAGACACACGATTATTTTTGGTGGCATAAAGTCAAGACATATTAGTTTTTTAATGATATTTTAAATAATTACTAGCAGACTATATTAACCCTGACATTTTATGAACAGACTGCTTAAAATGAAGCATGTACATTTCAGGGAGTTGCTACAGTGGAACAAAAATGCTATCTTGTGAGATAAAACATAAACCTGCAGGGGAGACAGTAATCTTAGTGTATAGGAGAAAACATAAACCTGGACGGCAAAACAGAAAACGTTTACCCTTAGTAAAAATGGCTGTGTTTTTTATGATATAATCTGAAATGTTTAGGGTTTTTATAAAGCAGTCAAGGGCTGCCGGTTCTTTTCCAGGGCACATGTCTTTGAACACCACGGAGGCGCCGGAATCGCCATCCTTATAAACACTTCCAAAGTTAAGGCCTTGCAAATCGTCTGGTTTACGGACCCCGGAGCGCAAGGCTACAGATCATTAATGTGAAACTTCAACAGTCAGGTTTTTTTTTTAAACTCGAATAAATGTCATCCGAGGTTATCCGTAACCATGCGATTCCCACACCATTCCCCCCTCGTTCTATATTCTTCCGATCCAATTTGCGAGAGATTGTTTGAAGCACCCAGTCCCCGCTGCAGCCAGCCAGATAATCAGGGTTCTGCAATTATCAACACCTGCTCAGCGTGCCACGGATCTAAATTGCTATGGGGCCAGGACATGTACCATCCTACCGACCACAATTAACATAAAAAGCTTCACTGCTTAGAGCGGTAGGTGGGACTTGCAAAAGGCTAGCAGACTAAACATAAAAAAACATGTTTAGAGTTTAAAATCACTAGGCTGCGCAGCTAAATCCGTCCACTGTAATTTAACCGACACGTGGCTTCTGAAAGCAGGAATGGATCCCTGCCTCCTTTCTGCAGTATGTAAAGATTGAAAAATAAAACAAAAAGGAAATTAGATTAGAGCACTGCATGGCATTAAAAGCAGCCATTTTGAAGTCCCTTGTTACTGTTATGGGAAGATAGCCTACTGGTTGGTCGCATTACATTGTACCGTATTGCTGCATTTATATAGGACCTATTCCCTTAATGTGGCTGGCCTACATGAGGAAGTAACCATGCTGTACAATGTGTGGTTAGAAGGGTGCCTATGTTTTTTGATCCTGTGTGGGAAGTATTTCCATGTCATGTACAATGTCCACTGAGGTGGGGCTATCCTGTTATGGGATGAAGCATTTAGCAGTGCAGGATTAAAGACAGAGATGCACAGTTTATGGGTTTCAGTAGACTGTCAGCTTTGAGCCACTCTGCAGGTCCCTTTAAGGCATTTCTTATGATCATAGTCTACGTAGCTAGTTATTGCATTGGGTTGTCCAACCTGACATTTTGTTTACAATTTATGGACCTTAGTGTGCATGGCTGGAGAAAGAAGTCATGGGGAGATCTGCTGGAATAAGCTTTGTTACTATCATTCCGTAGCTTAAAGTGTTTATGTGATGTAAAAAAAAGCTGTCAGTGTGTAGCTAGTTGTGACCGGTAGTGGAGAACTACATCAGAGTCATCCAGTCGAGCAGCAGTATGTGACAGGTCTCTTCAGTTGGTCCATGCCTGTTCAGTTGGTGATGGCTGGTCACTGGCTTTTGAAGTACAGGGTTATGGACAAGACCCTTAGAAGATATGTCTTATGTGAGCGTAAAATGATTCAGCCACAGTGGGCTGACGACTGATGAATGTTGTGGTATTAGTATTGGGCACTGGGGTTCTATATTAATTGTCATTAGTATATAATACTTAGACTAGCCTTCGGTCATCCCTTTTAAGCTTGTTTATCAGTTTCAGAACTGCCAGTTCTGCCAGTTTCCAAACCTGAAGAGTTGCAACAAAAATTCCTAAAAGCAAGGTCCATTCAGTACAGAAGGTGACAATCAACAGTTTCACAATGTCTATAAACATTAAATGTGCATTGCTTTGAATAACGCTTTAATAATGTAACTCTCTAATGACCATGTTTTCTTGATAATATTAAAAATCAGTTAAACTGAAGTTCTCTTTTCTAGTACAAGACTCAGAGATCCACTGGTAACAGAAACAACGATTTTTCAAAAGCAGACGTTCACGTAGAAAACTTTTCATATGTTGAGTTTTGAGAACTGGAGAGTTTAAGCTAATTGGCTTCAGCGATTGTACTAAGACGATCAGGAAATATGCACACTCCTTCAGAGCTAGACACCAAAAGTACCTTCCCTGTTGAAGGTCCTCACCCAAGCTTGACAAATGCTGGGTCCCCTAACATATTTAGCCCACCATCTCTTCTCCTATACGTGGCTCCCTGAAGTGGCACAACATAAGCTGCAAAGATCACTAATGTAGACTCTTGCACACCCGCAGAGCAGGAGCATCATTTCTAGCTGCCCCAGCAAACATAGGAGCCTCACTCATTCCATGCTCCTATTACTACGCAGCAATATCCATGCACCTGTGTCTACCATTTATTCTTCCTCCCATGCAGTGTAAGGTGTTGCATTTGCAGGAGCAGGTGGTCTTCTGTGTTAGCTGTAGTCATCTGCATCTTCTCCCAGGGTGCTGCCACAAGGCCGCAAGCGTGCACAGTGAATGCCCAGAAAGCTTAGGACCCTTGCGTGCTTGGACTGCTGGCAGAAGTGGAAGTTTGATGAGTTAGATTTTGATTTAAGGGTACTCGGTGAAAAATACATAGATACCTGTTTGAAGAGGATATCACCTGCAAAGAAAACAGGTAATTTGTTTAAGGTGTGTATGGTGCAATGGTGCCTACATTACTTATTTGTGAGAGTGTATAGGAAAGTCAGGGTAACCCAACTGAGGGTGAGACCCGTGCCTCAGGAGGGCGACAAAGGGGCAGTTTTGGCACAGCAACATTTCTTGGGCTCCAGCTAGGAGACTTTTGGAGATAGAATGATATATTTCGGTAATTTAACTTGAATCAATTTTGGGCATACGTTTTACGGTTAGATACCCAATGAATTTAATTTGCTTCGATCACATTGATGGATTTTACATAGAGGTGAACATGATTTAGGGGTCTCACAGACCCATTATTTTGTGGCAAAGGGTACATTTCAAAAGCGTTAAGTAAATAAGCGCGTTTCGAGCCAAATTTCTAGGCTGGCTGCTTGCTTTTTAAATGATTTACAGCATATTTAAAGCACGATTCTGAGTCTTGCTGTCTTCAGTTTACAGTGTTTCGGCAGCCTATTTGTACCCATTAGGGGGAAACTGGGTATTTGGGGGGCAACTATGCATGTTATGTTCAGTAATGAGAATTTTTGACTGATTTGTTTCGTTGGTTTTTTTTTTTGCGGAGATCAGTCTATCACCATGTAAACTGTGTGGAGTCAGAAGTCGCTGACGTGCGAGTTGGGTGCAGGCGCCGGATCGCTTAGTACACCCGTAGCATGTTTTTTTTCCCTCCGGTGCAGTTTGTTTTCTCTAAACATGTTATGTAACACTCTAAGCCATATTTGCAAATAAGATACCAGAGGTATTTACACAAAAAGCAGTGAGAAAGTAAAATGTTTGTTGATGACTAACTTATCGCAGATTCAAAAAGGTACAGGAATAGCGCACATTGCAGACATGTTACTTATCCAGATAGTCGGATAACATCACGCCGAGAGCCAGGCTCATACTTTCAGGAGTAAAATGCTTAATAATTCTGAAACAGCGCAATATGCTTTCACCCAGTGCTTGATTTGTAAAGAAAAACGTTCCTGTGCCCAAAGCCCTCATTTTAAACACGCGGCTGCTGCAATTAAATGTGCAAACATGGAATTCTGAGGCAGCGAAATCCTGGAGCCATCTCGGGCCTCTTCAATCCATTCAAAGCCTTTCCCTGCCACTTCAGCTCACTCTTGCAGCCTTCTGTTTTCTCCCATTGTGACGTTTTTTCGTTTTTCTCTTCCTCCGTCTTTCCCATATGTCTTTTGCTTGCAGTAAATGGTTGAGTTAGTAAAATAAGCTGCGGCCCGCAAAAATAAAGTGCCGGTGCTCCGCACCGGAATCAACAAGCACAAATTAAGCACCTTCACCTCAAGATTTTTTTTTTTTTTTTAACACCATAAGAGCCTGTTTATCCAGAATTGTTTCTTTGTTACGCAAGAACGTTTGGGATTGACAAATCCTTCCGTGTATACTTGGGTAAAATAGTGGGTGAATTCTTTTTTGCATGCCATCACGCAATTTAGTAATTTTCTGATGGATTTGCGGACATTTAACTGCGTGGAAAACACTGATTCACTCCGGTCTTTCACTCCGGTGGTTTACTCTTTCTTTCACACTCTTTGTTTTTCTTTCTTTGTTTTTTTTTCTTCTTTTTAACGGGCGTTTAACCCCTACCCCGCCTCCTTCATCCAGACTGCTCCCCATTCTAACCTACTGACAGACTTTTCCTCAACTACTGCTGCAGCGCAATTTTATTAGGTTCTTAACTGCAGGCGGCAAAATGTCAGTGGGCAGGAACATCATGGGCCCAAGTCTGCATGTCCGTCTTCCATCACAGAGTGGGTATTTGTAGAGGGTTAAAAAAAACCTTCTGAGTCATGAATGTGTGTTGAAGTGTGGAGGCTTGGATGGACAGCAGACCACTCTCCCTGCATTTGTTTCCCAGCCTCTTAGCCCCTCCGCTGCTAAGCCTCCCACCTCCTCCAGCTAAATCTTTTATTAGCTATTTGGGGTAGTTCACAGTTAGCCCTCCAAACTTTTTGTCCCCATAAGCTATGCACGCCAGATATGTGTTCTTTTTTTTCCAACATCTTGGAAGTTCTAAAGGTCCCCAGGGTCTGTGTATTTGCCCTCAAGGGGACTGCGAAAACAGGCAAAATATAGCAAAATGTTGAGTTTTTTTGTTTGTTGGGAGGACGGGGGTGGAGAGCTCCAGATAAGTGTCTGTTTTTTCCATAAAAGTGGCTTCCAGGAACGTTTGGCTGTAATAAAGTCACCATCTTCTCAGCTTTCAGGAACATGCAGAGCTGAATTAAATAAACACATTTGGTACCACAATTTTAGCATTTTTCTAAGCAGTGGCATATTTTGCCCTATTTTTTATGTTCTCAGCTTACTTCCAGTTTGTGGTGGAAACCAGTGGGAAACCAATCAGAAAAGATATACATTTCTGAAAAGTAGACAAAATCCTTTAGCAAGGGGTCTTATTTGTAGATCCCTCAATGTTTTCCCAAGGAAAATAACAGTTGAAATAAACAAATACTGAAAATGAGTAGGGAAAAACAACCATTTGTGACAACATTTTCATCTGTAACTTTTTGTCACAAATGCTGATTGACCAAAGCAATATACCATTACGTCTGCTAAATCCTTAGGGTTGTGGGGATATATAGGGTTTGTAGGTTTTCAAAGAACCCAAAGTACCCAGAGCCAAGAACTGAGCTGCACCGTACAATGATTTTTCATTGAGTGCCAAGTATAGACCAATTAACATAGCGAAATAGGCAGAGTGAAAAATGGGTATCATGGAAACATGTATTTCTCAAATGGGCACAAGATATAGATTTAGGAGCAGTGGTTATTTCTACATCTCTGAATTTGTGGGTACCTGTACAAGCCTATGATTTGGAGGCTATTTTTCAAAATGTATCTTTCTTATACACTGGCTTACAATTGAAAGAGACAAATGTAGGAACATCCATTTGGTAATAACAAGTGTTCTACTATTCTATGCTCCTACAAGTCTCCCGAAAAAATGGTACCTCACTTGTGCGGGTAGGCCTAGTGCTTGTGACAGAAGACATCCCAAAACACAACATGTATGTAGCGTGTTTGTCAACCAAAAACTGACCCTCTTTTTTAACCCGATGTGGCTAGATCTAAATTCTGGACCCTAGCTCAGCTGACACCTAGGGAAACCTAGCCAATCTGTACATTTTTGAAAACTAAACACCTGGGGGTGTCCAGGATGGGCTGACTTGCTTGGCTCTCACCATGTTTTTTTACGCAGAATCGCCTGCAAACCTCAAACTGTCGCACAAAAACATTTTCCTCACATTTCTGTGATAGAAAGTTCTGGAAACTGTGGGGAGCCACAGACTTCTTTCCAGCTGGCATTCCTACAAGTTTCTTGATGAAAATGGTACCTCACCTGTGTGGGTAGACCTAGTTCTCGCATCAGGAAACAGCACAAAGCACACGTATGCAGTGCATTTTCCACCAAAAAGTGACTCTCTTTTTCCAATGTGGGTAGCTCTAGGTTTTGGACCCTAGCTTAACCGGCACCTAGGGAAACCTAGCCAACCAGTATATTTTTTAAAAGCTAGACACCTGGGGGAATCCAGGATGATGTGACCTCCATGGATCCAGTTAGGTTTTGTAACTCACAATGCCCTTCAAACCTCAAACATTTCCTGAGATCATTTTCCTTACATTTCTCTGATGGAAACTTCTGGAATCTGCAGGAATCTACAAAAAAACCTACCATCCAGCATTGGCCCACCTGTGCCAATAAAAAATGCTGCCCCACTTGTGTGGCTGGGTCTAGTGCTGCGTCAGGGACTGATCAACCCAAGGACAATGAGAGCACTTGTGTGGAGAGTCCTATTGACCTCAGTTGGATCTGTTCCTGCCGCTGGTGTGGTCTGTGTGGCATTGCTTTGCATCCTCTGGCTTTGGTTTCCAGAAGCTCTGCGGTGAGGATCGGTGGGGCTTGGCGTCGCTCTGCGTCGGTTCCGATGGACTGAAAGCTGCGCAACGTGGAGCCAGGAAGCAGTAATGACGGGCAGCGCCATACCCTTGACGAATGTGTGACTACAGGGTGGTGCTCCCACCCGGCTTTGATTAGAGCGAGTAAGAATGAAAACTCGACAAACTGAGTGTGTTGACTAATGAGAAATTATCTCAGAAGCACGAATAATTGAGTTTCCTGACTAAATGACAGGTAGGGGCACATATAAATAACGGGACAGGGCGAAGGTGCTGAAGAGAACCGTATGACCCTATGTGGCAATCCTAAATGGTTGAAACATGACCCTCCTCAGATATTGGGGTGTACAGGTAATTAATCCCTGAGCACACCATCGATGTGATATTTTAATCCTGTCCAGGCTACACCAGAATAAAATAGGAAGAGTTATTAGCCTGAGACAATTTTATGTTCTTTCTGTTGTTCATCTTTGTTCCCTGTGGCATTATTGTTGGACTTGTTTGATGTGCTTTATGTTTCCCCACCATTACTGCTCCACTCCGAAGGGGATACATTTCTCGGAGTGTGTTAGCAGGGCCCTATGATGAAGCATGCCAAAAATTGTGGGTGAGGGCCGTTTTTCTACACATAGGTATTGAATCGCCCTGGTTTTTACACCAGGTAGTTTTCTCTCCTCTTTTGTGATAATATATATACTATAGGGAGGTCCGACAGGAACATTTCCTCTCACCCCTTTGGAGTGTTTTGGAGTTTTGAAGGTTGTCTGCTCTCATTATCAAGAGCTAACCTTTGCACCTGCTTGTTACAGTATGGGAACCTCTCGTACAAGTTACAGAATTATGGACCTAGTGAATGAAAGCGTTTTACCATTTCAGTTTCTAGGAGGACATGCTTTGATATACAAGGTTTCTCGAAACATCTGTAATAGAATATAAATGCATGCTCCACCTCACCCAGGCTAACTCAACTCCTTGGTTGATTCTGGGAAGATCTAATTCTCAAATTTTCTGTAATTCACAGCTTTTTATTAAATATATAATTTCAAGTTCAACCAAAACCTGAAGCTTTCTTGCTCCCACTGTATTTCTGCACCCATGTACACAGCTGTAAAATGCTGTCTTAAAGGTTTGTAGTGTGTAGCAAAAATGATGCTTGTGCCTTCATCCAGCTAAGACTAACATTGCAATGTGGGAGACAAGAGAAGCATAAGAAGCAGGGAGATGATGTGCTTGCTAGTGTGACATTACATATATAACTGTTCCAGGGCAATGCCTTAAATGGTATTATGCAGTGTTCTGAGACCCACACCTAAAGTATTCTGCCCATTTTTGAAACTGTAGTCCTGGTTTTATTTCATTGAACCAGCTGGACCAACACGCCCACTAATGATTTCAAACATAAAAGCCTTTGTTGGGAAATAGGGTATTCTGATGATATAGGGCTGGTTGGCAAATCTATACTCTTTGTCCTTTCAACTTGGAGCTATATAGCTACCTATACTCTGGCTTTGTCCCTTCAATAGCGAACTAACTGGTAACCCATTACGTTCTCCCTTCAATATAGAGCCACCTGTCATACCTATTGTAAGGAAATGCCTCCTTGGCATGGTTACCCCCTGACTTTTTGCCTTTGCTGATGCTACGTTTTGAATTGAAAGTGTGCTGAGGCCTGCTAACCAGGCCCCAGCACCAGTGTTCTTTCCCTAACCTGTACTTTTGATTCCACAATTGGCACACCCTGGCATCCAGATAAGTCCCTTGTAAGTGGTACCCCTGGTACCAAGGGCCCTGATGCCAAGGAAGGTCTCTAAGGGCTGCAGCATGTCTTATGCCACCCTGGAGACCCCTCACTCAGCACAGACACACTGCTTGCCAGCTTGTGTGTGCTGGTGAGAACAAAATGAGTAAGTCGACATGACACTCCCCTCAGGGTGCCATGCCAGCCTCTCACTGCCTATGCAGGTATAGATAAGTCACCCCTCTAGTAGGCCTTACAGCCCTAAGGCAGGATGCACTATACCATAGGTGAGGGCAGCAGTGCATGAGCACTGTGCCCCTACAGTGTCTAAGCAATACCTTAGACATTGTAAGTGCAGGGTAGCCATAAGAGTATATGGTCTGGGAGTCTGTTTTACACGAACTCCACAGCACCATAATGGCTACACTGAAAACTGGGAAGTTTGGTATCAAACTTCTCAGCACAATAAATGCACACTGATGCCAGTGTACATTTTATTGTAAAATACACCACAGAGGGCACCTTAGAGGTGCCCCCTGAAACCTTAACCGACTATCTGTGTAGGCTGACTGGTTCCAGCAGCCTGCCACAACCGAGACATGTTGCTGGCCCCATGGGGAGAGTGCCTTTGTCACTCTGAGGCCAGTAACAAAGCCTGCACTGGGTGGAGATGCTAACACCTCCCCCAGGCAGGAGCTGTAACACCTGGCGGTGAGCCTCAAAGGCTCACCCCTTTGTCACAGCACCGCAGGACACTCCAGCTAGTGGAGTTGCCCGCCCCCTCCGGCCACGGCCCCCACTTTTGGCGGCAAGACCGGAGGAAACAAAGAAAACAACAAGGAGGAGTCACTGGCCAGTCAGGACAGCCCCTAAGGTGTCCTGAGCTGAAGTGACTCTAACTTTTAGAAATCCTCCATCTTGCAGATGGAGGATTTCCCCAATAGGATTAGGGATGTGACCCCCTCCCCTTGGGAGGAGGCACAAAGAGGGTGTACCCACCCTCAGGGCTAGTAGCCATTGGCTACTAACCCCCCAGACCTAAACACGCCCTTAAATTTAGTATTTAAGGGCTCCCCTGAACCTAGGAATTTAGATTCCTGCAACTTACCTGAAGAAGAAGGACTGCTGAGCTGAAAAACCCCTGCAGAGGAAGAACAGAAGACACCAACTGCCTTGGCCCCAGACTTACCGGCCTGTCTCCTGCCTTCCAAAGAAACCTGCTCCAGCGACGCTTTCCAAGGGACCAGCGACCTCTGAATCCTCTGAGGACTGCCCTGCTTCAAGAAAGACTAGAAACTCCCGAGGACAGCGGCCCTGCTCCAAAAGAACTGCAACTTTGTTTCAAGTAGCAGATTTAAAGACCCCTGCAACTCCCCGCAAGAAGCGTGAGACTTGCAACACTGCACCCGGCGACCCCTACTCGACTGGTGGAGAAACAACGCTTCAGGGAGGACCCTCCGGCGACTCTACGACTGTGAGTAACCAAAGTTGTCCCCCCTGAGCCCCCACAGCGACGCCTGCAGAGGGAATCCCCAGGCTCCCCCTGACCGCGACTGTCTGAACTCCATTTCCCGATGGCTGGAAAAGACCCTGCACCCGCAGCCCCCAGCACCTGAAGGACCGGAACTTCTGTGCAGGAGTGACCCCCAGGAGGCCCTCTCCCTTGCCCAGGTGGTGGCTACCCCGAGGAGCACCCCCCTTTCCTGCCTGCGACGCTGAAGAGATCCCTTGATCTCTCATTGAAAACCATTACAAACCTGACGCGTGTTTGCACACTGCACCCGGCCGCCCCCGCGCTGCTGAGGGTGTACTTTTTGTGCTGACTTGTGTCCCCCCCGGTGCCCTACAAAACCCCCCTGGTCTGCCCTCCGAAGACGCGGGTACTTACCTGCTGGCAGACTGGAACCGGGGCACCCCCTTCTCTCCATTGAAGCCTATGTGTTTTGGGCACCTCTTTGACCTTTGCACCTGACCGGCCCTGAGCTGCTGGTGTGATAACTTTGGGGTTGCTCTGAACCCCCAACGGTGGGCTACCTTGGACCAAAAACTGAAACCTGTAAGTGACTTGCTTACCTGTTAAAACTAACAATACCTTACCTCCCCCAGGAACTGTGAAAATTGCAGTGTCCACTTTTAAAACAGCTTATTGTGTTTTATGTAAAAAGTATACATGCTAATGAAATGATTCAAAGTTCCTAAAGTACTTACCTGCAATACCTTTCAAATGAGATATTACATGTAAAATTTGAACCTGTGGTTCTTAAAATAAACTAAGAAAAGATATTTTTCTATAACAAAACCTATTGGCTGGATTTGTCTCTGAGTGTGTGTTCCTCATTTATTGCCTATGTGTATGTACAACAAATGCTTAACACTACTCCTTGGATAAGCCTACTGCTCGACCACACTACCACAAAATAGAGCATTAGTATTATCTCTTTTTGCCACTATCTTACCTCTAAGGGGAACCCTTGGACTCTGTGCATACTATTCCTTACTTTGAAATAGTGCATACAGAGCCAACTTCCTACATTGGTGGATCAGCGGTGGGGTACAAGACTTTGCATTTGCTGGACTACTCAGCCAATACCTGATCACACGACAAATTCCAAAAATTGTCATTAGAAATTGATTTTTTGCAATTTGAAATTTTTCTAAATTCTTTAAAGTCCTGCTAGGGCCTTGTGTTAGTCCCTGTTAGCATTGCTTTTAGAGTTTAAAAGTTTGGTAAAAGTTTGAATTAGATTCTAGAACCAGTTTTAGTTTCTTAAAAAGTATTCCAACTTTTAGAAGCATAATGTCTAGTACAGATATGAATGTGGTGGAACTCGACACCACACCTTACCTCCATCTTAAGATGAGGGAGCTAAGGTCACTCTGTAAAATAAAGAAAATAGCAATGGGCTCCAGACCTTCCAAACTACAGCTCCAGGAGCTGTTGGCAGAGTTTGAAAGAGCCAACCCCTCCGAGGATGGCAACACAGAGGATGATGATAGTGACTTGGAGGGTGATTCCCCCCCACCAGTCCTATCTAGGGAGAACAGGGCCTCTCAAGCCCTGAATCCACAAATAATAGTCAGAGATGCTGGTTCCCTCACAGGAGGGACCAACCTCTCTGAAATCACTGAGGATAACTCCAGTGAAGAGGACATCCAGTTAGCCAGGATGGCCAAAAGATTGGCTTTGGAAAGACAGATCCTAGCCATAGAAAGGGAAAGACAAGAGATGGGCCTAGGACCCATCAATGGTGGCAGCAACATAAATAGGGTCAGAGATTCTCCTGACATGTTAAAAATCCCTAAAGGGATTGTAACTAAATATGAAGATGGTGATGACATCACCAAATGGTTCACAGCTTTTGAGAGGGCTTGTGTAACCAGAAAAGTGAACAAATCTCACTGGGGTGCTCTCCTTTGGGAAATGTTCACAGGAAAGTGTAGGGATAGACTCCTCACACTCTCTGGAAAAGATGCAGAATCTTATGACCTCATGAAGGGTACCCTGATTGAGGGCTTTGGATTCTCCACTGAGGAGTATAGGATTAGATTCAGGGGGGCTCAAAAATCCTCGAGCCAGACCTGGGTTGACTTTGTAGACTACTCAGTAAAAACACTAGATGGTTGGATTCAAGGCAGCGGTGTAAGTAATTATGATGGGCTGTACAATTTATTTGTGAAAGAACACCAGTTAAGTAATTGTTTCAATGACAAACTGCATCAGCATCTGGTAGACCTAGGACCAATTTCTCCCCAAGAATTGGGAAAGAAGGCAGACCACTGGGTCAAGACTAGGGTGTCCAAAACTTCCACAGGGGGTGACCAAAAGAAAGGGGTCACAAAACCTCCCCAGGGGAAGAGTGGTGAGACAGCCAAAAACAAAAATAGTAAAGAGTCTTCTACAGGCCCCCAAAAACCTGCACAGGAGGGTGGGCCCAGAGCCTCTTCACAAAACAATTCTGGGTACAAGGGTAAAAACTTTGATCCCAAAAAGGCCTGGTATCGTAGCTGTAGTCAGTCTGGACACCAAACTGGAGACAAGGCCTGTCCCAAGAAAGATACCACTTCTAACTCCCATCCAGCTAAAACTGGAATGGCCAGTCTCCAAGTGGGATCAACAGTGTGCCCAGAGCAAATCAGGTGTCACACTGAAGCTACATTAGTCTCTGAGGGTGGGGTGGATTTAGCCACACTGGCTGCCTGGCCCCCTAACATGCAAAAATACAGGCAGCAGCTCTTAATTAATGGGACAAGTGTAGAGGGCCTGAGGGATACAGGTGCCAGTGTCACTATGGTGACAGAGAAACTGGTTTCCCCTGGCCAATACCTGACTGGACAAACCTATCCAGTCACCAATGCTGACAATCAAACTAAAGTACATCCCATGGCAATGGTAACTTTAGAGTGGGGAGGGGTCAATGGCCTGAAACAGGTGGTGGTCTCCTCAAATATCCCAGTAGACTGTTTGCTTGGAAATGACCTGGAGTCCTCAGCATGGGCTGAGGTAGAACTAAAAACCCATGCAGCCATGCTGGGTATCCCTGAACTGGTGTGTGTCAAGACAAGGGCACAGTGCAAGGCACAGGGTGAAAAAGTAGAGCTGGAGTCTGGAAGAAAGGCCCAGCCTACCAAGAGAAAAGGAAAGTCAGCTGGGAAACCAGCTGCAACACAGCAAGAAAAAGAGAACCTCTCTTCTCAGGAAGAAGTTCTGCCCTCTGAGGGAACTGAGCCTATGGAGCTAGAACCTTATCAGGTTGAACTCTTAGGCCCAGGGGGACCCTCAAGGGAAGAGCTGTGTAAGGGACAAGAAACCTGTCCCTCTCTTGAAGGCCTTAGGCAGCAAGCTGCTGAAGAGTCCAAAGGCAAGAAAAATGGAACACATAGGGTCTATTGGGAAGATGGACTCCTGTACACTGAGGCAAGAGATCCCAAACCTGGTGCCACTAGGAGAGTGGTAGTGCCTCAGGGTTTCAGAGAGTTTATTCTGACCTTAGCCCATGATATTCCCCTTGCTGGGCATTTGGGACAAACCAAGACGTGGGAGAGGTTAGTCAACCACTTCTACTGGCCCAATATGTCCCAGAAGGTTAAGGAGTTTTGCCTCTCCTGCCCCACCTGTCAAGCCAGTGGTAAGACAGGTGGGCATCCAAAGGCCCCCCTCATTCCACTTCCAGTGGTGGGGGTCCCCTTTAAAAGAGTGGGTGTGGACATAGTTGGTCCACTAGAACCTCCCACAGCCTCAGGAAATATGTACATCCTAGTAGTCGTGGATCATGCTACTAGGTATCCTGAAGCTATTCCCCTTAGGTCGACTACTGCCCCTGCAGTAGCCAAGGCCCTCATTGGTATCTTTACCAGAGTGGGCTTCCCTAAGGAGGTGGTGTCTGACAGAGGTACCAACTTCATGTCAGCATACCTAAAACACATGTGGAATGAGTGTGGAGTGACTTATAAATTCACTACACCATATCATCCACAAACTAATGGCCTTGTTGAGAGATTCAACAAGACATTAAAGGGCATGATCATGGGGCTCCCAGAAAAACTCAAAAGGAGATGGGATGTCCTCTTGCCATGTCTGCTTTTCGCCTACAGAGAGGTGCCTCAGAAGGGAGTAGGATTCTCACCCTTTGAACTTCTGTTTGGCCACCCTGTAAGGGGACCACTTGCTCTTGTTAAAGAAGGCTGGGAGAGACCTCTTCATGAGCCTAAACAAGACATAGTGGACTATGTACTTGGCCTTCGCTCAAGGATGGCAGAGTACATGGAAAAGGTAAGTAAAAACCTTGAGGCCAACCAACAACTCCAGAAGTTGTGGTATGACCAAAAGGCTGCACTGGTTGAATTTCAACCAGGGCAGAAAGTCTGGGTTCTGGAGCCTGTGGCTCCCAGGGCACTTCAGGACAAATGGAGTGGCCCTTACCCAGTACTAGAGAGGAAGAGTCAGGTCACCTACCTGGTGGACCTGGGCACAAGCAGGAGCCCCAAGAGGGTGATCCATGTGAACCGCCTTAAGCTCTTCCATGACAGGGCTGATGTAAATCTGTTGATGGTAACAGATGAGGACCAGGAAGCTGAGAGCGAGCCTCTCCCTGATCTCCTCTCATCAGACCCTAAAGATGGCTCAGTAGATGGAGTGATCTATTCAGACACCCTCTCTAGCCAACAGCAGTCTGACTGTAGGAAGGTCCTACAGCAGTTTGCTGAACTCTTTTCCCTAACCCCTGGTCAGACACACCTGTGTACCCATGATGTGGACACAGGGGACAGCATGCCTGTCAAAAACAAAATATTCAGACAGTCTGACCAAGTTAAGGAAAGCATCAAGGTGGAAGTCCACAAGATGCTGGAATTGGGAGTAATTGAGTACTCTGACAGCCCCTGGGCTAGCCCAGTGGTCTTAGTCCCCAAACCTCACACCAAAGAAGGAAAGAGAGAGATGAGGTTTTGTGTGGACTACAGAGGTCTTAATTCTGTCACCAAGACAGATGCCCATCCCATTCCTAGAGCAGATGAGCTGATAGACAAATTAGGGGCTGCCAAATTCTTAAGTACCTTTGACTTAACAGCAGGGTATTGGCAAATCAAAATGGCCCCTAGAGCAAAAGAAAAGACAGCATTCGCCACACCTGATGGGCATTATCAGTTCACTGTTATGCCCTTTGGTTTAAAGAATGCCCCTGCCACCTTCCAAAGGTTGGTGAATCAAGTCCTTGCTGGGTTGGAATCCTTTAGTGCAGCTTATCTTGATGATATTGCTGTCTTCAGCTCCACCTGGCAGGATCACCTGGTCCACCTGAAGAAGGTTTTGAAGGCTCTGCAATCTGCATGCCTCTCTATCAAGGCATCCAAATGCCAGATAGGGCAGGGAACTGTGGTTTACTTGGGACACCTTGTAGGTGGAGGCCAAGTTCAGCCACTCCAGCCTAAGATCCAGACTATTTTGGACTGGGCAGCTCCAAAAACCCAGACTCAAGTCAGGGCATTCCTTGGCTTGACTGGGTACTATAGGAGGTTTGTGAAGGGATATGGATCCATTGTGACAGCCCTCACAGAACTCACCTCCAAGAAAATGCCCAAGAAAGTAAACTGGACTGTAGAATGCCAACAGGCCTTTGACACCCTGAAGCAAGCTATGTGCACAGCACCAGTTCTAAAAGCTCCAGATTAATCCAAGCAATTCATTGTGCAAACAGATGCCTCTGAACATGGGATAGGGGCAGTTTTGTCCCAAACAAATGATGATGGCCTTGACCAGCCTGTTGCTTTCATTAGCAGGAGGTTACTCCCCAGGGAGCAGCGTTGGAGTGCCATTGAGAGGGAGGCCTTTGCTGTGGTTTGGTCCCTGAAGAAGTTGAGACCATACCTTTTTGGTACTCACTTCCTAGTTCAAACTGACTACAAACCTCTCAGATGGCTGATGCAAATGAAAGGTGAAAATCCAAAACTGTTGAGGTGGTCCATCTCCCTACAGGGAATGGACTTTATAGTGGAACACAGACCTGGGACTGCCCATGCCAATGCAGATGGCCTTTCCAGGTTCTTCCACTTAGAAAATGAAGACTCTCTTGGGAAAGGTTAGTCTCACCCTCTTTCGTTTGGGGGGGGGGGGGGGGGGGGTTGTGTAAGGAAATGCCTCCTTGGCATGGTTACCCCCTGACTTTTTGCCTTTGCTGATGCTATGTTTTGAATTGAAAGTGTGCTGAGGCCTGCTAACCAGGCCCCAGCACCAGTGTTCTTTCCCTAACCTGTACTTTTGATTCCACAATTGGCACACCCTGGCATCCAGATAAGTCCCTTGTAAGTGGTACCCCTGGTACCAAGGGCCCTGATGCCAAGGAAGGTCTCTAAGGGCTGCAGCATGTCTTATGCCACCCTGGAGACCCCTCCCTCAGCACAGACACACTGCTTGCCAGCTTGTGTGTGCTGGTGAGAACAAAATGAGTAAGTCGACATGGCACTCCCCTCAGGGTGCCATGCCAGCCTCTCACTGCCTATGCAGGTATAGATAAGTCACCCCTCTAGTAGGCCTTACAGCCCTAAGGCAGGGTGCACTATACCATAGGTGAGGGCACCAGTGCATGAGCACTGTGCCCCTACAGTGTCTAAGCAATACCTTAGACATTGTAAGTGCAGGGTAGCCATAAGAGTATATGGTCTGGGAGTCTGTTTTACACGAACTCCACAGCACCATAATGGCTACACTGAAAACTGGGAAGTTTGGTATCAAACTTCTCAGCACAATAAATGCACACTGATGCCAGTGTACATTTTATTGTAAAATACACCACAGAGGGCACCTTAGAGGTGCCCCCTGAAACCTTAACCGACTATCTGTGTAGGCTGACTGGTTCCAGCAGCCTGCCACAACCGAGACATGTTGCTGGCCCCATGGGGAGAGTGCCTTTGTCACTCTGAGGCCAGTAACAAAGCCTGCACTGGGTGGAGATGCTAACACCTCCCCCAGGCAGGAGCTGTAACACCTGGCGGTGAGCCTCAAAGGCTCACCCCTTTGTCACAGCACCGCAGGACACTCCAGCTAGTGGAGTTGCCCGCCCCCTCCGGCCACGGCCCCCACTTTTGGCGGCAAGACCGGAGGAAACAAAGAAAACAACAAGGAGGAGTCACTGGCCAGTCAGGACAGCCCCTAAGGTGTCCTGAGCTGAAGTGACTCTAACTTTTAGAAATCCTCCATCTTGCAGATGGAGGATTCCCCCAATAGGATTAGGGATGTGACCCCCTCCCCTTGGGAGGAGGCACAAAGAGGGTGTACCCACCCTCAGGGCTAGTAGCCATTGGCTACTAACCCCCCAGACCTAAACACGCCCTTAAATTTAGTATTTAAGGGCTCCCCTGAACCTAAGAATTTAGATTCCTGCAACTTACCTGAAGAAGAAGGACTGCTGAGCTGAAAAACCCCTGCAGAGGAAGAACAGAAGACACCAACTGCCTTGGCCCCAGACTTACCGGCCTGTCTCCTGCCTTCCAAAGAAACCTGCTCCAGCGACGCTTTCCAAGGGACCAGCGACCTCTGAATCCTCTGAGGACTGCCCTGCTTCAAGAAAGACTAGAAACTCCCGAGGACAGCGGCCCTGCTCCAAAAGAACTGCAACTTTGTTTCAAGTAGCAGATTTAAAGACCCCTGCAACTCCCCGCAAGAAGCGTGAGACTTGCAGCACTGCACCCGGCGACCCCGACTCGACTGGTGGAGAAACAACGCTTCAGGGAGGACCCTCCGGCGACTCTACGACTGTGAGTAACCAAAGTTGTCCACCCTGAGCCCCCACAGCGACGCCTGCAGAGGGAATCCCCAGGCTCCCCCTGACCACGACTGTCTGAACTCCATTTCCCGACGGCTGGAAAAGACCCTGCACCCGCAGCCCCCAGCACCTGAAGGACCGGAACTTCTGTGCAGGAGTGACCCCCAGGAGGCCCTCTCCGTTGCCCAGGTGGTGGCTACCCCGAGGAGCCCCCCCCTTGCCTGCCTGCGACGCTGAAGAGATCCCTTGATCTCTCATTGAAAACCATTACAAACCCGACGCGTGTTTGCACACTGCACCCGGCCGCCCCCGCGCTGCTGAGGGTGTACTTTTTGTGCTGACTTGTGTCCCCCCCGGTGCCCTACAAAACCCCCCTGGTCTGCCCTCCGAAGACGCGGGTACTTACCTGCTGGCAGACTGGAACCGGGGCACCCCCTTCTCTCCATTGAAGCCTATGTGTTTTGGGCACCTCTTTGACCTTTGCACCTGACCGGCCCTGAGCTGCTGGTGTGATAACTTTGGGGTTGCTCTGAACCCCCAACGGTGGGCTACCTTGGACCAAAAACTGAAACCTGTAAGTGACTTGCTTACCTGGTAAAACTAACAATACCTTACCTCCCCCAGGAACTGTGAAAATTGCACTGTGTCCACTTTTAAAACAGCTTATTGTGTTTTATGTAAAAAGTATACATGCTAATGAAATGATTCAAAGTTCCTAAAGTACTTACCTGCAATACCTTTCAAATGAGATATTACATGTAAAATTTGAACCTGTGGTTCTTAAAATAAACTAAGAAAAGATATTTTTCTATAACAAAACCTATTGGCTGGATTTGTCTCTGAGTGTGTGTTCCTCATTTATTGCCTATGTGTATGTACAACAAATGCTTAACACTACTCCTTGGATAAGCCTACTGCTCGACCACACTACCACAAAATAGAGCATTAGTATTATCTCTTTTTGCCACTATCTTACCTCTAAGGGGAACCCTTGGACTCTGTGCATACTATTCCTTACTTTGAAATAGTGCATACAGAGCCAACTTCCTACACCTATACTAAGCCTTTATCCTTTCAAAACAAATCTAGCTGGCAAACCTATGCTGAGTCCTTACCCCTTGAATATGAAGCTAGCTGTCAAGTCTTTATTCTGGTTAAGTCCCTTCAATATGACCTTTCTGGTAACCTTTACTATGTGCTTGTCCCTTCAATATGGAGCTTTTTGGCAACACTAGACTGAGCTTATCTCTGAACTTCTTAAAAGTAAAAGGTAGAATTATGATGCCTCTGCCACGCCCCCACAAACCCTTTATGGTTTAACCCTGTGCACGCAGTATAGAGAAGACCTCAAAAGCATAGTGTTTAGGTGGGCACAATGTTATAATTATCCTTGTTCAGAATTAGGGTGGAAAGAGGTTACGTTTCCTCTTTTCTTGCATTAGATCTTTAATTCAAAGCTCGGCACTTTTAAGCACTCCTATGCCTTTCGTGCCCGCACCTCCGTCTGCTAGTCCTGTCAGCTAATTCAAAGTAAAGGAGTTGGTTGGGTCGTTGTGGGTACAGGTGGAGGATTTCACTTTTACTTTATTTAACTTAACATAAACCACTGCAGACCAGTCAGTTCAGTAAACATTCATCTATACATGAAGGTGCCTGCACTCCGTTACAGGTTAGGTAACAGTGGCCACAGTAGTGGCAGTCATGTCATATATGAATGACAGTGACAATTGTGTTCATATATAAAATAGTGACATCACTCAGTCTAGCCTAGCAAATCTTTTATTCACACACACAAATTTCTAGCTGGTGAGTTCTCGCTCAATAGCCAGATTCTGCTCCAGTTACCATAGAGGAGACTATCCTGTGTCTAATGCGGGAGAAATGTAACAGACTGATGGCACCTGAGACTGGCGTCCTCCATGGCCTTAAAAACTCTTCATAATGGCTGCTCCTGGCACCGGGGTCCTCACATTGACAATGTACACCATGCATATCAAGCTGTAAACCCTTGTTCTCCAAGCACCTATCAGCGTTTGTCCACTTGCCACAAACTCATGATGCTGCATGTCCAGGTGCTTCATGCTCCTCATACTCAATCAGCATGTCCCATACTCTTCAAAACTTTACCAAGGCCTCAACCTCCTTAGTCTACTTGTGTGTGCACCTCAAGCTCCTCCCACCCTCTAGCCATGTACCTAGAACACTTTTTACTTCCTACCTATGCACCTCAACCTCCTCACACCCTCCCTCCATGTGCTCCACCTATCTTAGTCTGTCCATGTGCACCGCAAATCCCACATTGCATGTCTATATGCCTCGCACATCTCACATTGGCTATACATATACCCCACACAGCTCCCAATGTATGTCCATGTGTCCAATCCAGCTTACATTGTCTGCACATGTGCCCGACACAGCTCACAGTCTGTCCTTGTGTCCCACACATCTCATTCGGTCTGTGTGTCCCATACAGTTCACAGCCTATCTATCTGGCCAACAAATTTCAGTTTGTCCCCTTTGGCTTCCCTTCCCAGCTCACTAGATCACTACGCAATTTATATACAAATGCACAATCCAAAATTCTGATTAATTTAGATATAAGATTATTAATGCTAGACGTGGGACTGTGCAGGGTTGCCCTCTATGCCCAATTCAGTTTTAATTTTTCATTAAGCTTTTAGCAATAGCAATACGAGAAGATCAGCATTTTTCACCACTGCTAGATTATGTTATATAGACGGAAAGGAAAATACTAAATGGGCTTTTGATTCTATTCGCCTTATTTCAAGGTTTAGGAGTTTATCAAATCAATCACTCCAAGAGAGAAACATTAGCCTTTAATACTGCTTTGGAAGTTCTGACAGGCCCAATTTGCAATGCCTATAATAAAAAACCAAAAGACTACTTGGGCATATATGTATCCATAGACTTAGTAGATCTTTAATACCTGAACTATGTTGCTTTACTGAAGAAAGCAGAAACCTTGTTAAGTCACTGGTCTACACTGTTATTGTCTCTCCTAGGCAAGTTCACGTTGAATAAAATGTCGATACTTCCATTGTTTCTTTTTTTTGTTCATTGACCTTCCATGTGCTCTCCACTGTATTTTTTAAAGACAGTTGAAACCTTATTTGTGCGGTCTATTTGGAGGAAATAAAAGCCATCGATTAGCATTATCAGCTTCAAATTTGCCAAAACAAGGGGGTGAGTGTTTGCTTTGCTTATTATAAAACTGTACTATTTTTCTGCACTTCCTGTTTGCTCTATGTTCGAGATTTAAAAAAATCCCAGGAGGGTTTAGAAAATATCATATTATTTAAGCTCAACGAAGAGAAATGGGATAATGTTTTAAGAATGAACACATACCAAAAAAGATGTGATACAAGACACAGGTGTGGCTTTTGAAAAGAAAACAACAGTTTTTAAACAGTTCTCTATTCCTGAATCAAGCAGACTTACACAACACAGAGTCCTACTTCCACACATGCAATAAACATGCACTGCTCACACACACAAACTCAACATTCACATGGGATGCACATGGGATGTCAATGGAAGGTCAAAGATAGATTTTGGGTTTTGTGTTACAGTGGAGCTTTACATGGAAGGGGCCACTAGTCAACACTCATACTGGAAAAAAGATCTGGCCACAGTGCAGATTCAAAAACATGGTACACTGCTACTACCAATTAATGTGATTTGCCAGGGTATAGACAGTAATCAACTGCCTACTATGAGGACACACTTAATGTATCCCTTCAGGCCACAGGAGAGATCCTCCATCTCACATTGTCAGGTTTATGATTTTGTTCAGACCACAACCTAGGTATGAAACTAGTAAGGCCAGATTTGCCTCAAAGCCCACACTATCACAAAGCATTATTTTTCAATGGCCTCCAGTTCTATTCCTTAGGAAGCAGTCTGAGGCTAATAAAGGACTTGTCATTAAGTTGAGCCAGTATCTCTTCAACTGCTTTATCTGAGTGTCAGTCACCCAGGATGATTCTTGGATGTCAGGGCTCCCAAGGGCAAAAGTACTGTGCCATAGTTCAACACAATCCTGTAGTAGCCAGTGAGTTCTAAGAAAGGTCTCAATTGAGGCTGGCTGGTTGTAACTGCCCAGTCCTAAAAACACAAAATGAATCTTGGCATCTAATTAGTGGATCTTCCAGTTGCTCAGGTAAACTACAGAGGACTGCCCTATTTGGCACCTGGTAGAGTAGATGGCCACTTTCGGTCCTAGAAACCTGACACATTTCTTTTGGATGTGGGTCAGGTAGTCCTCTAACAAACTGCTAAATAGGGCAATGTTGTCCTCTTCTAACCATGGGGGAATATAGTTTACCAAGCACTGAAAAGTGAGAGGAGCACTCATATCCAATAGTCATGGCCCTAAACTAGAAACTTCCCAAGGTGCTAGTGCGTTTGCCATAATTTCCGGCCATATCTAAGGTAATTAGGTAGTAAGCAGCACATAACCAGTCGATCTGCTCATCAGCTGTACAAATCTGGAGTGGCTCACATCTTGATCATCTCACTGAGTGCCTGATAGTCCACATAAAAGTGCAAGTCAGTGGATCCTTGCTGGGGGAACAATACTAATGGAGAGGCCCATCGACAACCGAAAAGCTCAATTACCCAGAGATTCAGCATTGTCTTTCTCTTGGCACCTCACTGCTGTTTCCATCTCTTCTCCTTGCTTCTCTCCTTCATCTACTTCACTTCTCCCAACCTTATCCACTCTTTACCCCACATCCCTATCTCTGTCAGTCCTTTCTCTAGCTCACTATTTTCTACCTCACCCTCACCTCTATTTATCTTATTTCTCTCACTACTTCACCTCTCTGTATCTCACTACTCTCTCTCTCTTGCAACCTAATGTCTCAATTTACCTCACAATTTGTTTGCCACCTCACCTCTCTAAATTCCCTCTCTCTCTACCGCTGTTACCTCTCCTGCCCTATCTTGCTACATTAGTCACTTTTTGCTATCTATATTTCTGTACCTCTTCTTTTTCTGTATATAAGATTAACTCCTTTCTCATCTCTTTTCAAATTCTAAAATCCATCTTACCTCATCTACCTCTCTCTAACTCACTCTTTATACATGTTTCTTCGTCATCTCTACCTATGCCTGTTTTGTTACCTCTCATCTCTCTTCGCAATCTCTCTAACTCAGCCTATCTCTTGATGTACCTCTGTATAAACATCTCCCCTCTTTCTCAATCTCAACTCTATCTTTATACTTCAACCTTTTTTCACTCTACATCTCATCTCTCTTTCTACCTTTCTTTCTGCCTCACTACTCTCTTTACCTGACCCAGCTTTCCATACCTATTCTTGTTTTGCCCCCTTTCTACTTGTGTCTCCCTGTATTTTGGTCACTACCTTGGGGTTTTCTACCTGCCCAGGTCTATGTCTCAGCCCTTCTTTAATTCACCATTCTTTCTACCTTACCACTCTTCCTCATTCCTCGGTGTACCCCAGCCTGTCCGTCCCTATACATTTTCTTCTCCATATTGCTAGCTCGCTCTACATCACTCTAAAATATAACCTATTACTTTATTTCTCTACCTACCTCTTCCTCTCTCTACCGCTTTACATCTTTTCTTCTGGTTCCCTCACTGTTCTCTCTTTATGTCAAGTCTCTCTCTACCTCATTTCTGTCTTTGCATCCCTTACCCGCTACTTAACCTCTGCCACAATACTGTTATTTGCCTCTCTGTCCTGCTCCTGTTTATTGACCACTCCCATTTTTACTCCGTATAGAGGTACCTCTCTAGCCAGAGCAGTGTACTGAAAGAAAGAGGCACAGAGGTACAAGGCAAAGTAGGAGAAACAAAGAGAAAACATTCAGATTTCACCAAATGGAACAGTTCTTAGATTTTCACTGTTGCCACAAGAGTGCCATTAGTGAAGGGAATTTATTTGTGATTAGGAATATCTAGCATGGAAAGCTAAAATTTCAGTCAGAATGGACTCATGTCCCATTTTATTATCATGCCACAATAAGGGGGTAACAGGCGGGTTAAACACTGACATCAAAGTGAAATGTTGTTGCATGCCCAATAAAATGGAGCTCCAAGTACAAAAAAGTGTCTTTATCATCACTTCTACAAGCTTTCTTTTGGCTGGTGTACACTTGGTAGTTTAAGCATTTGGATGTCTTTGCCCACCCCTGTTTCTGATAGTTTAAATGAAGGTATAATTTAATATTGTTTTCCATCATGGACTTAAATTAGATGAAAAATTGTTATATATTCAAAGGTATTCCAAGTATGTCTCGCACATGCCCCCAAAAACCCTTAATATGTCTCTGCTAGTCTCGCTCCCTCTTTATGTTTACATTATTTTGAGACTGCATGCCAAAATGTTAGTATTATGTAGAATACATTAACCACAATGCTGTGGTAAATGTATTTATAATTGGTGTTCTGAGATCTTCTTTTAAAAATTCATCATAAATGATTAATTCCTGTAACCTAAACGGAACTTATAGTGAGTACAGTTTTTAAACAAATTCTTTATTAGCAATTTTGCAAGAATCACTTTTAATTAATTAGGTACCTGGTGATAACAAAATGTGAATTTCATGTCTCATATCCCCCATTCAAAGGGCGCACTTATGGCCTTTCATCCTAAACTGTTGCAATCACCCTGACAGAAACGCTTGGTTGGCCACATGTATAGTTTCTATGCAGCATCCTGATGAATTTTGTCCTTTTGGAATACAAGCTGTGGATAAGATACCAACCTGTTGTTAGCCATTTTTGGAGTCTTCCATTTAGGATGATCTGCAAGTCTTTTCTCGCAGAGAATCTGATAAGGAGACACCCTAGTCTGAAAAACAGCTAACAACAATCAGGCTTTCAAACATTAGGAGCAGATAGAAGTATCGTTGATGCAGATCACAGAGTCCCACTTGGGTAAAGTGATAACATTTGAACAAGAACAAGAGGCAAGACTGATCCCCGATGTAAAATACACAGAGATTACCATTTGGGTTGGTCCTGCAACGGTGATCGGCCCAAGGAGACTAAAAAGGACTAACAGTTGCCCCAAGAAGCAGAATTGATAGAAACAGATCCTGAACACAGGCTTCGCATGACAGATACGTCTTAACTTGGAATCACTTTTAACTTCCAGGTTTTTGCTCTGTGGATACCCGAACCAGAATTGAGGTGCAAGGATGAAAGGGGAAAGAGCCTTGACTACAAAAAGGAAAGGGAGGCCCTGTAGTGTAAGCCAAAATGTGTACAGTACTACCAACCTACACCTCTTTTTAAAATAGACTAGCGATAGGATTAGGAAGTAATTTCATTAAAAAAATCTCACTTCATCTTATTGCCAACCACAGTGGTGCTGAAAGGTGATTGCAGTGAAATCTGAGCAGAAAGGGTTAAATCTATACATTTGTTAAAATGTGGATCTGGGTAAAAATCTGGCCATCTTAGAATAGTGAATGCCACCTCACTCACCCCTAACCAACATGGTTTGACGCTATAGGAGAAGGCAGTGCAATCTGTATACTTCACTGCTCCTAAACGAACAGGAAAGTCAGAGAGAATTGAGGATTGGCTCATTTTTTTTGTCTGACTCAATCTATCCTTAAAAACCACCGGGTGTTGGCAATAATTTCTTCCTACGTTCAAGGTTCTGAATGTCACTTAGCTTTGAGATCATCAGAAACACCTGCGCCTGACACCCCATCGCCTAATTTATCCACCAGACAGCAGCGGCCAGCACAGCATTCTAAAAAGGGCCGGAACTCAGATGCTGACAGTTAGAAATACACTTTAATTATCAGCAATTATGCTGCCCTGTTCCCTCATGTTTCATGGAACATCTGACTTTACCAATTAGCTGTTCGTGGCCGTCACAGATGAAAACCGGCTGCAGACCATGCCCGTGGAAGAACTTCTTGTATTCTCTCCATGGGGTTCACGTGTGTGTTAGGTATTCAACAGTCTGAACTAAGCATTTGTTAGGGTTTCCATGATTCCCCTTCACTGTGTCTGGATACATATGTATATAGATGTAAGAATGACACACACGGAGAGCATGGGATGGTGTTGTAAGATTCCTTCACAGGACTGGAGGATTTCTTAGAACATCCATTTATCTCCTACACAAGGTTCAGTTTCATTGCTGTCTACGACCTTTTCACAAATGTTGAAAACTTTGAGCGAGAATATGTGTAAGGCACAAATGGCAAGCTAAACGCCCAATATAGAACCCCAACAGTGAACTTCTGACCTTTGCTTGAACTTTTATGTAATTTTGAATTCTGAAGAAGGTGATATTCACCTGGGAATTAGGAAATTAGGCTAATCTACTGTGTTGACACCATCTGACCTTTCTCCTGTAAACTAAAATCATATCCAAGCAATATCTCAGCCTCCATCAAATTCAGCCACAGGAGGTAAACTGTTCTACAGACACTACCCCTTCGGCAGTGAAGATACCACTCAGTCAAAAGATAAAATGGGTGAAGGCAGTAGCCTTCAAGGTGATAATACCTAAGCGGATTTAAGGTGTGAGTTTAGTGCTTTTGACCGCTGCCTGGCAGAGCTCTGAATTCTCAAATCCTGCAAAACGATTTAAGGATCCCACACTGTCTGTACATGCCCTCACAAGTCATAGGAGGGGACACTACTTGCCTAATGGAAGGGAGTGATTTGTGGCAATGGTTACATTGTTTTCCCTAGATGTGAAGAGGCACCAAGAACTGTAAATTCAAGCCTGCACGATGCCAAACAATACTAAATCATATGTTAATCAATAACAGGGTAACAAAAAAACAGTTCAAGTATGTCTTGCCGGGACTCCAAAAATCCTTAAAATGATACTGTGGAGACGTATTGACTCAGAAGAAGAGGTAGGCAGAGCGGGAGAGAGGTTTGGATGGAAAACAGAATAGACAGAGGTCAAATAGAACATGTTGACTTTTCCATGGGGCTCCTTTGAGGTGGGGGCCCTGGGCAACTGCCCACTTTGCCCATGCCCAAGGCCACTAGAATTATGTGGCAGTAGAGTGACAAATTATGTTGCAGGGTTGGGTAGATCATGCAGTGAGAAAAGGCAAATTATGCAACATAATGAGGCACACTTTGTGATAGTATTACTTATTTATTTTGTCATTTTAACACTAGTTAACATTGTCTGGGATTTGGTTACACCTCATTTTACGACTCACATATAGCAATAAACAACCAGTGCACCTTTTCAAATGGCCTTCCACTGCACTGTGTTTTAGTAACTTTTTAACTGTTTGAGCTAGAACCATTTTTTTGTTAAAATCTGCTGATTATGCAGTACATAAAGGATTGTGTGGCAAAGGTGGCTAATCTATAACTATGCAAAAATCACTGTGGCAGCACAATCGCATAATACCAGTGGCCCTGCTCAGGCCGTGAAATGTTACATTCTGTACGGTCTCCTCCAGTGACCGTTCCTTATTTGTGAACTGATGCCACAAACGGTTCGGTTAGGGATCTGCATGGGGTCTGGATGGCTTCGACACACACGGTCAGACTACAACATAATTAGGACCAGTTCTCTCCTGCCTCCCTCCATGCCGTCTTCTGTCATGTCATGATGATCTTCCTGTCGGACTGATGCTTTTCTGGGTCATTTGATAACAGAGTGAAATGAAGGAGAGGCTGCATCCACCGCACTTTGATCGTCTCACTACTAGTTGGTGTAGCAAAATATGGAGAGCCCAGCTTTTTGAAAGAATAGTGATTCCCAAGGATTCATTTATAAACTTTAATTATTTATAAATGGCATTGTACCCCCCATACCTTATATCCCAAAGGGGTCGTAAGAGCAAATGAAAAGATTTTTGCTCATTTCACATGTGAGTAAGACAACAGGCATCATAGTGCAGCAACAGACAAACCTCTATCTCTGTTATTTTTATGACAGGGGGATCACACAGTGCTCAGCCCTGCCAGAACTTAGCTTACCATTACCTCCCTTAATTCCCACAACATTCTCCCTTCATCCCACTCAGGAGTGGCTCCTCCGCTATGGCGGAGGAGCATCGCCCTCCCGCTAACAGCAGCAGCAGCTGCAAAACTTTTACAAGAAAACAATAATAAACTATGTTTATTATCATTTTCTTGTAAAAGGGGTGGGCCAAGGGCTGTGACGAGCACGGAGAACTCCCCCTCAGTGCGTATGTATGTTTGGCCGGCTGTCTTGGGCGGGCCAAACTCTCATAAACACTAGGCAGACACTTCAACTCTGCCTCAAAACACCGTGGCTAGGCGCTCCATCCAATCCTAACACTGCTTTCATGCTGCCAGCAGCATGAAAGCAGCATTAGGATTGGAAGCAGGACAGGTTGGGAGCCTCTGCCTGCAGTTGAGTACAGAGGATTGGCACAGGGCAGCAAGAACGGTAAGTTTTTTTGTATTATTATATTTTCTTTTTTTTTGTCTGTACCCCTGCCACACGGCGCGCTACCCTGCCCCTTTTCCCTCCTGCGAGCCGCCACTGACCCATTCAACACAGAAACTACATCATACATTTACCACTTACTCAGAGCAGGGGCATAAATATATATTTTAAACACCACAGAAGTAGGAATCTGTATGGTTTACAATAGGTCAGTCCTGTTCCATGTGGAAATTCCTAATTGGGTTTAACTTGTAACTGCACTGAACAGCGACGATGTTACGACATTATCATTTTTTTATATATGGGGATTTATCAACCTGCCAGTACCATGCAACTCCTAATCTCAGCCCTATGTAATAAGCATAGCTTCTGCAATACATAGATCACTAATTGATAAACAACAGTGACATGCCATGGCATCCACTTTTGAACTGCGGAAGCAACATCAAGGTTATTTGATCAAAATGGAGGCAGCTGCTGCAAAAAGCCAGGTAATTGTTA
Source organism: Pleurodeles waltl (assembly GCF_031143425.1). Lineage (NCBI taxonomy): Eukaryota > Metazoa > Chordata > Amphibia > Caudata > Salamandridae > Pleurodeles > Pleurodeles waltl. The sequence continues at coordinate 1,505,147,304 of NC_090445.1, read as the reverse complement.
AAAAAGGACTACGGTTTCAGGCACTGGCACTGGAAACCCTCGCCTTATTTGGAAGATGGGGATATCTCAGACTCACAGAGTAATATGAAGCCTACCAAGCATAGCATGGTATGGGGTCTGATTAATGCCTGTTCTTTAGTTAAACATGTCCTTGAAATTAATGAACTGATTAAGTCAGACAATTTGGATTGTCTTTTTGTTACGGAGACTTGGGCCTGTGAAGACTCTAATCCAGACTTTATAATTGCTTCTCCACCAGGTTACTCCTCTGTGAGACTAGATAGAATAGGAAAAAGAGGAGGAGGGCTAGCCATTATTTTAAAAAATGAGTTAAGTTGCGTATTAATGGAACATAAGGGCTGTACCCAGATATGTGAAAGTACTTATTTTAAAATTAAAACTCAGAATAGCCAGGATATAGAAGGATATGTACAGACCACCAGGCCCCAAGAATGCTTTTTTGGCGGCCTGGCCGTCAATGTTGGAACCTTTGCTCCTAGTTAAGAATGCTCTGGTTTTAGGTGACTTCAATCTTCATCTAGATGATCTCGCTGACCCTAGTATGGTGGACTTCACGAGCTATATGCAGAGTTTGGATTGGCTCTCAGGAGATAGCACTCCCTCTCATAGAGCTGGCCATAGGCTAGACGCCATTTTTTCAAGACCAGGATTGATCTCCAGGAATGATAATAGGGAGGTAGACTGGTCTGATCATTTTCTATTATCATTTACTCTTTCCCGGCCTCCACCTATATCAAAACTTCTCTTCAATACTGCTCTAAAAAGACCATGGTATAAAATCAATAAGGGCAATCTTTCTCAGGCCTTGAAAGCTGGTTGGGGCAAAGCTAAGCCATTAGGAGGATCCCAACTGGAGATTTTTGAGTGTGGCTTGAAAAGGGCCATTGACGAGCTTGCACCTCGGGCCAGGTTAATTTTTAATGGCCGTCGGGCGCATTCTGCTCCCTGGTTCTCTGAGGAGCTGAAAAATCTCCAAAGAAATTATCGTAGGCAAGAGCGAAAATGGCTTTTGAATAAATCCCTTTCAGAAAGAGGAATTCTAAGGGAAGCCCTGAGGAAGTATAAAATAGCCATTAAGCTAGCTAAAACGTCACACTTTTCTAATGCTATTAGAGGGGCCTTGAATTCACCTAAGGAACTGTTCAATACAGTTTGTTCTTTAACCTCTCCTTCAGCAGCAGTCGTCCCATAGGAAAATTCCCCACAATTCTGTCAGTCAGTGGCAGACTTTTTTAATAATAAAATTATCAAATTGCTGACTAATTTTAGTCCCCCCCTACCTGTTTTGGCAGACTCAGTGGATATAGTTTCTTCTTGCACGGCAGAACCATTGCAAGCACTGGATAATTTTCAACCGCTCTCTGTAAACAAAATTTGTGATTTTCTTATCGCTCTTAAATCAGGGGCACCCACAGATCTCTGTCCACCCGCATTCTAAAGCTAGACCCTCAGATGGTGGCCGAGGCCCTGGAACTGGTGTTTGCGGAGATTCTTCAGGAAGGAATCTTCCCAGCAGCCTGGAAGCAGGCCACTGTGATTCCACTTATTAAAAAACCAGGAAAAGAAGTGGCGGACCTCTCTAATCTTCGCCCGATTTCTCTACTCCCGGGGTTGGCCAAAATGTTAGAAAAACATCTCAACCATGAGTTGTCAGTTTTCCTCCAGGATAATGGTAAACTAGACCCTTCACAGCATGGTTTTCGGGGTGCTCATAGTGCGGAAACCGCACTCATTTCCACGGCAGACATGATCCAGAGAAGAGGCGATCTGGGAGAGGGTTCGATCTTGGTCCTGCTAGATTTATCAGCAGCGTTTGATACCATTTCTCATTCTATTTTATGTAATCGGCTGGCCCAAGATGGAGTGAGAGGGAAGGCCTGGCAGCTTCTTAGCTCCTTCCTTATGGATAGAACTATCACGGTGGCATGCGGTGATCACCGGGCTTCTCCCTTCCAACTCCTGTGTGGCGTCCCGCAGGGATCCTCTCTTAGTCCGACACTTTTTAATTTTTATATGGCACCTCTGGCTAACCTGGTTTGCTCATTTGGGGCCCAGATTGTCTCTTATGCAGATGATACGCAGTTGAATGTGCCCATTTCTCACAATTTGAAGGACACGAAGGAAAACTTTCAACGCTGCATGTTAGCAATTACAATTGGATGACTTGCAACTGGCTTAAACTCAATGGGGACAAGACAGTTATTATGTGCTTTGGTTGCAACAATTCCCCTTGGGAAATAACTGGTGGCCTCCCGCTTGTGGGGGCTGCCCGTCGCCTGTGCCAGCTGCAAAAAATCTAGGCATCATTTTCGATGATTCATTTTCTTTTAAGTTACAGATCAATCATTTGGTCAAGGTCTGTTTCTGGATATTAAAAACTCTTAAGAAAATTTTACATCTTTTAGAGGATGACCTAAGACGACCAGTTGTATTGGCGTTGGTCATGTCTAGACTGGATTACTGTAATTCGTTGTTGCTCAATGCTAATAAATCTTCCTTAGATAAATTACAGTCAATTCAGAATGCGGCAGCTCGTTTAACTTAAAATTTTCCTCAATCTATTTCTGCCAAGAGATGTGTTATATCCCTACATTGGCTTCCGATTAGGAAGAGAATCATTTTTAAAACACTCTGCCTTACGCACAAAGCACTTCAGTCGGTGGGATGCGATTATTTGAGATCCACCTTGTTGTTCTATCAACCATCGAGACACCTGAGATCATCCTCTAACTTTATGATCAAGGTACCGCGTTGTAAAAAAGCGAGGAGATAGGGCTTTTACGGTGGAAGCAGCCAGGCTATGGAATGGTCTGCCTCTCTCGCCGCGCCAAATATCGAATCATTTCTTCTTTAGGAAAAGTCTTAAAACCTGGCTTTTTGCTAATTAGACATTTGGGGTAGCCTGTGTTCGTTTTCTTTATTTCTGGTCTGTATAGCGCTTCGATGCTCTTGCCGGAACGCGCTCTACAAATAATTCAATACAATACAACATAAGCCCCTGCATCCCTCATGGTGTGGGGGTCCCCGAGCACCAGGGGCCCCCTTAGCTCAGTACACTCACAGACTCACTAATTGGGCCTGGAACCAGTTAGTTTTATAGTAAGGCTCACGTGCACTTTTGCATGATATCACACATGGTGCATGCATGCTGCATGCGCCATTGCATGGTCTTCAGGGTGGGGCAGGGCGGGTGCGACTGTATTGTGTCATGCCGGTGGGACCATCATTTTCCAGGAGTCTGCGCAGTGCGGCTGCCACCGAAGCTTCAGGACACAGGTGAGAGTGAAACGAGACGTACTCACTATATCACAATCACATACCTTATTGTCTCTTCTCTGCGGTGGGGTAGTGGGGCTGCTGTATTTAGGGACCCGGAGCTACCCCAGCCAGACAGGTGGCTTGATTATGCACTTTAAGATCGTTGTTGTGATTTCAGAAACCAAAATGTAGGGGAAATTAATGAACAATGGTTACACAAACAAAAGTAATCTATTGTTTACGTTACTAAGGGAAAACAGGATTTGGACGAAATGGTAATATAATCATTGTTATTATAGTGTCAATCCTCCTTTACAATCATTCTTTACTAACCAAAAATTAAACTTGCTTTTCATCATTATTTTTGGATGTATTAATACCAAGTTTACTAATTCGCTAATGATCTTAAACCACTTTTTGCATGCAGGTGTTGTCGTTAAAGTAGTTATTATATCACCATGGTTACAGTGGGATGCACTATGTGCTCGATAAATGCTGGTCTTTTCCTGCAGGAGTCTGCAGTGACTACTTTGTACCTATAAGGTAAAAAAACAAACTGAGTCTCCATGACTTGCCCCATTGACACTAGTTAAAACAATTTTGAACTCAATCTGCATCTCATTTTGTAGCACTTTTTTGGATCACTATTTTCATCTGTATTATCTGTTGGATATAGACACGTTATACATGTATCTGTAAACAATCAATCAATTTTTAAACACTATGGGCCTCATTACGAGTAGGCTGATAATTATTAAATCCAATAAAAATCTGACACTGAGTTGTTTGGAATGTATTGATTGTGATAAATATTGTCTACTATGACTTTCTGGGGAAATACCATGCAGATTGTGGTAAATATCCAACCATATATCACACGTTTCAGCAAATACCAGACCTCTGCGAAATAACAGCAGGTATGATCTGCTGAAATTTGACAAAGGGTGCGATCTTTATTGCACATGGCTATTACAAGGTGTGATTAACATTACAGCACTTATAAGCGCAATACCTGCACAAACTGGTGTTCGCACGGGGATCACAATTTAATGGATAACTTGGAATCTGGTGTTCTTTGCTTGGTCTACACATGCTGCTCATATTTTAAAAGAACAAAATATTTTAATTTGCATTAACTTCACCCTTGGGGCATTTGACTTACGTTTCTCCTGTGCAGAGGTATGAGGATCTAATATCATATACCATAAGTTAATTAGTTATGGTTTATTAATTAATTCTTGGGGGGCACTGTTCTTCCAGTTTCCTCACCTACCCAGATTGCAGTGGGAATAATGGACTACTCGATTTCATGTTACGGTATTCCAGTTCTTGGCTTACAAGCACAGTTTGAGGATAGCTTCAATGGAGACTTCAAAGACGTTCGAGGGGCAGAGGACTGGTGGAAAACCCTCTTTGTAGACGGGCCAGGAACGGCACAGGGTTTGTGGCAAAAGCAAACATCTGTTACCTACGCATAGGGAAGAATGACCCCCTGCTTTTCAAGAAACACCATTGTCTTCCATCAACAGGAAATTGAGGAGGCAAAATCTTGTTAGAAACTAATATATCCGTAAATATGTTCGGGCAATATTTCCACAAAAGTGCCTGAATGATAACTGAGAAATACTTTAGTTTCCACCAGAGTAACATAGCTATGGAAGCTGAGTAACCAAAATGCCGATGGTAGCGGAAGTGACATCACAAACCTGGTTGAGTCCGTGACCAACTTAATTCCCTAAGACAGCGTCTTATGTGCTGCTGACAGGCCCGTGCGAGAGCAAAAATGAAAACTGCAGAAAGCAAATCTAATTCTTACAGACCTATTTGCCACTGCCATCATGATCCCTAGACCGAGGTACGCTACAGCATTGGTTAGGGTACCAAAGGGCAAGTCCCCTCACTGGCGTCCGTGGAAAGATTTCAGTGGAGAGCACAATAGAAGGCAACGGTTGTTTGGGAAACAGAGCCATTCCATCACGAAGCTCACAATTCATCACGAGGACCAAGCAATTCGAGACTGTGTGAGCCTGCTATCTGAACACCCCACCTTGCGAGAGGGAGGGTTTTTTTGCAGCGCCAGAAATGAAGCAATTCCACAACCTGACAGAACAGTAGGGCTTCTCCACCGCGAGAGTCTAATTCCGAGGCGATGGCTCATTAAACAGAGTTAATGGGGATGAGCTTTCGACACACCGAGACCCATTTTATCACAATTAGTGCCACATCCCCGGCGCCCCCCGTTAGTCTAATAGAATCAGCAGGCTCGGGACTAGCCCAGGGTTTTTAATTGCAGAATCTGCAAACACATTAATCATCACTTTACATCACTGCTATTCTGTGGGGAAGTGAGGCTGCAGAAGAAGAAAAGGGGGTCACAGACAGGGTATCTCTCAGAAGCATATTTAGAGTCTGGATCTCGAAGAGCGTTAAGGCGGGAGGTAAATGTTGGGTAAGCCAGCCCCTCAGCCTCGTCTCGTCAGCCCGAAGTGTCTGTGAGCGCCACGCGCTGGTCATGGCGCTACAGGTAGGCCAAGCGCTGCGCCAAATGCCGGCTTTGAGACAGAAAGAGGAGTGTTATCGCACCGATTTCAAGGCACTATGCGACCGAACTGTAAAGTGTCTGTAAACCACAAATGAAATCTGAGCCCATACACCTTCTCCAGCAAAATGCACAGGATTCCCACAGGCAGCACCAGAGTGAACTATAGTAATACTTCCCGGGCATCGGACTCCTCTGAGAGAACCATCCCCGATTAATGGGCGAGGTGGCATGGGATGGCAGGGCAGAAACAAGAGGTCACTTCAACCCTTGCTATCCTGCCTCGATGCAGAGAGCGTGAGGATATGGTGGTCCTAGAAGAGACCTATGTTTGCTCTCTGTCACCGACCTCTGCTTTATTTGAAACTTTTAGATTGAGGGGTGAGTACTAACAAATGGTAATAACTGGACCAAAGGAAACGCGTTCTTTACCGCAAAGTGCCTTCAGAGGATTCGATTCACATAACTGTAGGGATTAAACCACCGACCAGCCGCCTCATCCTGCCAGTTTTTCTTCCCCCCCTGACTGTTCCACTATATTTAGATGTGTGCTGGAGACTCCAACTCAAAGGAACCATCCAATCACAGGCGCAGATGATACTGTAGATTGCAGTTATTAAAGATTGCATGAACAGAAAAGTGCTTTCGTCCAGTATCCCCTTACAACATAGGAGCTATAATTTTTTGAGTGCAATCAGTAAATCATGAGATATTGGTTCTTTTTATCCTACTGTCACTGTCAACCCAAGTCGTGAGCTACCAAAGGGAGGCTAAAATAGTTTGACTGAGGAAGCATGAAGTTGAAGACCAATTTTGAATTGACTTCAATGGGCTTCGCCTTGTTTCTTAAGAGCAGTTAAAAGGAGTCTTTTTCTGAGAGAGGCTAAGTAGAGCCTTCCTCCAGGGGTAACCACACGTTCCTGTTCCTGGGGATTCTCTTTAAGATTCAGTAATAAAGACAATGACCTATATGAACAGCTTTGTAGCTGTCCATGGTGTTGAACTGTAATAGAATAACATTAGCTTGCAGTATTCTATGAGAAGATTTCCGCCAAAACAAACTACTGATCTGGAACTGATCTGGCCTGTGAACTTTAGGCAGTTAACCCTGCCCCTAAATCTATTGTCTTTGATTTCACTGTAACAGGTAAGGCTAGAGACTACCATCATTCTACATTTTACTAAACTATAATTCTAAATGGTTAATTAAAGTGCTATTCTTTTTTAAGCAATAAACTTGAACATGATCTAATTATTGTGTGTTTACCAATCACAGAATACAATATCTGACTCTGAATTTATGCCATTTCTTGTAAGCCGGCCTTATCAACATGAGTCCTTGTGTGCTTTAACATTTAGAGTTGTCTACATCTGCCAAGTTAGTACATTTTATCCAGTCAGGTGTGCTGGAAGGTCGTATGGCTATTAATTATGAACACTAACACATATAAGGATCAACTTTGTTAATTTACTCTGTTAACGAGATGGAATTAATCAAATGCCTTAGAAGTTTTAATATCAACAACTAAAAACGATTAATCTTTACAATAACAAAGGTGGGTATATATAATATACACATTAAGTATTTTACATGCTTCTGCATTTAGGCCTATACACCAAAGAGATTAAAGAGGCCTTTATAGAGGAGAGGGAGCAGAGGAGATACATGAAGAAATAATATGCAATTTCTCATCCTATGGTCCCAATACAAACCAGATTAGTACAAATACATCATAGACAATATAGTCATAAATATATATGTGTGATATGTATATATAAATATACATAGGCATATGAGTCATATATAGCATATATGTTTATATAATGAGCCAAAGACGTTTGCTTAGAACTATTTATTGCACACATCATTACACAATCAAAATGTGTATTCAGTTTATCAACCACAGACTAATGAAAGGCTTAGACAAAGTGCTCTGAGAGATAAAAAGCTAAATCGACCATGAATGGATCTCAACCTGCAGATCTAGCTTATTTCATAGAGCTGTATAAAGAGAACATGCAAACACTAAGGGCCAGGAAGAATACTCTGTCTGATACTAAAGGCAAGAGATGTGCATACTTTCCACTAAAAGTATGGTATCCCCGATGAGTGAGGATTCTCTCCGATAAAAATATGGTAGCTGGCCAATAGGTACCAAGCCGAGTAGTAATGTAATTTTCCATGTAAGCCTAGCAGCTCACCAAGAAGATAGAGGGCCTGATTTAGATATTGGCATATGAGTTGCCTCATCACAACGGTGACTCATATCCCTTCTGCCGAAATCTAAATCCCATTACATGCTATGGGATTTAGATTTTGGCAGACAGGATATCCGTCACCGATGTGACGGAGTAACTTTTCTGCCAATATCTAAATCAGGCAGAGAGTTGTGCTTCTCCAATAATTGTATGGTAGTCACAGAACTCAAGAAAAATACAGTTGCCCCACTGAAAAGTGTTTGGTCATGTTGACAATTTGAGAGTCCACTGAAGGTACTCTAGGTATTGACAGCATTTTATCTGCTGAGCACCAGACAGTGCTGGTCATGCAGTTCACCCAAGTGTACTGCCACAACTGATTCTAGTTCAGTTCAGAGTGCAGGCGTCATTACTAGCCTCTTTTAAAGGGGAATTTTATTCTCCCTCTATTCCCATCACCCACTCCATCCCCGTCTTATGGTACATATGTTTTGAATGACTGCGGATCCATGTGAATGTTGTCCGCAGTGAATGCTGCACAAGAGACATACCCTCTTCAGTTTGTATTGATTCTCATACAGAGGGAGTTGTGCAGAGGTTCCCACAAGGTATATCACGTGTCAAATTAGAAATAGTGAATTAGAATGCAAATGACAAAATACTAAACAAAATAATTCTTGCTGGCTTCTACAGTGCAGGTTAACTCCAGGAGGTAGAAGAGGCAAAGTGAAGACACCAAATGCCTCAATTTTTCTCTTTCTTGTCTTATCCCTATTTCCCCGAGTCTACTGCTGACAAGTTTAAATATCCTGTGCATGGTTGTCAGTGAGTTCAGGGAAGTGTGAATATTAGCTTTGTTGTTGTTTGCACGGATTACCAGGTTAGTGCAAAACCGACACTTCCCCACTCTTTGCCAAGCAACAACAAAGCTCTCACCCTAGGCAGCAGTTCTACAAAACTACAACTAAAAAGGGAAGTCTGCCTGTCAGAAGGAAAAACCTCATGTAGTAGGACGTTCTTGTGCTTGGCTTGGATATGGAGTACAAACTGGAGATCCACACCAAGCATGCTTCAGACCATCTAAAGCAGTGCTCTCAAGTATCCCAGGTTCATCAGTTAGTAGCTCATATAATGGAGGGTCTTTCTTTGCATTTTGAGAATTGTAGTCCAGATATTCTAAGATACTTAGAGGACAAACAGAAATACAAGGAAAGAAAATTCAACTGGATAAGTTGCTCAAGCATGGAAATAAGAAATCTGACAACTCCTGCTCTACAGTGAGAGAAAACCGACAAACATACAGCTAGGCTGAACTGTTGGTGGCAACACCTGAACACTGCATTCAATGTGCCTGGTAGTGATCGGAGGGCTCAGTTGCCAGGGACCAAGGGCATGATGTGTGGTACCACTCGAGCACTTTAAAGATTATTACCAACTAGACTTGAGTAGAAATGTATTCTGCTTGGAGTTTCTCACCGAGGATGGAACCAACCCTGAAGTGCTGCCTGTGGCCCCATATCTAAATTCCATTTACTGTCTGTAAGTAGTTCCCAACAAGCCCAAGATGGAAGGGAGAAAAAACCCACACCTCATTGCAGAGACCATCACCAAAGACAAGGAAGAGCTTCAACAATGACAATGAGATAGCGTGCTAAGTGCCGTAAAGCACTTCAGTGCTTCATCAGGTGTAGTAAGTGGTACATAAAAACAATTACAATACAGTGCAATCAGAAAATACTGTAACTGTTCCTCAAAATCTATGGAGAAGGGCACAGGGGAGTTGTGCATTGATATCTCCCCTCAAGTGTCACAACATCTTTGATAGAAAAACACTTTGCAAGTGTAATGTGGGCATGGGCCTGATCCTTCTATGTTAATGTTTCAGAATGATGATTAGCACTTATATCGTTGTTTGAAAATCAGTGTGCATATTTTTTTTTTTTACAGATGTGTGTTTTCAGCTTTTACAGTGTTTTACATACATTTTTAATGTGACCACAGCCCCTTTACTCAACGTTTGCATTTGTTTTTATGGCTAACCTAGCCTTGTTTCCTGAATATTTTCAACTCATTTCATCACTTTTGCAAATAAAGGATCGAAAATGCTCTCTAAAAATGAACTCCCCAACCTTATAGGTCTCACTGAAATGTGCTAATGTATGCAAATACAGCCATGCAGAGATGTTGTTGAAGGGCTTTCAAATAGTTTACTAAATTTTTCTATAGAGGTTCAACAACTCTTTCATTTCTAAGTCATTGTTGTTTTAAGAACCTTTCTTACATTGCCCCAATTTTTGTACTTCCTTTCAGTCAACAAAAGGATTCATTAGGTTTTAGGGTCGGGGTCGTTCTGTCCCAGGAGGATTCTTATGGGGCAGAATACCATTTAGTGAACATCATTAGGCAATTACACACCAGGAAATGAATTATTGCACAATCAAGAAAGTGTGTCTAACCATCAAGTGGGTGGTGGATCCCTAAACAATACTTGCTGGGCTGCTCGTTCATACTAATCATGTGCCTCTCACTTGGATGGCTCCAAATAAGGATATGAGTCTCTGGATCCTAATTAAGTTCCTTGCATTGCAGCCTTTCACATTCAAACTGTTCATCGTCCTGGGTCTCTCTAGACCAAAACTGACTTTTTGTCCCTATCCCCATCAGTAGATATGCCGATGGGTCAGGTAAGCAGCCAAGAGCCCGCAAATCAACAAGAGACAACAGACTTGCCGCAGGTGAGATTCAACCTTTTAAAACTCACAACAAGCAGAGTCAGCTGCGCTGTATAGCGGGATTCCAAGTCTTCCTGCGTGACTGTTCCACAGAGGAACCGTGCCCTCAGGAAAATAATCAATATTCTATTACATCAAACTTCTAAAAGAGGCAGTCACCAGAAGACTTGCTCAACATCTCGTGATAGGGATTCTGGAAAAGGTGATTAGGGACACAGCAAGTGCTACAAAGTGGGGAGCATCAACAGATGGTGGCGGGAAATGGAAAAATACTGGTGAGCTACATTCTCCTCTTGCCATTAAAATTGTTTTACTGCTATAAGATGATAGAAAGTGAGCAAAACAGTGGTGAACAGTAAACCCCATCCATAGGGTGATACATTGGAACTGCTGTAAGGTGAAGGGAAATTATGAAAATCAATTATCTAACTAGTATTGATATTGGTTTAGTTTTCCCGAAAGTTGACAACTAAAAGAGATCTGGATGGCTGAGCAATTAACAGACTATACCAACAAGGAAGAAAAATAACTCACTGCCATTACCTGAAGTGGGATGAATCATATATGCCATATAAATCAATACACTAATTTCTACCCTGCTTACACTACTAGATATATATGTTGTTAAGTGTTCTACGACTTAAAAAAGACCAGCTTCAAAGTAACAGTGATATGAGTTCGAACATGTTTATTAAATCATGCAAAACCTATATTAGTGCAACAAGATTCATGGTTTCTACAAAAGTACTAAATTTAAGAAGGACCACACTGGAATATATAATGAGCAACATAGAAGAAGACTTCAGTGGGCAGCAATATTGTAAAGAAACCACATACAGCCAGCCACAATGGTGCACGGAGCCAGTGACATAGAAGGACTCAAGTGGCACATAAAAACAGCACATTGAGGAAGGACCATGATGGCACATACATCAGTGATTCAGTAGAATGAACAAAATTATACACAAATCTTTGTGAGCAGTATGCTCTCCATGGAAAAAAAATTGGCAGGTCCAAACTAGGAACTGAAGTAAAGAAATAACAAATCTCATCAAGAAAAAGTGTAACTGCTGGATAATATTTGTAAGGTTTTAATTCTATTTGTGACTTTCCCTATTTATCAGACTGGCCCAGAAAACTCTAAAGCAGTACACCTGCACACCGATAGGTGGCACCATGCGGCTCAAAATTGACTTTGCTTCACTCTGGAACTGACAAATGGAACCGCATATATGCGCCTCTTATGCACTTTGATGACCCACAGCTAATCCAAAAATTGGCATTGCCAGCGTGCAGATCTCTGGCTCAGGACCATTTTTGATGGAAAACATCCATTCCACAAAGCACAGGGGTCGGGTGAGGGATGGGCAGTGAGGCATCTTTGGTTAGATAGAGTATCAGCCAGAAAGAGCATTACTGAAGGTAATACTTTGTTCTGATGAATACTTCTAACAACAGATTCCTCACTTTATGAATAAATGCCAGGTACCTCTCAAGGCAGTTGGTCTGTGGAACACCAAAAAGTCCTGCAGGACCAAATGGGGAAAATGCACATCTGAGTGCTCTTTTCAGATCCTATCAATGCAGTTGCTCCTCTTTTGAGGAATTAAATGGGACTAAGAATGCTGGGAGGGTGACAGCCTGCCCGACATGGAAAAGTACTACAACTTTTGGAAGAAATGCAGCTCGAGTTCTCAACACCAGTTTGTCTGTAGAACATGTTAAATAAGGAGGCTGGACTGAAAGTTCCTGTAGAACACGCGTGCCACCAGCTGACATTATCATGACTGGAAAAACTGTTTTCACAGTCAGCTTAGAGGCATAATGCAAAACTGTGCTTTGGTTCAAATGGGGTGCACATTCGAAAAGTGAAAAGCATAAGTTATACTGTGGCATCACCAAGGGGTTAGTGGGATCTTTTGTTCGAAACCCTGAAGAAATCTAACAACAGGTGATTTGAACAAAGAAGGATTAGCTGGCAAATGCTAAAAAGCCAAAATAGAGCCAACAAGTAGCCTTAAGCAGTGCTGAGTGCAAGTCCTTGCTGGGTAAAAGATTATGCAAACAACAAAACATCCAACATTTTGGACTGTAAAGGGTTTATCTGGCAGTTGAATTGAGAGGCACAGGAGGTGTTGAGAGAGAACCCCCAGCAGGAGCCTGACTAGGGGCCCAAAGCTGTGTCAAAGGAAACCTGAAGCACGCTGTAAATGCTTACCTAAAGACCTCCCTAAAGGCTGCAATAATGCCAAAGGATCCAGAAAGCCATGGTGAATTGGGACCTGACTTAAAATCAGCTCCTTAGAAGTTCCTGGGGGAGACGGGTGATGGCACACTGACACCCTTGCACCTTCTCTGGAGGTCAAGTTTGAGAATGGCAGGAAGGGACAGATTCCTGCTTGGACTTCTTATGCTTCTTCTTTGACTTACCTGAAAGCTTTGATCACAATGAAGGTCTGCTGTGGGAACGGGACCTTTGTCTTGACATCAGTCGGTCATGGTGCGCAGACTTATGGTGGTTTACCATGTTAAGCTTCAGGTTCATCTAGGCGCAGCTGTCACAAGTGTTGTTTCACAATCATGTTCTCTGTGCTGACACAGAACAGGTCTGTGCATTTCTTTTTCCCGTCTTCAGTGTACACATTTATTCTAAAATCTAAAATCGCTGAAGTTTGCAAGGGTTAGTGTCAGCAGAGCTCTGAAACCGAGGTAGGTAACTGTCTCTTGGTATTTCCGAGCTATGCTGTCAGCAGGATATGGTGACCATTTTCGAGGCAATGTATGTGCTGTAGGTAGTGAAAAAGAAATGCGCAGATTCAAGAATTGGATCATGATACCGCCTAGTTTTAGATGCAGCATGCAGGCTTTGTATTGAAGCTTAGGAAAGCCGCAAATCATCACACTGCCACGCGCAGCATTATATATGCGTGTGACAGCTCACTTACAGGCAGGTGCACTCCAAAATAAAAAACATTTTTTTTAAACAAACTTTATATTTTGAATGATAAACATGGCCCATGAGGCCGACATATAGTAAATAAACAAAAGAGAAAAGGGCACCTTAGAAAATAAATACCTGCAAGGTTCATTCCCGCCCCACCCTCCATCCATATTCCAGCAATAATATACAACATACCTCTAAGTATTAGATAACTTGTCTCGTAGTCTTCCAACCTTTTTTTTTATCCTATGAATGTTCGAACTTCATCATGAGTCATTTGTTGCAGAGACCGGACGGGCTCTAATTCGATGCCCCAATAATCTGCTCATGCCTACCATACTTTAGGGTGCTTCTGTGGGCAACCTCGAGCCTTGTAGACCACCACCTCCAAGCCTTTACAGTGATGATTTTATTTCTTCTACACCGCTAGGGGTGGGGGTGGAGGGATTTGGGCACCTCTGTACACGAAAGGTGGTGATGTGTGAAATATACCCAATGGAGATATTTGAACTAAATCAATCGAAGCCTGGCGGCAATGGCCAGTCCTCAATGTGCACCCAATGCCTCAGTCTAATCCCCATTTTCCAAAGCTCCCACATCAGCCTCCCATGCCCCTCGGTGAGTGCTAAAGTCATCAGGGTGATTAGAGATAAGGTTCTGGTAGATCTTGGCATTATTGCAATCCCCACCCCAACAAAATAAGGTTGCTCTTTAATAGATTAAATTCTTGGAGGTGAGGCAGAACTACAATATAAGAGGTCAACGCATGGTGGAGCTGAAGGTATTGATAGAACTGGCTGTGAAGTAGCTGATATTCTACTTGTAGAGTCTGAAAAGACTTAAGGACTGTGCCATCCATAACATCACCCAAAGTAAAGATTCCCAATTAGGTCCCATTTTGGGAAGCCTTCCAGCAGAAGGAGGCGACCATGCCAAAGTGGCATCCACTCTGTCAGTCTCCCCCACCATCATATTTGGCAGAGAGAAGATCTCCAGTGATTCAGGACCACTCTGGTTGCTGGGGGGAGATCACTGCCACTAATATATATATATATATATATATATATATATATATATATATAAATAAAACAGTCCTATCACAGAGCGCTCCACAGCTGGTGCTTGCGTCAGGGATGGACCATTTCCCTGCATTTAATTTTCTTCCAAAAACAAAGCGCAGCACTCCAAAAGACTTTGTATAATTCTTTAATATATTCCAAAACCAGCCATCACAACACTAACGCGTTTCGACTATCGCAGTCTTGATCACGGTAAGTAAGTGCATCTTTTGTTTTGCCTATACATATGCTCCAATATCTGCGCCGCAGTGTGGGTTTCAATGCTTCCCACTTCATTGCAGGGGACACCACAGAACCAATATTATGTGTAAAGTATTTCACAATGGAGAGCTCCATATGTATTCTATATTCAAGATTTTGTAAATGCCAGGATGAAAGGTACCAGCACAAAGCTGGGTGCATCCAGCCCATGTGGAAGCGAATGATCAGAGATTCCCCCGCCAGTAACATCAGAGATTCTATGCAAGTAGGGTTGCAGAAAAAAAGTAATCAGGGTGGGAGAAGGCACTGTGGAGAAGAATGTATACCCCTTCCAAGTACCACAGGGCCTCATTCACTAGAAACTGGTGCTTCAGCATCGATGTACCAGTTTTCTAGCGCCAGCCCCAGACCCCTTAACGACAACATGGTAGCACTGTATTTATGATACAGTGCTCCAGGGCATATGATTCCATAGATGCACCAGTAATTTTGGCACACAAGTGGTGCTGTGCTTGAGTAGCGCTGGTAATCTGACACTAGATCAGCAATGCGGGGGGGCAGGAGCGCCAGGATTAAAAAGCCCAGTGTCACTTTAATGCCTGCTCTGAGCAGGTGTTCAAAAAGTAACGCTGTGAAGGAGCAGAATGGTGCCGTAAAATGTAGTAAATTTCACTGCATCAATTCTGTGTGGCTTTTAATATTGGAACTCTCAACCTGCATACATTATACCTGGTGCAGGTATAATGTGGCGCAGGGCTTTGCAAACTGGCACAATGGTCCCACTGAATCACTTTGAAAATGTGGCACAAGGTAGGGGACTGCTTGTGCCGCTGCCGCGTCACATAAAAAGATGATACAGTGGTGCAAGGGGCTTGTAAATAAGCCCTATAGTGCGTCGTCCAGATATCAAGGAGACCCAAAACATATGACTGAAGACAAGCTGGTTTTCCCAGACTTCTGGGGTAAGTCATGCAGATGCCATCAGTCCACAAAGTGGTCTAGTACGCCGTTCCAGTCCCCTCCCACCATGTGAGCCCCCTGAGAGTGCACTCCATAGTCTTGTCATTAGGGCTATAAAGGGCTGGCGAAGAGGAGGTGGGACATAAGGACAGAGAAATGTGAGGGGTTTCCCATATAGGGTGCCCTGACAGCTGTGTATCTACCCTGCTGATCTACCCAGGTCCTAGTACTTTGACAAGAAACAGCATTCTTAATCGGAACGAGAAGGCCCTTGGAGCCCCTTTTGAGCACAGAATGAAATGCTTTGATATAACCAAATCTGATCAGGCATGGGACTTTGTTACCAGAGAGATGGGTCTCTTGAAGTAGTAAAACATCTGTCCCCACCCTCTTAGCATGTTTCAAAACTGCCCCCATTTGATTTGATCAAGTAGGCAATTCACATTCCAAGACACCACACACAGCTGGTCGGGGGAACCATCCACTGGCGGGTCATGCATGGGGTTTAGGGCGGTAATCGCAACAGGCAAAGCATGTAACGGTAGAGATGTGCAACAGGCATGGAAAACAATAATAATAGTATATATAATAAAGAAGCAACAACCACAATAATGAATTCCCAACTCCCTCCCACCTCACCCATACCTCAAGAACAGGAAGAATCTGTCACGGGGCAGACCATTACTAGACCACAACGCAGGGGCCAGGCCAGGCCCGGCCCGCCTCAATGGATCCCCACACCCAACATGGATAATCAACCGAGGAAATTAATTATTCTACCCTCTGTGTCTTGCAGTCACAAGAGGACAGATCACATCAAGGTTTGTGGGAAGCACCATAGCAAAAGAGTTCCCCCATCAATATCACATAGGAGGCATATTGGTTGACTTTCAGGATTTTGAGGGTTCACCAGCCGCAGCAGAGGTCTCCCCCATCCCACCTGGAGCTCCTCCATGAAGCGTGAACCTGTTGCAACGCTTCGCTGGGTTTTCAGTGATCAATCACATCTGTCCCCTTGGGACAAGTTAGAATCCAGGTGTGGCAGGTGTGGGGATTTAGGTAAACTCTTTCATTGGTCCAACAGAAAATTTCCTCAGGTGTTTCAAAGAAGAGGGTCCACGAATGAAACATGACTTTCAGCTTGGCTGGGTAAAGGAGCACCTATAGGACATTATGGTCATGGAGCCCTTGCTTAGCTGCCAGGAAGGATTGTTGTTGCTGATGCACTATCCTGGTGTAATCTGTGAAGATCATGATGGTCTGAGACTGATAGGTAATTTTGCCTTGGAGTGAGGCATGTTTGAGGATAGCGTCTCTATCTATATATTTTAAGAACTTTGTAATAACAGGCCTGGGCTGAGCTCTGCGAGAGGGATGCTGTACCAAAGACCTGCGAGCCCGTTTGATGGCAAAACAAGAGAACATGGCCCCTGATTGCATCAGAGAGTGAAGCCATTGATCCAGAAAGTGCTCCAGCGAAGAACCTTTAAATCCCTCGGGGAAGCCAACAAATCTTAAGTTATTGTGCGAGCCTTACCTTTAATGCCTCACAGACAGCTATCTTGTTACAAAAGTAAGTTTGGACATCGTCTGCTGCCAGGTGTTAATGTAATCTTCCACACCAGAGACCCTGGTCTCTGCCTCGGTAATCCACTTGACAGCATTCCACATATTCTGGAGAAGAAGCGTGACATTGAAGCAAACCGCAACAATTTTTGTATCAAGTATGCCTTACGACTGTGTGATAGATGCCAAGAGTGCATTATTGTCTGGAAAAGGTGATCCTGTCCGCAGGCCCCAGCATCAGAGGGGGCCCTTTGGGATGAGTATATTTTTAGAGTGTGACCTGTTTGGTAGTTGGGGAACCTTGTCTGTAGCCATCATGAGGAGGGTGCGATAGGGGGCCCAGCTGTTGCACACCGTAGGGTATAACATCAGAAGAGACCCGCCTGACCCCCACTGAGATCCAACGCGAGAGGTGGCACGAGCAGCCAGAGTCCAATGCCTCTTACGGACATAGCAACTAGGGGCCCGAGAGGCTAGGAAATCCAGGGGTGGAGCAGAGGGGGAAGCGCACCGCTGCAAACTGCACCAAGACATAGCTTGGCCTTTTCGGGCGTAACCGCTCTCTGGCGCGGCCCCACTAAGTCCCATGACAACATAATGAATGGGCCCAGCCAAAACTCTGAGGATCGAGCACTGCATGGGGAGGGAAATGAAGGTAATGTGTAGCATAGACCCCAGTTGCTAGGCCACACCCCCAGCAGTAGAATTGGGACTTCAGGGGTGGCCTACTTCATTTATCTGTGCTCCTAGGTGATGTGGAGGCCAACACCTCCTTGACTACAGAGGCCATCCATGTAGTATGTTCGGCAAGAAGCCTGCACTGGGCCGAAGCACACCATCTGTGATGTGCACGCCCAGTCTGCGAAGCGGTAGCAATGCCAGGCCCCACTGAGGAGAGGTATTCACCCTCAGTGCCAGAGTTTACATTATCCACAGTGCCCAGGAACAGGGTAGGGAGTGAAGGAAGGGGACGGCCCTCAGGGGAAAAAGCCCCTCACAGGTAGATGGTAGTAGTAGAGCCCGATAAGCTGCCACCCAAGGCTACTTTGGCATAAATCACCCCAAGGCCCACTGCTTCCCTACGGTTGGTCATCACTCCCGCCTGTGGGAGATAATGGGATCATCACAGGGCTGCGTTCGCCCTCCTGGGCGTAAGCAGTTAGGCCCCGGGGCACCTGCCAGCCACAGGAAGCACCCCAAACCAAGACAAGGAAGCCACTCCAGGCAGAGGGGGCAGGACGATGCTGGCGTTCACAGGGGGGCGATGAGGAGGGCCCCCAGCAGCAAGTGCCACAACTGCCCCAGCTATCGCTGCAAAGTGCTGTGGACCGCACCGTGCAGCCGCCACCACCAGCTCACAGAGGCTGCTCCACAAAAACCAGCCACCCAGGTGGACTTCAGAGCCACAGATTCACGCCACCACCACCTCAGTCAGTAGGTGATACCCTGGCAGTGATGTTCTCAGATTGTCCTCCCTGATGTGAGCCAGGATTATGTCGGAAAAAGAGTGACTGCACAAAGCGGTAGTAAAACGCGGCCGTCAAGATCAGTGTACAAGCCATTCCCTGAAACTATTTGATTTTGATACCTGTGTACAGTCTTAACTTCTTCATAGTGTACCCTATAAATTCAACCAATTTATTTCTATTTACAAATATACAGTGATGTGCTGTACTTGATATTTAAACTGTTTAATGATCAGTATAGACTTTCAGTAGGCATGCAGCTTATCAACAATATACCTCGAAATAGAAGTGGCAGAAGTAAACATAATAATCTTTACCATCCCGTAGTCACAACTTGCTCGTAAACTTTGGTTAATGTGGCCCAGTGATGACACCTAGTAAAAGGCCTGTAAATCCAGTCATTTACTGCCGCCCTCCCATAGCTCGAGGGTTTTCCAGTAAAATTATTTTGCCTGTATGTGTGTATGTGGTAATTTTATAGTACAAACATGGCCTAAAGGCAGTGGAACACTTGATAGAGCCAATAACAAGCATTAAGTGATAGGTAATAGAGAGGTAGCTGGTTCGTATACTGTTAATGCATTGTGTAGTCTTCTTTAAGGAGACATGTCAACTGCTTTTCTAAATTGGAACTGCAATGGTGGGGTCCAGACGAATACAGGGATGTTGATCGAGGTCCTGGGTGTGAAGATGTCAAAAGGCCTGCTGCTTTGATTTTTCTTTTTTTACACTTCTCAGTCTGCAGTCTGATGGTATCCTGGCTGCAGGTGTGCCGAGAACCACTGGAGATGCTGATTTTGCCTCCAAGATAAGAAGTGATGCTGGCTGTGATGGCTTTGTAAATAATGCATCTGGTTTTGTAGATACTGTGGACCAGCAAGGGGAGCCAAACAAGTTCTATTCAGGATGACTTGGATGTGATCATATTTCTTTAGACCCTAGATGATATATGTTTGGCACGTACGATGTTCTTAAGCAGTGCTAGTGTGGAGTCTTGAAGGCCATCACTAGTGTTGTATAGTGAGCATCCGTATGTGAGTGTTTGTGGTCTTGAACAGCAGTTCTGAAGTCGATTTCTGAACGAAATGGCTTTATTTTCTTTACTGGACTCACTGAGTATGTGTTCTATAGAATGCTTCAGGTATATATTCAGTAACGTTTGGGTGTGTTCTGGTTCAACTAATAACTCTTGCTGCTATTATCAAAAGGACCTATTGGGACTTAAGAGTTCATTTTTACCCCTGCAGACAATCCACCAAGCTGCTGGGGGCAGGGCTAGAGGGAGAACCAGCAACTTCCTACTATTGTGGTGTTCGTCACCACAGTGCTTGCAGAACATGACCAAAGGACTGACCTCAGAAATATAATGCCAGGTGGCCACCATCTCACAGTGGCCTGTGCAGCACTAAGCAGCAGTTTGCTTCTGATAAACCAAAATGTCAATGGCTCTTGTGCGCAAGGAGTTTTCTCTGCGCACATGGAGGGCACTGATTACATTTCCTGCTTGGGGTGGCAAGCCTTTCATTGCAATGCCAAGCAAGGAAACTATGAGGCAAAAGAATTTCCCTAAATATCGCGAGCCTTCTGACAAACAGACTGTAGATTTGGTGGTTTGTAGCCCTGCAGAACTACTGCCAGAAATTAAATAACCACCTTCAAATTTTCGATCCACTGACTTTTTTGTAGCAATTTAATGTAGGGTGACCCTTTGACTGCTGTGCCTTGTTGTTCATCCTGTGTGAGGCATCAATGTAGAAAGTATTGTCAATTACGTGAAAAATCAAAGGCACAATTAAAAGTGAGTTATTTTGCGTTTTCTGCTCATACGAATTCTTATGTACACGTTTATACTGAGACTCCAACCTCTTTACTCCACAGTTGCAATTTTTTCTAAAGACTGACTTGGCAGGCCTTCTGCATTGAATAAGTACAAGTCTGAAAGGTTGACTTTGTCACTTGCAAAGATGAAAAGGAGAGCTGCAAATGTAACAACAAACCTTAAACTTGACAGACTACATATATGCAAACAAGCATCCTGTACAACAGAGAAAGGCGTGGCCTTTCATGCAACTTTGCCAAGTGAAGTCATTACATTTCAAAAAAAGGCTCTGGCAATAACACACTGCTCACAGTACGGCTCCTGAGTGGGGTAATGTACTTACATCACAGTCCGATCTCCATTACCTCTAACATTTTTTTCAAAGCAGCAGTTTAGGGCAAACAAGCACATCAAAGAGTATTGTGTATGTGGGATGAATATGAAACAGGAAACTATCAGATTTAGCGTGCAACAAAGAGTAGAATTTGTGTTTCAGTCTTTTGTGGTTAATGATGAATCCATAGCCGAGGGTGCAGTTTAATTGTGGAAGCCCTTGACTTCCGGGGGCTGGGTGCTGTTGAAGAGAAATCTGTGCTGCAGAAGAAGAAGATGGGCTCAAAGAGCCATCTGGTTTTGGCAGAGCTCTAGGCCCCTGCTGACGGCCCAATGATCTTGTAGGGAGGTACGCCACAGAAATACAGGGGCGTAGCTACAATTGGTGCAGCAGATGCAGTTCACTGGGGCCCACTGAACCCTGATAATAGCTATATTTTACTATCCCAACAGCAGTCAAAGGGGCTATTTTCCTTGCTTGCACTAGAGCTTACGGCATCCTTACTACGATACTTCTGCAGTAGCTAGGATGTGCTCGCATGCCAACAAGCTTTGAGCTATCTTTGAGCTGAAGAAGTCGAATGGTAAGAATCATCGACCACCTTACCTCAGTGAGACGTAGGCCATTCTTAAGTTGAGTGAGACTGATGGAGTCAAGCATGACTGCATGAAAGAAGTTTAAATGAAAATGTTTGTGCTTATATAAGTATATCGGTAATAGCCAATGAGGAACTTTGATGAAAGATTCTGAGACAGTTCCCTGTACAAATCAAAGGGCTCGGTTAAGAACTTTGGGTGGTATATGTAAACAGAATGAGAGGAGTTTTTGTTTTTCAGTGTAGTGTTTCTAGAATCCAAATAAGAGAACATTCATAGACACAGCAGTATACAGTTAGCTTCATGGTGACTTTATTACTTCAAGTCTAAGGCTCTTCCCTATTCACAATGAATCAGTAAATTCATTCAATAGGTCAGATTATCCTGTCCTCTTGGAGTTACTGATACCTGGGTATCTGTAACTCCAGTGGTGGGAAAAATCCGACCCACTGTGGGTTCGACCAGAGGGTCCACTAAGAAATCAAGAATTTGACAGGGTAATTAGTAATTCCAGGCCAGGGTCCCAGGAAATTCATCATTTTGGGGTGGCTTTTCACCCAGAAATCTGCAGTGTTTCCACAGACCTCATAATTCCGATGGGGCAGGTAACTGTTCGTAAAGGCCTTATC
Organism: Pleurodeles waltl; assembly: GCF_031143425.1. Lineage (NCBI taxonomy): Eukaryota > Metazoa > Chordata > Amphibia > Caudata > Salamandridae > Pleurodeles > Pleurodeles waltl. The sequence goes on along the minus strand of NC_090445.1, from coordinate 1,505,124,964 downwards.
GGAATTAAGAGCTCAAGCCTAACAAGGTTTTAGTGGCAGGAACAAAACCTGTTCCTCAAAGCTCTTACAATAAAAGATGTACCTGGCTAGTAGCACACATCTATACACAGAGTATGCAGCTGTGCCGCTTACGTCACTAGGGCATGTACGTTCACCAGATCCCTTATATATAAAGAGTCTACAGACCGAAAGCGTCTGATCGATGCAAAAGTATATGCCTGAGGGTACTGGAGCTAAAGGATAGCACTAGACTAAGAGTAATAGAGCCTTCATAAACAACTCTCTCCTGCTCCTCCACACTTCCTCACCTTATTCATAAGCAGAAGGAAGATTAACAGCAAGAAGCAAACCGAAAGTGAGAACAAAAAAACCAGCATTGTACAACAACTGTCTAACCAAATAGATGCCACAATAAATCCTGGCAGAATTACAGCTCACTTTAAGAAGAAGATGAAGAGTACAGTGCCTGCAAAATGCATGGGCAGTATTTCAGGCATGTAAATCTCTCTGAAGGTCCCATGCCCAGAGAATAAAACAGAAGTGCCTTAATTCTAACAGACCAATGTGAACTCGTTTTATCTTTTTATTGATATTTGTTAATTTATATTGAATCCAATGAAAACACCGTGTTGTTTAAATGCAGCCATTTTGTATGCACATGGTATGCTTAGGTCTACACGGTACTTGCTCTGCTGCTTTGATATTTAAAAGCAAGGATTCATAATTGACTAGCTTAGCTTCTAATAAATGTACATTATCCGCACATTGCCAACGTCCTTTCATTTTATCTCACGTTAAAGGCCGGCACCTGCAGAGATTCTCACTGTCTGAGTTTCTGTCTCGCGTATCTCTTCCTTTGCTGCCTAAGTGGAGAAGTGTGGCACAATGGTTAGAGTGGCAGACCCTGAAGCAGATATCTGGCTCAAGACCAGGGTTCAAGTCCCGCTTCGGCAGGTCTTGGGCTCAATTCCCTTGGACCAGATAATTCTCGCCTCGGTGCCTTATCTAATTAATGGGTCCCACTCTGCAACTCTGGGCAATAGCTTGCTTAATCTCCACAACGGGCCCCAACAGCGCTTGGATGCCTGGCTTCACCCTGGGGGTGCCCAGGAGTTGGCACCTCACATGGAAAAGCCAGGAGGGGTTCCATAGCGGTATGAGTACAGCGCCTTGAGACCCTAACGGGTGAGTAGAGCGCTATACAAGTGCAAAGTTTACAGTTTTATTGGGTGAGACTGCATTCACGTTTTGGATTGTGTGAGGGGTTGGCATCCCATGTTCATAGACTCAGGGAGGCAAGTACTGTCTAATTGACGGCTTATTATTTATATTTGTGCTTTAACAGATATGTTTTAGACTTCCAATATCGGTGAAGACATCGACTTTCACAACAGGCACAGACATTCAAAGGAGGAGAATTCCACTGCAGAGAACAACAGTGATGTCTACAGGATGTTATTAATGCAGCGGTGGTAGATTTGGAGGATGCTTGCCCCCCACCAACATCATCACAGAAGAAAACCTTCCTGCTAATGTCAAGGTGGAATTGACGAGCACACCTTGCACCAATGTAAAAGGGGAGGGTGGCATAGAAGAATACTTGTTTTTTCCACCGTGAAAGGGTTTCCTCCTCTTCTAAGAGGTACAGTTCCTCCACTTTGCATTCTTGTTGGTCATGAAAACGTCTGTGTCACATCAACTCTGAGTGTCGAAGACTGTGCCAAGGACTACTGGGAGGGTGTGTAGGCATCTGGTCATTAAATCTGTCATGAGATCTCTGGTGATGTGGGACACCAAAAGGAAGAAGAAAAGGGGCAGAAGCAATATGGGGACGAGAAGTGGAAACAACACAGGAAGCACAGGTGGAAGGAGAAAGCAAAACGAGTCTCAGCCTGGTAAAGCAACACAAGTGCATATGGGGGACCGAACAAAACGGAGCTGGGTATAAGAAAGTACACAGGTGAGAGAGCAATGCAAGGAGACTAGAGGAGATGCACGAAGGCAAGAGAAAGGAACACAAAGCGTGAGAGAGGGGTTAGAGGAGCACTCAAGGTAAATAGTTGAAAAACACATGCATTCTAGTAGAATGCTTAAATCAAAAGAAAAAAGTAGCTCATGTAAAAGCAAGTAGTGGAAGGGCGTAGTAATGAGTCCATGCTCCAGAGGAGGGAAAAACACAAGTGGAGACTAAGCCCACGGACACTAATAAATAAGAAGCAAGCAAATGAGAATGACAATGAAGCCAACCAATGGTAACAGATGGAATCTAAGCTATCTGTAAGCTAACAAAATGCCTTGCAAAAGACAGTGCATGCACCGTCTTAGGGAAGACCTAAAAACACATTTAGTTTATCCAAAGGACCACAGCTGAAAAACGTGTGAAAACAGTTTTGAAGGCGAGCCAGATAATCTTTAAAAGGGAAAATATAATGGCTGTTGGAGTGTAGGACCTGAGGGAGAATCCAAAGCCACAGATCAGTACAGCAAGAAGGGTGAGACAGAGCTTAAACAGTGATGCCTGAGGGGAGAGCCCTGGGATGCACCATGAACCGGTTATTCATGAGAAGAACACCAGTCAATACGAAAAGGGAAGGACTGAATCTTACTTGTTCAATAAAGCTTTTAGTGACAGATGCCCACTATGGATCACCCAAATTAATCTGAACAGGTCAGTTGTCTCCCTCCTAGAAGGCAGAAGGTGTATTCCACCAGTTGATTTGAGCATTCAGAGCCTATAACATTTCAAAGATAAAGGTAGCTTGTGGGTGGACTGGGAGAGGTTTGACTGTGTGTCAAGCAAATGATCTTAGGGATCTAGAAAGTGGAGCAGAAATTGTGACTTTGCTGCCTGCCATGGGGAACACACCAATACATAATCAATGGTGGCCCATAAGTCTATGGAACCACTCTGTCCTCTACAGCCTCTGTGATGGCTACTATCCTCTAGGGTAGAGTAAGGAGTCAAAAACCTTCAAAAGTCTAGTGTCCATTATGGTCCCTATGAACTGTACCCTCTTAACTAGATTGAGAACAATTATATAGGTGTGTTTTGTAGTGGACCTTTTGTGCTGGATGAAGATCGCCATGGGGATTAGCAGTTTTTTGCACACTCCTTTGTACTACTTTCAGACTAGGGAGGAATACTGACTCACATATGACACACTAGGTGTACTGTCTGTGGTCTGTTGCACAATGATGTTAAAGAAAATGTAACGTAAGTCAACAAATGCAACCAACCACTGATGCCCGAAATCGAGACAAAGTCAGCACTTTGAACTTCTATAGATGGATGACCTAATTCAGGACATATAGATCCAGAATGTAGTGAAAATCTCAGTTACGTTTTCACCACCAGAATATAAGAGGATTCGAACCCTTGCCACTCTCAATGTGGAGGCGTGTTACTATGATAACAGCATGAGAACTTCCACTAGATGATCTGGAAATGCTGAGCGACGAGATGATTTTGATGACTGAGTTAGCTGGGGAACATAACATTTGTATTAGTAAAGTGCACTGAATAGAAGGTGTTTATTGATATTGGTGCTTTAGTCCACTGAGCCACTAGACCCGGAAGATAGCCACTGTTGATACCTGAGTGCATCCAGGGTACCGGAGATGTAAGGGCTAAAGGCGTTAGTTGTGTGAAAGTGTACTCCAGCTGCACTGGTATTCAGTCTTGAGATAGAAGGACACAGAATATCTCTGCAATGAGGAAATAGAGGAAGTAATTGAGATATTTTGGCCTCTGTTGAGGCAGCGGTGGATGGCTTAAGTGTATTTGTATCCACCTATTCTGGAATGAGGAGTTGAACCAAAGGACGAGGAGCCAGCTGTTGGCTTAAGGTGAAATGAAGACTGTAACCTTGGAAAACCGAAAGCTATGTGAAGTGAAGAAAAGCTAGAATCTAGCAGTTACCAATTGGATATCGCTCAAGGGTTACACCATAATCATGCAAATCTCATACTGCTTGAATATATTAACATTTGATGGAATGTAAAGGCTGTTCCCATCTACAGTAAGCTAAAGACTTTCTTGAGCCTCTTACTATCTAGCACCTCATGAGGCGGTTGTGTATATAATTGTGCAGTAGTGTTGGTGAACCACTAGACATCAGCCGTCCCAGCTCCAGTACCCTGTTGTCCAGGTTGAGTTTGAACTTGTATTTCTCCTGCTCTTCATCAATCTCATTCCATAGTTATAATTGGGGAGTCTACCTTGCTCCACATCATTATGGACACTTTTTCTAGTCCTGGGCATGTGTCACACCCAAATACACTCTGGGTGTTGCAGTCTTGTCTTGCTTTCACTGAACTCATTAGACTAACACACTTAAAATCAGTTATTTGTAGGTGAAACATTCCGGACTGGAGATAGTGTCTGCAATGTTATGGAGTAAAGTGGTCATCTTAAGTATAATCCAAAGAAGGCCACGCTTGAAATGGCATTAGCCTGCATCAGTATTGGTGTGCAAAACTGCTAATTGTTTTGACAAAACCATCAAAGGTTTTAGTCCTTCTTGTGCACAGGAAAAGGAAATGCCCTGGCTTTTATGGAATCTACATTCACCACCACAGACAGAGCCTGTATGCCCCGAGAAACGAATACCGAGTCACCCTGGGATGCTTGCGCTCAATGTCCAGAGAATCTGAAATTGCAGGTTTGCAGTTAGCCTACAGAGAACCAGAGGATCTATGTTGATTGAAGACTTGGTAAGGAAGCAAAGATCACCACCAAAGGATAGTTGTACTAATTTGCCAGCAGGGGTGGAGGGTAGATATTGGAATGGCTCATTCCAGGCCACAAAATAAACCCCGGCGGAGAAAAAGTTCTAATCCTGCATATTACCTCTACTGGCACCGCTGTCAGAGCAAGTGTCCATATTCTTGGGGGCAGTGAGACAAGGAATTCATCAGGTTCAAGAGACTTAGAGTTTATGTTATTATACCCTCTAGGATTAGAAGGGGCACAAAACACTTCAACATGGTGCTTAAAATGGACATGAATGTGTCTGAGAACCGGAGACTCTCCTTCGGGCTCTATTGGATCCTGGACATCCTGGTCAATCTCATGATCTAAAGTGTCCGACTGGTGTTTACCTTTCTAAACAGAAGAAAAATCAACAGAAGGAATGCCTGTATATAGGAAGCCCAGTGAATGTAGACTTGTTAGTACAACAGGGGAGCCACAACATTCCTGGCTGTTTCTAACAGGCAATCTTCAGAGGCTGTCACCTCACTTTAAGATCTGCTGCAGATTGGAGGCCGACAGGTTCATATTTCTCAGTCAGCACAGGGGTCCTGCAGTAAGTGCCACCAACTGAACTGATGAAGCTAGGTCGCTATTCGAAGATTCTCAGTTATAGTGGGAGCTTTGTAACTCTCTATTGCAAGCAGGACCTAAATGAGGAAGGTGGTGTGGGCACATGTAGCACAGGTGCTATCCTAAAAGGGTGTTCCCTCCTTTCCATGGGGTGTGGCCCATATAAATGAGGATAACATTTTGTCTCTGCACCTGCACTGTATCATGGGCGAAGGTGTAGAAGCAAAGTGACTGTCAGGAGGCGCACTAACAGTGCACCACAATGAGGTGACGCACGGACAGGGGGTTCTTCTGGAAGTGGAATGGGGGTCCCATGGACCCTCCCCAGACATCCCTCTGCCGGTGTGCGCAGTCATCATTGCCGCTGTCTGTGGGTGATCACTGTCCCCTCTTTTAAGTGTGGGCAGGAGCTGCCTTCACAGTGAATGGCGGATGGCTTATTGAATCAGCCGGTCCTTCTTTCACTAATGTGATGCCTTCAGGGCAGCACAAGCTCAGAGCTGGCCTGAGCCCACCACATTTTCAGTAATAGGACGCACTATCCCTGCTTGCGCCCAGCATATCTACTTAAAGGTACACAGTGGCACCACACAGACAGTACATCCCTACTACAATAAAGTTCTGCCTCGAGGCAAGGCCTCTTTTATGGGGTTTGGATTATGGGACTGCAAAGGTATGAGGCCCTCCTGACCCGAAAATTTGCAATTTTGTTTATAAACTTTGTTAATTCCACACAGCTTGTAACATTTAAGAAATAAATAAAAACATAATAAGAATAATAATAATAATAAGAAGAATAGTAAAAAGGGGGAATTTTGTAGCCCATCTCGACAGCAGGACTCCTGCAGTCGATGGACTGTACCACTGCTCCACTTTGCTCTAAGCCTTATGCACCTCATACCCCTAAGTCAGAAGGTTGCAGGTTTGTAATATTATTGCTTATTGCAGGGCACTAAGCAGCAGCAAATTGTCACTATTGCACAGTGGGATCCTAGAAAATTCGCCTCCGAGGAAGTCAGATTATGTCATGGGTTCAACAGTGCATAGAATGTCTGTGAATGTTTAGAAACTTAAAAAATAGTAGCAGGTGAATACAGTACACACACAATAAAAAGCAAAACGAAATGGTTTATAATGCTCCGTAAATTAAGGAATTTGAAATGGAAGAAAAATATTACGTTAGCATCTATCTTAATTCGTGGGAGCAGCGGAAGTCCAGCAAATTGGAATCTAGTTTAGACGAATGACGGCCTCAATTGAAGCAGCACTAGAATGTGCTAACTAAAAACAACATGCATTAGGAGCAAAACAGACATCATGCATTAAGACAGCATGCATTAGGAGCAAAACAGACTTCATGCATTAAGACAGCATGCATTAGGAGCAAAACAGACTTCATGCATTAAGACAGCATGCAGTAAGAGCAGAAAAGACCGAGTGATATGCTAGAATTTGGCATATCGCTTTGACTTTTAGGAAAAAGTTACATTTTGAAACAATGCTACCTTCTCATTAAAATAAAAATGTCGATTTTCGCATATTTTTGGTTTGCAAATTAAATAAAATGTATAGCTCGTGAATTTGTATGATGTGCATTTCTTCCTGTATTTCAGTTTTCCCGTGAGGGCATTAGGAGACCGGAGTATGGGTCACCAAAAGGGAAGAAGCCAGAAATAAATGGAAGCACTGACTGACTACGCTGCTTGCTTAAAGAAAGAAACCAGGGACGCGCACAGTATTGTTAGCAACTGAAACAGCGCCTCATCCACAATTTCCACAGCAAAAAAAACACAAATCAGCAGGGACGTTATTAAGCAGTAACACACCCTTAAAGGTTGTATATGTCCCGAAGAAGATCTCGTAACTGAATTGGTCCCCACATATGAGATCGAGTGTTTTGATGCCTTGTTTTAAATGGACAGAAACTTTGCACTAGGTCCCAGGACGCTATAAAGCACCCAAACGGAGGACAACACAGTAGTGGAATATTCCTTACAAATGAGGACTCTTGGAAAACAAAAGTCAGGAATAAGGCTCACCCTATTTACACTCACAATGTGAAGTGCACAAAATGGCTTCTGTTAAATGTTCATGTTGTCATATAAATGTTTGTCTTGTATGTATTACTGCTGTAATGTTGGAAATCCCTATGGAAATATATAACTTGGCCGGTACAATGATAGTTAAATGTTAGTAGGTGAAAAAGGAAGGTGACATGATGAATAGAGTCCGCGTGTTGCCAAAATACACTAAGCATATGATAATTGATAGTGAATGATGGAAGACTCCTCTTGCTTATAGTTAAAAGTGCACCTACCCTCGTCGTCCAGAATAGGGTCAAACTCTGTGTTGTTTGCACTAATCCGTGTGACGTCACAAATTTACCTCAGCCTGATTAAACATAAAAGTAATGCACTCGGACCCGGTAAAAGCCTGAAAACGAATTCTCATATACCTGTTCGATGGCGGTGCAGCCAAGGTTAAGAATGTGCCCATGACTCAATGAGACAGCCGAATGCAAAAATACAGATAATCGCAAACCGACTGTGACATTAAATCTGTGTGCCAACACTGAGCAAATATGGAGGCTTTCTCTGACTAAATCCCAAAACATGTTTCGACACAGACAATGGGGATTTATTCAGGCCCACCCTGTCCAGAACACTTTGAGTAATGCATTCCTGAGATGACTGATCAAAGGGGTGGACTAGGTTAAAGGACAATCTGGAGTTGTGAGCGTCGGTGACGTGTCAGGCAATGGTGTTTTGGGAGGGGAGTAAGTGGATAAGAGCGAGAGGAAGACAGTGACAGAAACAAGTGTGTGTGAAAAAGAGGAGGAGGAGGAAAGGGTGAGAGAGAGGGCGAGTCTGTTGGTGTGCATGTGCCCCGACACACCTTAAGTAGTCTGTGGGAGAAACCTTGTTGGCTGTCCAGTGGCGTATCGAAACGTGACCCCCCCCCCCCCCCCCCCCCCCAACCGCAAAGTACACGGAGCCCCCCCCCCCCCATACTCAGGAGCTCTCATGCCATGGTACTGTGCTGGGGGCGCCCTGGGGCTCGCCTGTTCCCCCCACCCTCCCTGCGGGAGCCCTTGTTACGCCACTGGGGCTGTCTTGTAATGGGTGGCTGTTTGGCAGTCAGAGGACATTTTTCTTCCACAAGTGGTAAGTCCACAGGATCGTAGTTATCAACAGGGCAGCAGGTGCAGTGGCACCAGAACCCAGAGGTGGCCCCTGCACCCCAGTCGAGGCTGGTTATCGTTATGAAACCAGAGGGTGAGAGGCCCATGGTGCTTGCTTCATTTATAGCCCTTGCAGACTTCCTGTGCCACAGAATAATCCGGTGCATTATTTGCACTGTAACTGAAAGTGGGTGGCCCCACAATCCAAGGACTGCACTTATCATTATCAACCTTTGACCCAGAAAAAAAGGGAGAAAGGCAGAAAAGAGAGGAGAAAGGCAAGGATAGGAAAATGGTGGCCATGGATTAATCATTGATGGAAAAGAACCTGCAAAAGTGACACAGGCAGGAAGTGTAGAGTGGTGGCGAACAGAGGCAGCCATGGTATTCGGCAGCACTGGCTTCTGCAGAAAACTTTGGGACCCTGTAATGTATGATGTTGTTGTTATTATTATTATCATCATCATCACGATCACTATGGATATTATTATTCGTTTTTAAGCACTAGCGATGGGCGTCACATTGTCTCGCCTGTTAATGAGGCGACGACAATGGGATGCAAAGGCCTTTCCAATGATCCCCGAATTTATGCTGAAGCACCCCACAAATAGCAGACTCCAACGGAGCATAACACATTGTGGCAGAGAGTGCTAGCGGCAGCTATTGCCGCCAAGAAGAAATAAGCAAGGAACGAGTTTTTACTGCCATCCACACTGTGCAACAGTCAGCGAATTTAGATAGAAATTTCCCTGTCACCTAATCCTCTTGTGTTACTGGGAGTGATACATAAACATTGCATGTTTTACTATCTCTTGTACTTTGTACGCAGTTGATTGCAGTGCGCCAGCAGCACTCATAAATCGGAAATCAAAGTGCTTTCGCCCTAAAGGTATTTCTGTATGTATGTGTACGTAGCACATGGAAGATCAAAAAAGCATAATGTTGTGTATATATCCACCATTATAGAGGATGTCTGACGTAAGGCGAAGTCCTTAATAATAAGCATTGGCAAAGCCAATACGTCTAGCCTATGCAAGAGCTGTTGGCTTTGTGAATATGTTTTAGTCATGTTGTACACCAGCTTGGCAGCCGTTCAGCATGGCTAAATGTTAAGGGCATAAAGAGAGTCGTGTGGAGTGTTGTGGAGTAGAGTGGTGTGTTATGGAGTGGCGTAGACAGGCTTGGAGTGGAGTAGAGTAGAGTTCAGTAGCGTGGAGTGGAGTGAAGTGGAATATCATGGCATGCCATAGAGTGGAGTGGCATAGTGTTGTGGAGTGTCATGGAGGGACTATAGTGTCATAGAGGGGTAGACTCTTGTAGAGCTGAGTGGGGGAGAGTGGAGTACAGTGTCAGGGTAGAGTAGAGTGATGTAGAGTGGAGTGGCATAGAGTGTTGTGAAGTGGTGCAGGGCAGAGTGGAGTGGCACATAGGGTGTTGCATGGAGTAGAGTGTTGTAGAGTAGAGTGGTGTAGAGCAAAGTAGATTGCCAGAGAGGAGTGTCAGAGTGGAGTAGTGTAGTGGAGTGGCATAGAGGGGAGTAGTGGAGTAGAGTGGAATGGCATAGAGTATTAGAGTGGAGTAGCATAGAGTCTCAGGTTGGAATGGCATAGAGTGGAGTGGTGTAGAGTGGAATACTGGAGTGGAATAGAGTGGAGCAATGGAGTGGAGTAGAGAGTAGTGTGTCATAGACTACAGTGGAGTAAAGTGGCATGGAGTGGCATAGAGGGAGTTGTGTAGAACATCATTGAGGGTAATAGTGTTGTAGAGTGGCACACAGTGAAGTGGAGTATCATATAGTGGAGCATAGTCTAATGGAGTAGAGCATCATAGAGTGGAGAATTGAAGAGTGGAGTAGAGTGGCCGTTGCATGCAGTGACATAAAGCACAGTGGTGCAGAGTAGATTGACATATAATCCAGTGGGTTAGAGTGCACAGGTTTTGAGTGAAGTGGTGTAGAGTGCATTGGACTAGAGTGCAGTGACATAGAATAGAGTTGTGAGAGTAGTGGTGCAGAGTAGAACATAATAGAGTAAAGTGGAGTATTGCCGCACAGATTGCAGTTAGAGTACAATGGGTAGAGTGAAGTGGCACAGGAGTACAGTGGTGTAGAGTAGTTTGTTTCAGAGTAGAGTGAAGTGATGCAGAGTAAAGTGGAGTGGTGCAGGATAGAGTGCAGAGGTGTAGAGTAGAATAGAGTGCAGTGGAGCGCAGTGGTGCAGAGTAGATTGGAGTAGCACAGAGTGCACTGATGCAAAGATGAGTGGTGCAGAGTAGAGTGAAGTGGCATAGAGTGCAATGGTGCCGAGTAGCACAGGTTTCAGTGGCGGAGAGTGCAGTCTTGCAGATTAGATTGCCTTAGAGTGCAGTGGTGTAGAGTGCATTGGCGCAGAGTGCAGTGGTGTAGAGTAGATTGTTGGAGAGTACATTGCTGTACAGAGCAGTGGCATACAGTACAGTGGTTCACAATAGAATAGAGTGGCATAGAGTGCACTGACATAGAGGACAATAGGGTAGATTGGCATGACATGCAGTGGTGTAGAGTGCAGTGGCGTAATGTGTTGTAGAGTACAGCATAGCTGCATAGAGTGCAAAGTGGATGGCACAGAGTGCAGTGGAGTAGAGTGCATTGGTTTAGAGTAAAGTGGTGTAGAGTACATTGGGTAGAGTGTAGTGGTTTAGAGTACATTGGGATAGAGTGCAGTGGCATAGAGTAGAGTTGTGTACAGTGTCACAGCATAGAGTAGAATGGCATGGAGTGCAGTGGTGTAGAGTAGATTGTTTCAGAGTAGAGTGAAGTGGTGTAGAGTGCAGTGCTGCAGGGTAGAGTGGAATGGCAGAGTAGTGGCATAGAGTGCACTGGCATAGAATGAAGTGGTGTAAAGTGGAGTGGCCTAGACTGAAGAGGTGTAGAGTGCAGTGGCGCATAGTAAACTAGAATGCACTGGCACAGAGTAGAGTGGTGCAGAGTGAAGTAGCATAGAGTGCATGAAGCAGAGTAGAGTGGTGTAGATTGTAGTAGCATAGAGTGCATTGGCACAGAGTATTGTAGAGAAGTGTGCAACAACATTGAGAAGAATGGCATAGAGTTTAGTGGCAGAGAGTGCAGTGCTGCAGACTAGACTGTTGTAGAGTGCTGTGGTGTATAGAAAAGCAGTTTAGAGTGCATTGGCGTGGGGGAAGTGGAGTATAGTGGTGCAGATCAGAGTGGCATAGAGAGCAGTGGCATGGAGTACAGTTGTGCAGAGTACAATAGTGCAGAGTGCAGTGGCACAGAGTGCTGCAGAATAGAGTACAGTGGCATTGAGCACAGTGGTGCAGAGTAGACTGGCGTAGAATATATTATTTTTGAGTAAAGTGGTGTAGAGTGCGTTGGCACATAGTGCAGTGGTAAGAGTAGAATGCAGTAGCACATAGTACAGTGGTACAGAGTAGAGTACAGTGGCACAGACTGGAGTGGTGCAGCACAGATTGCAGTGGCACAGAGTGGAGTGGCACAGCATAGATTAATTCAGAGTAGAGTGGCATAGAGTGTAATGGTACACAGAAGAGAAGATTGGTGCAGGGTAGAGTGCAGTGGCGTATAGAACAGTGGGGCAGAGTAGATCAGAGTGGCATAGAATGCATGGCATAGACTGCACTGGCATAGAGTGGTGGTGGCATAGAGTGGTGGTGGTACAGAGTGGAGTGGTACAGAGTAGAGTGCATTGGCATATAGTGCAGTGGCATAGGGTACAGGGTTCCAGAGTAGAGTGGCAAAGAGTGAAGAGGCATAGAGTAGTGTAGAGTGCAGTGGCAAAGAGTGCAATGGTGTATAATAAAGCAGAGTGAGGTAGAATGCATTGGCGTAGAGTGATGCAGAGTACAGGGGCGTAGACTGAAGTGGCATAGAGTGGAATGGTGCAGAGTAGAGTGCAGTGACGCAGTGTGGAGTGGCATAGAGTCGAGAGGCATAGTGTGAGTGGTGCAGAGAAGAGTGCAGTGGCGTGGCGTGGTGTAGAGTGGACTATGGTAAAATGGAGTATGCATAGTATGGTAGTGTACTGCCATTACAAACAACACATCTTTAATTGAAATAACTATTATTGCACAGACATACAGTTTTACTGATAAAGTATACAGCGCAAAAACTTGTGTGTGGAAATGTCATCACCTAGTGTATTGATTTGTTTTCATGGTATTAAAATGTTTGTTTCCACCACACTTTAGAATTATCCCAGTAGTCAGCATGATTGTGACATAAATCCTCTCACTTTGAAGTCAGAGAAGTAAAAGTAAACACGAAGCTCCATAGGTAAATGGAGCCTGACATTTGACCTCTTTTTTTTAAATGCACAGCAAATGTGACAAGATAAGAATAAGATTTAAAGGCCTTTTTACAGAAAGAGAACCCTCAGAAGGATAATGTAAAAAATGTTTAGGAAAGGGAAGGGACAAACTCAAGTTGGACAGCCTAAAACAAATAAAGCCAGCGAATAGAAAGCAAGAACATATGATTTACAGACCAATAGCCAGTGGTAAGCAACGGGAGGATGAGTTCCCGGGGAAGATCTACGAATGTCCCTAAAGTTGTTGTTAGCAAACCAAACAGCAGTTCAGTATCTGCCAGAAAATGTTTTATTCACCAGAAATATCACTGCCTAAGATATGAAGCTTTTTCTTCTGCTGAATATTTCTTCACAAAATTTCCTTACCTTATGAATGAGTCCCAAAACAATGCCAACAGAGAGTAGGACCAAGTAGTGTTGATGCACTAAGGAAATAGTGCAACACAGCCCCTTCTGAAGTATCAATAGACCTGCAGCTCTGCTACCAGGTAATAATGTTTCACAAAGGTATGTAATGACGACCTAGTGGGCACATGGCCACTAATTAGGGCAGTAGAAACTGTCATGGTCCTCCTACATTGGCTCAAAGGTCTTTCTTGGAAAACTGCAGAAGTTTTTAATGTAAAGAAAAATCAACTACAATGTAGTATGGTTGGTTACCGCTTTGCTTTTCTTATACCACTCCCTGCTCACCCAACGTCTTCCAATCGGGAAACATTGTTACCAAAAAAACATAAAGCAAAACACAAAAACAACAACACCGGTCTCTTTAATTGACAAAGCCTTCTCTACAAAATGTTTCCCATTTGGGAATGCAAATGCAGAGACAGGGGTCTATTGTCTCTTGCAGGTCCCTAACCCTAAATTCACAGCCAATTACAGAAGGTTGCAAATTTCAACCTACATTATTATTATTCAGTAGGTAGGTCATTTTGCACTCCCTGCAAATGTACAATTTGAGATTCGCCCAAGTAGTACATAGGTCACATCGCAAACTGTACACTGATGCACAAACCAATCGGTGTGCAAACAGCACGTCCTTTTCTGCAAACGAGTATTCGGATGTCAGGCTCCTGATCTCATCCAGTCAGTGTAGTAGGAGACAGCCTGCCGAAGGTCCAGCCGCACCTCTTCTTTGGAAGGATAAGGAGGGGGGAAAGAAAAATGCAAGAGGGATCAAATGGCAAGTGTGAAAGCGGCATCACCTTTGGCAAAAAGGAGGGTAAGTATGTAGGACCAGTTTGTCTGGGTAGAAGACAGTAAGCAGTGGCCAGATCGACAAAGCTTGAAATCCTCTAACCATGCGGGCAAAAGTACTCATTAGGAAGACAGCATGACAGATCGAATGCTGTCATGATTAAAACAGAAGTAAGTTGAAGTCAACTGCAGAACAACAAAGGGTTTGAACAGAAACATATACAGCAAATCTTTCAAGAAATTAGCCACTATGGGACAGTCTTAGCAAGGAAGTTTGTAAAGGAGGCATAAAAAGCAGACAGTGCAGCTGAGCATCCCTTCTCGGTAGAGCCCTCCAAGCCCATTAAGCGAGTGATAGTTCAAGGGGCAGAAGAGCAGGCAGGCAAGCCTCACAAGGCTTTAAGTCAGCAGCCTGGCACCAACAGACTAACTTGCTACATACAGCAAGCACCACAGATATACTTTGTTGATTATCCGGCAGCAAAGATAAAATCTGCTGCCTCTATCGGTTAACTCAAAGCCTCTAAATAGCACCACCCAATCTCCGCACATGTTGACAAATATCTGGGGACTGGGGTGGAGGACACACGCATTCTGCTGTGAAAACAGATCCACGCTGTCTAGGAGTGGATGGAGAGGCCTAACACTGATTTTCAACAGATTTAGTTCCCATATTCTCTTTGTCCGACTTGCGGGCACACAGAATCAGATTGCACCATTTATTACACTTTCTACAAAACCCTCGAGGGCCGTGGAATCAGAGGGAATGCATAAAGCAGGCCCTGCGACCATCTCAATGGGAAGGAGTTTCAACCTGAAAAAAACACGGTGGTAAATACAGGATGCAGAACAGGGAGCCCTGACAACGTGTTGATGCAGGGAAACAATAGCTCAGAAAAGATCACCTCTGTCACATCAGGGTGGAGCCTCCATTCATCATTCTGCCCTCATAGGGGCCTCAAGGCCTTCTTCTTCTCATTCAGTTTACCTACTGTTGGACCTGGCTTTTTGACAGGGACATCCCCAAACTTTTTGCCTCCTTCCTCCTATTTTTTCTGACCTGTTGTTGTTGGCTTTTGACCTCTGGGCACTTTACCACTGCTAACCAGTGCTAAAGTGCATATGCTCTCTGTGTAAATTGTACTACTGATTGGTTTATCCATGATTGACTATTTAATTTACTTGTAAGTCCCTGGTAGAGTGCACTACATGTGCCTAGGGCAGGTAGATTAAATGCTACTAGTGGGCCTGCAGCACTGGTTGTGCCACCCACCTCAGTAGCCCCTTAACCCTGGCTCAGGCCTGCCATTGCAAGGCCTGTGTGTGCAGTTTCACTGCCACTTCGACTTGGCATTTAAAAGTACTTGCCAAGCCTAGAACTCCCCTTTTTCTACATATAAGTCATCCCTAATGTGTGCCCTAGATAACCCCTAGAGCAGGGTGCTGTGTAGGTAAAAGGCAGGACATGTACCTGTGTAGTTATATGTCCTGGTAGTGTAAAACTCCTAAATTCGTTTTTACACTACTGTGAGGCCTGCTCCCTTCATAGGCTAACATTGGGGCTGCCCTCATACACTGTTGAAGTGGCAGCTGCTGATCTGAAAGGAGCAGGAAGGTCATATTTAGTATGGCCAGAATGGTAATATAAAGTCCTGCTGACTGGTGAAGTCGGATTTAATATTACTATTCTAGAAATGCCACTTTTAGAAAGTGAGCATTTCTTTGCACTAAAATCTTGTTGTGCCCTTCAATCCACGTCTGGCTAGGTTTAGTTGACAGCTCCTTGTGCATTCACTCAGACACACCCCAAACACAGGGTACTCAGCCTCACTTGCATACATCTGCATTTTGAATGGGTCTTCCTGGGCTGGGAGGGTGGAGGGCCTGCCCTCACACAAAGGACTGCCACACCCCCTACTGGGACTCTGGCAGACAGGATTGAACTGAAAGGGGGCTTGGTACATTTCTTAGACACTCTTTGAAGTCACCCCCACTTCAAAGGCATAACTTAGTATAAAACAGGGCTTCTGCCCTACCTCATCAGACACTTGCTGGAGAAGAAACCTGTACCAGAACCTACATCCTGCCAAGAAGAACTGCCTGGCTGCTCAAAGGACTCACCTGTCTGCTTTTCTACAAAGGACTGCTGCCTTGCTGTTGGCCTGCTGCCTTGCTGAACTCTTGCCTGGCTGTAAAAGTGCTCTCCAAGGGCTTGGATAGAGCTTGCCTCCTGTTCCCTGAAGTCTCAGGACCAAAAAGACTTCTCTCTTCCTCTTGGACGCTCCGTGCGCCAAACTTTTCGACGCACAGCTTGTTCCGCGGCAAGAAAAACGCCGCACACCGACGCTGATCAACGCGACGCCTTCGGGACGACCGAAACTTTGATGCACGGCCTCGCAAGGACAACGCCGCCCGACCTCCCGGGAGAAATCGACGCGACGCCTGCCATGAGATCGAAACTTTGACGCACGGCCTCGCAAGGACAACGCCGCCCGACTCCCCAGGAGAAATCGACGCAACGCCTGCCGTAAGATCAAAACTTTGACGCACGGCCTCGCAATGACAACGCCGCCCGACTCCGCAGGAGAAATCGACGCGACGCCTGCCGTGAGATCAAAAACTTTGACGCACGGCCTCGCAAGGACAACGCCGTCTGACTCCGCAGGAGAAATCGACGCGACGCCTGCCGTGAGATCGAAATTTCGACGCGCAGCCCCGCAGAACGACGCGCAGCCGGAAAACAAGCAGGAAAATCCACGCACAGACCCGGGACATCTGGTAATCCCCGCGACCCACAGAAAGAGACTGTCCGCGCGCCGGAAAACGACGCACGACTTCCCCGCGTGGAAAATAACGACGCAAGTCCGTGTGTGCTGGGGAGAAATCGACGCACACACCCTTTTTCCACGCACCTCTTCCTTTGTGGCCCTCTGAGGAGATTTTCCACCAGAAATCAGGTACTTTGTGTTTGAAAGAGACTTTGTTTACTTTCTAAAGACTTAAGACACTTTATATCACTTTTCAGTGATATCTTTACAAATTCATATTGCAACTTTGATGGTTTTGACCTGAAGATACCCAGATAAATATTATATATTTTTCTAAACACTGTGTGGTGTATTTTTGTGGTGTTACGCTATGGTGTTGTATGATTTATTGCACAAATGCTTTACACATTGCCTTCTAAGTTAAGCCTGACTGCTCGTGCCAAGCTACCGGAGGGTGAGCACAGGCTGATTTTGGATTGTGTGCGACTTACCCTGACTAGAGTGAGGGTTCTTGCTTGGACAGAGGGCAACCTGACTGCCAACCAAAAACCCCATTTCTAACACCTACCAATTGAGCTGCCACCAAAAATCCCACATTTTAGAACCCAATGCCTCAGGCAAAAGGCCTCAAAAGTCCAGGAAACACTCTGCCCTTTTCTGCTGAGGTAATGGACTGCAGTGGGTGTTTTGTGAAAGAACCTTCAGAGCACAGCCCACAATGGGGGAAATAAACACCTTCAGAGCTAGGCAAATGACCCCCAGCTCCATCACACTAATGTGGGTTCAACCTATGGATTATAGAAATATCCATTTATACTCTCTGTTCCTTGTGTTGACTTTCAAATGTCAGGACACAGGATGCTGTAAACACAAGGGCATAGGGTACACTACAGATTAGGACAAGGGAACAGTAGGGGAGCTGTCATGGTATGGTGAGGTGGACGCACCAGATCTAGGAACATCAATGATACCACCAATGCACTTGTTGCTATGGATAGTATGACCCTTAACTCACAGTATCAAATAACTACTGAGCAGGCGCAAAGAAACACAGTGGCCAGCACATTGCCCAATGCAAGGAAACGAGATCCTGAACACAGGTTCAGCAGAGCAGAGCAAGACTGTGGTGGATGCTTCCTGAGCTCCAGCTCTGGTTCCCAAGATTCAGGATCATCTCGAGATAGTAGCTTAAATTCTCACAAGAGCTCTAAGTTTTCTAGGACCTAACCTTGACGCCCATTTTGGGCAGGGCCAAGTTATAAGGCACTGTCCGTAGACTTGCCCTACTCTCCATAAGGAACGACATGATGCAGGAGCTCCACCCTTAGACCTGATTGAGTGAAGCACATTCTTCACCTAGAGCAGTTCAGGCAGACAATCAAAGGGGCAGAGATACACAAAAAAGCATTTTGATAGAGGCACACTCTTGATCAGAACTACAGTACCTGAATCCCATAGAGATGTAGAGGGAGTCAATGTCATCTGACCATACTCTGGATAGAAGCTAACAACAGTGAGATTATGAGCACATTTTGTTGGTCAGTAGTATGCCCTTTCACAAGTTGCACTAAGCATTACAAATATAAAAGAAACTGATCCAAAACTGCGCACTTTGCCAAGGAATTCAAAGTCCTGCAGTCTAAACTGGATGAGAGATGCGACTCCAGAGAAGGAGACATGCTTGCACTATGTCTCTGACTACTCCATATGAAGTCCTACTACAGATTAAATTACCTGCTGATGAAGAAAGTGTCACTATTGTCACCACTTTTGACCCCGTGACAAAATTGTCAAATGGGATTTCATCCCACACTCACTTTCTTTTTGCATTTAAGAGACAAACATTCACGAGCGTTTTTCTGGTCCTGTTGTAATCTACGAAAAAAGATGCTCCTGTTAGTACTATTGGCCAAAGTTGGGTCATAGGCTATTATCTATGTGGCATTGGTTATAGTTGCCTTCTGTCTTATCCGAGCAACGAGGTCAAGAACATAGCTTCTGGGGGTGTACGAGGTGGGACACCCCACTAGTCATTTATAAGTTGGGTCATGACCTGGCAGGGTAGTTGAATTCGTAATAGTATACAGCAATAGTGACCTTAAGTCACTGTTGCTGCAGAGTAGAGGTGGGTGGGCAAACAAATTAGCAGGGAAAAATGATCCACAACCGAGGCGAGGGTCAGGGTTAACACAAAGAGCCTGCGCACGAGTTACAATGAAAATTGTTGACATATAAATAATGCAACAAACATCATCTAAACATATGATAAAGTCTCTTCAATATTAAGAAAAGGCATTGTTCTTTAACATACGAAAGCATTTCACCTTAGTATTTAAGTTGAATTTCAAAGCATTGAGAGGCAATTGTTGAAAGTAATAGCTTGAAACGAGAGCTTACAAACATTCATACCTCCCCACACCCTGATGACAATGCCACACTGAACGTAGAGCCAAGACATTTGTCATGTGTACCCTACCTGTGGCCAACATTTTTTTTTTTAGTATAGATGGAGCAACATTATGGTACGTTAAATCAAACACAAGAGATTTATGTACTGCACACTTCCTGAAATACCGTGTTTGGAGGTACTCTTGCATGTGATAATGAAGAAAAGGGGGGGTTCCGTGATATAAAACATTTGCCTAGGATCTCATAATCTTTTCAAGCTGGAAGCTGGGATTGATCCCAGATATTCTGATTTCACACTGTGCAATTCAGCTGTTTCATGGGTATCTCTTTCTCGCTTACCTATTTTACATCAAAAGTCACTGCTTTGTGAGTAATTCTTGTCAAATGTAGTTAGAACATGAGGAAAGGCAAAGACACAGGAAAGTACTGCTTATTTTGGGTTGAGGGCCCAACAAGATCACAAGATGAGCCAGAGCAGGGAATCTGGTTCAAGCTTTCAATGGCTTGTCCATCTCTGAGACTGGGTCTGGGATGACATACTGTTCTACGAATGAGTGTGTATGATATGCAGGTGTGCCAGAGGGCATGGATCTGACTGGGCCTCTGCCTACTCTCACTACAGATCAGTCTGATGTCTGTAGGGCATTTAGTGGGTCTAGTCCTGCCAGGTCTCAGATGCTGCACTAATTAAAAACTTTGAAATGGGTCCCTGTTAGGTCCTACATTCTTGCTCTTTATGTTTAAAACACTGATTGATTTCCCAAAAAAGACTGTTCAAAGCCTTAGGGTAATCCATAACAGCGATGCAGTCCTTGTTTCCATTTCAGCTTCATTTTGCAATCCCTAACAGTATTTGTTTTCCATATGTTATGTTTCTGTTGTTTTTTTTTTCTTCCAACAAATGACTCTTTTATGTGAACTGAGATGCCTCTAAACATCTAGATATGTTTTGGATGCGGGTAAGTGTTTATGATGGAGCACGGAAAGAAAGCTCTGAAGATGAGTCAGAAGGGCAAATTTCTCACAGTGCCTATCATTGGGTCATAAAGGTCTTCTGACTTCATTTAAATGCAATCCTTGTGCTCTCCACAAAGCGCACAAACCAATTGTAATTGTGCTTTTATGGGAAAATGTGTGAAGGAGGTATGCAGCTGTTAAAATATTGATAGTTCAAAAGAAAGAAAAATACAATGCTTTTTGCTGGGTTGATGGGTTGTGTGTGTGAGGTGATGATGAAGTGCAGATATGAACAGAAGTACATTCAGAAGAAATGAATGTCAAGACGGCCTGAAGAGGACAATGATGATGTGTGAGATATGCAGAGGTATTATTTCTAAAAGATGTGAGGAAAAAATGTAAGTGTCTAAGAGTGAAGAAGACCGAAGAAAGTGGTACTAAATGGGAATAGAAGTGATTAAGGCATTCTCAAGACCACCCCCGCATCTACTGATCTTAGCAATGTTTAATTCAGTCTCAAATTGTCAGAACTGAAGCATTTTCAAATTCATTATTCACAATTAAATTTTTGTTAGACTTTGTTTAATGTCTAGATCCACGTGATATTCACAGATAGGTACCCAAATACTGGCTATGTGACATGTTTTGTAAAGCAAAAGATTTTAGTCTACACCCTTAATAACTTACACCACACCTCATGAAAGGGTTATTACCTACACTTTTTTGCCAATGTCCCTTTCAGAGATCCCCCCCACCTTTTTCATCACACTGAAAGTACTGACATCTGGGATGGCAACTCAGTGATTTGACCAACACACAACATGGGAGCTTGATACCCCTCTCAGGTCTTATGTTTTATGCTTGGACACTTTAAGCACAGTGTTCCAGCAGCTGAAGTAGGCTCTTAAATTATGGGTTCCCTGCTGAAGCATCCATTTTCCTCTTTCTGAATCCCTAAGTGTTTATGTTAAGTATCAGACACAGATTTGCATGCGAGTGATTATTTCTTTAGCTGTCTGCTCCTAAAACAATCCAGCTTTGTTCACTTTCACCAGGTTCAGTCCCACTGCTCTGACCACCAGCTTCCGTTGGGCACAAACAGGTACACTTGGCTGACACCTCATTAAGATCTCAAATATTCGTTTTTATAGTGTTTCACGTGTGCCATTCTGATGCTCTGTACTTAAAAATATTCTGATAAATTGGGGCCCATGCTTGCTGGAGTCACAGTTTCATGTGTGATTTTAGCATTGGAAAGCACGTCAACAACACATTATACATCATTTGAGATGGCTCACTACTGTTCTTTCTGTTATTAGCTTTTTTTACAGCCAGCAGTGGACGAGTTACGCTGTCATGTCAAGGGCATCATGTTTGATGCTGCAGAATCCTTTCTTACTGGAGTATGACTCATAAGACAACCCTCTTTCACTGGGCCGTACTGGGATTCTTAATGAGATTTAGTAACAGTGTGGCCATAACACAGACATTTCTTATGCGTTATTGCCAAGCAGGTAGCTATACAAATCCTTCACTCAACAGCCCCTTTTTAACTCTGTGCAGAAGGATAGTAGCTCCAAAAGTAGGAGCATCAAGTTCTGTTACACACATTCATGCACATATGCATCCAAGTGTCGTGGCATACCTGTGTAATTTCTGGAATTTCATGTAACAAGCGTACATTGAAATTTCCAAGATTACACCAAATATACTGGCGTAATTTAAATATGGCCTGGCCAAATGCACAAACATATTTTACCTACACAAAACGACCTTTAGCCCACCTACACAAAAAAGTAACCATCACCCATCCGTGCACAAATATCCATAAATCCACAGATATCTTCTTTTCCCAAGCATTCTCCATCTCCATTCACCTACCCCTCTATCTGTCCACGCACATACAGCATTCTATAAAACAAATTCACAAGCGATCCAGCCTCCTACCCACACTACTGTTTACCAATTCAGACCACCATCCATTTACTCATGTACCAATACAGCCATTCTCCCCTCCACACATAACTTAACATAACCTGACATGAATTTGTAAGTTCACTGTCATGTCTTGGGGCATATCTGTCTTGTGACAAAGGCAAACTTGCACTGCTAATGCCCCGCTGTGCCTATTTTGTGAGCAATGCTTGCCCTGCTGATGGAGTACTGTACCTATTCTGGGGGGAAGATGGGGGCTTGTGTACTCATGTTTCTGAAGCATTAGTCACACCCACCGTTGTGTACCTGTCTGTTGGTGCCATGGGGATGCATCAGTCTGTGGACTGTAACTAAGGCTCGTTGTTTTCTATTTCATTGATTTTTTCACATAAATACAGACAGAAGACCATTTATTTTCCTTTCTATATTCATTCTTAAATGTGGAAAAAAAGGAAATTGGGATTGTTTCTAAATGCAGCCAGTCATACCTTCCCGGCCTATAGCTGTACGGATTAAATAAACATATTCTTGCTTATCACACCAATATGTGCTTAACTCTGTATTTGGGAACTCAGTGTGAGACACCTCTTTTTTGTGGTCCTGATGAATTCCCACCGAATGTGCTTGCAGCAGTGAAACATGAGCACCTTCCATTATATAGCTTACACGTTAAATATGGATTTATAAGGGTGCTGGCACACAATCAGTAATGTATTTATTAGTGTACTCAGACACCTAGATTTCCATTCTTATGTCTTTACACCTAGCCTCCTTTGTGGCATCTTTAGTTTTGATAGGGAAATCGGTTTAGGTGGAACACCACAGTTCCTTTATTTATGACTAGCAATAACGTTTAGCATTCAGGCTAGCATACCTAGTGAGTCCCCTGCCACTACTGAGTATGATATCCCATAATGGATGTTGGATACCCACTGGTGTTCATATAAGGTGTTTCCTTCACATTTCTAGGTATACCTACTACATGTGTGATGCTTCATATGACCTTGTAGGAATTGTTTTTCACTGACAACTTTGATATTAAACAACCAGGATTTCCCTGCCTTTTCAATAGAGTAAGTAAGCAAATAACTGTATTTATTTGCATAGTAAATTAAAACCAATGCAATACAAATGAAACTTTAAAAGGTAATAAAATATAGCATAAAATCAGTGTTAAAATAAAAAGTGAAAGTTTGAGCAAGTTTATCTTAATTACTAAAAACTGTGTGACCAGATGGTAAATGGGCCTGTATATGCGCAGAATGTTAAAGTGTGCTTATGTTCACCAGTAGCGCCAATACACCATATTTCCTCATTTGATAGGCTTAAGAAAGTGCAAAGTGTGATATGTCCTTCAGAAAGAAGGGGATTTCCTTGCTGTGAGTCTCAAGGAATCATGTTTAAAAGTGCACTTCGGACAGGGCCAGTACCAATGTCGCAGTTCTGGGACCTCCTGCATCCGTAGCGACTGCAGATGCAGAGGGTAAGGGTTGGCTGGCTTTTAGCATTTTCTTCTCTACCAACTCAAGAAATTCTACCAGCCTCTAGTTCAGCAGTGGGGTCCCCTAGCTTGAAGCAGGCCAGAACTGCCTGTCTCTGCGTTTGGATCTGTTGTGAGTTGAACTGTGTTTTGAGCAATCAAACCCTTTCTCCCTTCAGTTCTGCACAGATACAGAGTAAGAGTGGCAAGTCCTCTGTACCTTTTACGCACAGGCGGCCACTGTTTGGGGTCTGTGAAAGTGGGAGGTAGTATGCCTAGACGATGTTTCAGAAATGTTTTTTTTATATGTCTTGAGTGACCTTGGCTGAAGTACTTTTGATGGGGCAGGTGTGCGATAGACATTAATCATTACCTAGCTTTAGCTATGACCTGTGAAGGTGGCTTTATATTCCACAAGTGAAAGGCTTTTGATTGTCCTCCAAACCCGTTTTTTTGAAAGGCTGCGTGCCTGGTGTGGATGTCTCAACCCTGGGACACCCCAGGGTTGGAATGGGATCCCTGGAGAAAACTTCTGGCGGGCGATGTATCCCTGTGCTGCAGCTCCAGCCAGAGTAGATGATTCAGGGTGTTGGAGGCGGCGTTTCTGATCTTATGCCAGTAGATCTTATGCCAGTAGACTATGAATGCTCCTTGCCTGGCTAGAGACAGCTTAATTAAGTCAAACTCCAGCTGGATCTGTGTTGCCGATGAGTAGTTTGGGATACTGAACATAATACTGCAGACCTTAACCAGAGTACTGTTCAAGATTTTAGTGTCCGCCTCTCAATGCTTCACTTCCATAAGTGATTATTGGTAGTATTTTGGCTTGAGCTATCCGGAGAAGAAGTTGCTACGTCAGGCCTGTTAGTTTCCATTTTAAGTTTCTTAGCTTTACTAACAACGCCAGCCCTTTTCTTTTGATCACTTCTCTCTGTGTGGCGAATTGGCCCCCTTTATCGATGATTATGCCCGGGTCCTTATAATTTGCTGCTGTCTGGCTTTGTGTGTTCCCTAGATACCAGGCTTGGAATTTGTCCCTACTGCGGACGATGGTCATTGTTTTTGTCTTCTCCAGGTTGCTATCCAGGAAGCTCTCCTCTATGTAT
Organism: Pleurodeles waltl; assembly: GCF_031143425.1. NCBI lineage: Eukaryota > Metazoa > Chordata > Amphibia > Caudata > Salamandridae > Pleurodeles > Pleurodeles waltl. Next base: position 1,505,100,283 of record NC_090445.1, on the reverse strand, counting down.
GTCTGTATTGTGTTTAGGAGGTCTTGCAGACCCACCTGAGTGTGGCTGGCCAAGATCACATTGTTGGCATTTAGGAGGCTGTAGAGTGCAATGCACCCCAGCCTGGGGGCATGTGAATTGCAGGAGTCGAGTTTCTGCATCAGGTCGGCCATGTAGAGGTTGAATAACTTGGAGGCGAGCACACCCTGTTTTAATCATTTTGAGGTTGGGATGCATCTGGAGTGGTGTGTGCCCTCATCCAATTTCACCTGCACCCATGTATCAGAATGGGGGCAAAAATATCATGTCCAGCAGTGGCTGTTGAATGTGCCTGTTTCCTCCAGAGCCTAACCCGGTCTATGTTATTGAATGTTGCATTGAAATCGATGGAGCAGAGATGGAGGATCTGCTTAGAAGACCTCACCTTATCTATGAATTTTGCCATGGCCAGGACGTTGGTTGTAGTGCCTTTGTTTTGGAAAAACAAGTTTAGTTGAGTGGAATAATTGCACTTGCCAATGCCCAGACTTTTAGTTCTTCCAGCAACATGTCTGCAAAATATTTTGCCTCATTATCAATCAGGGCAACCAGGTGATAGCTCTTTGGTGAGGATTTGTCTCCACTTTTGTGTATTGGGGCGATTTTCAATAAAGAAATATTTAAGCACAGACACATTTGGCTGAAAATGTGTTGTCAACTGTAAGTTGTTTTTTTACCAGTATCTTTGTTTTTCGGTACACGAGAGTGGAACTCCAAATGCTTTGAGGTGGAGAGATGGAGGTGCTCTGCAGGATAAAGCTATTTAGAGAGGGCATTATGACTTGCAAAGTGAGGAAGCTGTGTAGGGAGATTAAAAAAACAATCTACCAAAACACTGGGAGGTTGCTCTATCTCCACCCGTACCCCCAGTGTGAGCCCCACTGGAACTTGAGCTTGCTCGTTCTGCCTCCCTGGCATAGGAGTTGTTGAGGTTTGCTAGCATAGACTAAGCATTCCTATTCCTCAGGCAAAGTCCCAAATTGTGTAGCGGTTGATATTCATATCTAAGCAAAGATTCAAAGAGTTTCCACATGTTCCGCAATGGCCTGAATTTGTGTACTTAGCGGAATACAAAAAAAAAAAACACAGCCCACGTTTGGCAGGTGACTTAATATTGGTTCCAAAAGTGTCTCCCCCCAAAGAACGTTCCTGTGATCTAGTACACTGAAGAAGTAAGCCAGATTGAGATCCCAGCTTGACATTGTCCCTAGCAGCTTCAATGTACTTTGCACAGCATGACTGAGGCCCCATTTCACCAACTTGCACGGAAATAATGGTGTGTGAACACCACTGACCATCTGTGGGTCCCCTCTGCACTCCTGCTTTGACACTACTTCGCACCCTAACTTTGTGACCCATGATTGGTGTGCCTAGAGGTTGGGGTGGGAGGGTTGTGGGGGCAGCGTTGATTTATGGTGGTCCTCCAAATCCACCAAACTCTAGAAGAACCCATACATCATAAGTTTCTATCCCTCAATCTCCAGAGAAATGTTTCTGCTATTGTGTCATATGCTTGTGTTAAGTCAAAGTCATTCTTGAATTTTCAAGTTCTTTCACTGACATTTCAATCCTGGCCTATTTTTAAAATGGTTTCCTTGTTAATTAACTCAAAGGCCCATGGGGTCTCTTTTCCAATTTGCTGCCCAACATTAGCACTGTACTGTTTTAAGAAAGAGTGTATTGGACTGGCATATATATATAACACGCTGTGCAGACCAGCACAACTGCCATACTTTTCCTTTACAAACCTCCTTCCCACAGATACATGGCAGATACATGGCACTCCATGAAGTCTTAGCATGTATAAATAAATTACCTTACCTCAACCCCCAATTTTCTCCCTCCTGATCCTCCCATATTGGCCCTCTTGTTTCCCCTACAGATATAACCAATATAACTTAACAAAGATCTTACTCTGCAGAGTATTGCAATACAAGAAAGTTGATGCACTCTTTGATAGGAGTGACAGCTTCAGAATCTGAGACATCTTAGCCAAGCATATGAGAGATGTATTTTTCCCCCACGTCTCTCTTATTGTGATAGGGCATCTTTGAGACTTATCAGAGACAACAGAATTCCAAACCCAGAGCTGCCAATATTCTGTGACCAAAAGGGGTATGATTTATCTTGCCACTAACCACCATAAATATTCTATCACTGGTAAGTATATTTATCACGCAACCTTTGGCCCGTTGACGACGTCATCGGAAATTGCACTACAAGACATGGGACCCATATTACAAGGGCCTTTTGGCTTCAGGCCCAGATTGTATCACGAGAACCGATTGGCATGACATAAAAGAGGACCCCTTAGGGCACTAAAGTCCGATCTAACCTCGTTACCACATCTTTTAAATCAGTAAACACACCGCGTCAAGCAATGAGGCTGAAAGCAGACGAAGGGCAAGAATTTTACTACACAACACACCTTGTTGACTACTTTCTTCCGACTCGGGGAGCAGGTCCCTCCCTGCTGCCTGTGCGAGGCACAAGGGAGGCGCAATCCTGCAAAGGACTCAATTCCGCCCGAGGCCAATAAATACCTGCAAGGAATGGAATTCTCTTGGGCGCCTCGCATTTCTGTAGAGTGAAGCAACATTGTGGGTCAGGATACAGGGAGCAGGATTTTACCACTTATCAAGTTCAACAGACACATTTCCCGAAGTGTGTGAACCCCTTTCTGTAGCCTGCGGGCGCGGTCGAGGGGAGGGCTGCCCTCGGCTGAAAAAAGCGCTCCCCCAACAGTACAGTGGGCCTCAAATGAACCGTCGCATAAAAATCAACGGTTTACCGCCCTTGACAAGGAGTCAGAGGAGACCGAGTTTACAATTAGAGCTTCTTCGAGTCGTTCATACACAGAAAACAACCCGCCAAGGGACTCAGCAGCTAAGTACATTTTTCCAGCAGCGTTTCTTTGAGGGAAGGGGAGTCAGATGCCTTCAAAGTAGCCTTTCATGATCCCTGGCAAACAAGACCCATGATGTCAGGAAACGCAGCACTCCGACACGGAAGCCGAAAGTGCTGACGGAGAGCTATGCTTTGATACCAGCACGGAAGACCTTCAAAGATATGCGGGGAAACGACAAGCATACCTTTGAGCTGCCTCCGCCTCTCCACACTACGCAGGACGAAGAAAAAAACAGTTATTTCGTTTTGGATGCTTATGGAGAAGTGTAGTTACGTTTTCATTTGTTTTTAATTTCTGCTGAATTTTGCGAGTGACTTTTAGGGTCACTTGTTTTCTCTCTCCAGATTTGCATACAGCAGCTCGTTCACGCAGATAAGCTGACTATGTTTACATGTATGAGAGCGACAATCACCAAGCGCGAGATATACATCTGAAAGCCAACAGGCCAGGGGCGTTGGCTATCCTTCAACAGTGCACCAGGTGCAGCGGCACCGGGTCCAGATGGGGAACGGGGCCCACTGAAAACAAATGATCAGTCTTTTGCTACCGAGACAGCAGAGAGCGGCCTGTTTTCTTTGTCTGCAAGAAGTCCAGTGGCATATTTACTTGCAAAAATTATCTCTTCTCACAAAGTATAATTACTTATACGGCAACCACGCGGTTTTGGAGCCAATTCAGAGCAAATGAATGCAAATGGAAGCTAGCGTTATGAACAGTTCTTTAGAACGGCAGGACCATAAGTAGCTGTGAAGAGAGCCCACCTAAATGAGTAGGTCTGTGGCGTCAGTTCTTAGGTCCGTTGTGACTTCTATAGACAGTGGTAAACTGATGGGTCTTCAACCCAACACGGCATCTCAGGAAGACTTCCACGACAGTCTCAGAGGCTGAGTTTAAGTGTGGAAGGTCTACCACTAAATTGTTTGTACTTAGCCAATTGGCTGGCTTTCTGTGAATAGTAATCAGTGGAAGTAGCCTGATGTGGAATCTTTCTTTGACCAGTATTTAGTGCAAGTATCTTGAAGTGGCTTCTTTCTTTGAACAGCAGTCATCTGAGTATCTTTAAACATAGATATCACATCATTTTCACCACACCTGCCACCAACTCACTCACATTCTACACAACACCACCACATCACAGCACACATCTCCCCACACAACCAACTATGGCACCCCCTAAGAACCCCGGTTTCATTGACAAGGAGTTGCAGACCATGGTGGATGAAATAATCAAGGTGGAGTCACACCTGTTCAGTGCACAAGTCCAGCAGACATCTATAGCCAGGAAGATGGAGCTATGGCGGAGGATCGTCAACAAGGTGAATGCAGTGGGAAACCATCCACGCACAACGGACGACATCAGAAAGAGGTGGAACAACATGCGGGGGAAGGTCCGGGCAATGGCATCACAACACCAGATTGCCATCCAGAGGTCTGACGGTGGTCCCCCACCACCTCCCCCTGAATTGACCGAGTGGGAGGACAAGGTCATGGCAATCCTTCATCCTGAGGGCCTCACTGGACTTACTGGAGGACTGGAATCTGGTAAGTCAATGACACAGCCCTCCCACCACCTGCACCTGAAAGGCATGTCACCCCCTCCCCCTGTACCAAACCCAAGACTCCCTATCCCATATCCATCCCAACCCATCAATCACCCACACCCATCCCTTGTACGCCCACGCACCCAACTAACACCTAACCAACCAATCTGCACACAACCACCAGTCCCTGTCTGTAAAGCTTGAAATACAACAAGTCCCACAATGCACCACCTATCCTACTAATTCCATGCACTGCACCCATCCCAAAGGGAGTCCTGCATGCAGATGTATGGGAATGTAAGCACAATCAACTGGTGGCAGATGCTGACGGGGAAATGGCAATGACAGGACAGAGGACAGAAACAGAAGGAAACACATGCCACTGCAATTGTGTGCAAGCAATGCACTTGTGCAATGTCCACCATCAACAGCTAACTGACTGTCAATGGCATATCCCCGGAAGCTGTTGAACACTGGTGCCTCCCAGCTAACGCACAAACACTCAGAAGGACACACAATCAACTTGATCTGTTTTACTCCACAGGTGACACTGCCCATAGCAGCCGCAAGGAGGTGCCAGTCCTAAAGCAGAAGGCCCCAGTGATGACACCACAGCGGGATGTCTGGAACTGGACGAGCAGCCTGGCCCATCGGGAATCTTTGGTCAGTCATCCTCCAGAAGCCCCATCCAGCCCACCAGACAGATCCCCACTACACAGCCACTAACAAAAGCTGTGGCCCAATGACCCCAAACCAGTGCCCCTGGCTCAACCACTGTGTGCCCACCTGTACAGAGACCAGAGTCACCACCTGTCACCAGCCAAGACGATGAATGTCCTGGTGCAAGTGGGAGTGGGGTGACTGTAACGGGGTCACAGGCACAGCGGGCCCAGCCCAGTGGGAGGCCATCTGTGGGTCAAGGGGGTGAGCCAAACAAGGGTATCGACTGGCCAGGAGGCCATTTCCCAAATCCTGTCAGCATACTAGCACACACAGGACAGGATGGACCATATTCTGGCCACTCTGTACGAGATTCAGAGGCTGCAGAGTGAACACCATCAGGAGGCTATGGAGCAATGGCAGGCCCACAATGCTACCATGGCTTCCATCAAAGAGGTGCTGCAGGACATGACTGGAGTACTGCGTGAGATCTCGACCCACATGCAGGCCCCGTCCACAAGACACAAGACACCCCAGCCCTCCACATCTGCTGCTGGTAGTGGACTAGTGCTCCTGCCAGTGAACTCACAGGACACAAGCACCCCTTCCTCTTCTGCCCAAGTACCCCCCTCGCAAACGTGGCTGTCCAAACAGATATAACTCAGAAACTGTAGCCATGACCAAACCCACCACCAGGAAGTGATCCCTTGTTGCACTGTCTCCCTTGTGTGCTACTGACACACCTTGTTGACCATCTACTGTCCGTCCTCCATATCCCTATGGCCCCATGGACTCTGGACCTGTGCTACCAACAGCTGTGAACACCAAACAGATTATTCCGTCCACCATCTGCCCATCCCCTTGTACTTCACCATCCCTTAAGTAGCTGCACTTAATTAAAAGGTGTACATTCATACCCAATATATATGTGCTTTATTCCTAATGCATACATGTGATGTATTACTTTCTCTATGTCAAATGTTAAACAGTAGCAGAAATTGGCAAGGGTGAATGTCTGTAGGGATGTAACAATCCAAATCTGAGAAACGGCTTCCTGACACTTGCACAAGGCATGTCCTAATCCTCCTTGTACACAACATAGCAAAGGGTATCCCAGCATATTAAGACCTGTGGGGGAACAGATATGTAGCATACATTTAGGTACAATTTGTTCAATGACACATGTACCTGCATTGTGTCCAAAGTTGAACATCATTGCCAGAGTACTGTCACATAGTTACTGACCAGTATTACCATTAATCAGTTGTACTACACACCAGTTATTCACATACATATGCAGCTTACAAAATTAGTACAACTGTAGGCCAAACAGTTCATACATGTGAAGGCAGGAAACACATCCAGGAAAACAAAACTTCTGTGTGTGAACTACCTTTGGGAGTCATCAAACACATGAAGCAGTAAGGGGTATGTGACAGTACACACATTGTACCACAAACACACTGCTGTGTCTCCGGCACTGGTTGTACAATCTTACAATGTTGTAGGAAACATTAGGCTAAATGTACCTGCAACTCACTGGAAGTATAGCTGAATGAGCTGAGTTCTGGAGTCCACATCATCCTCCCCTTCTTAATTGCTGTCTTCTGTCCCCTCAGCTGCTACCGGTGGATCAGGTTGTTTCTCATCTTCCAGTAGGGGTATATGTCTCCTTAGTACCAAGTTGTGCAGCATACAGCAGGCCACGATGATTGGGCAAACTTTGTTTGGGGAGTAGAACAGGGATCCGCCTGACAAATGCAGGCACCGGAATCTTGCCTTCAGGAGGCTGAAGATCCTTTTGATAACTCTTCTTGTCCTACCATGTGTCTCATTGTAGCGAATTTCACCCCCTGACCTGGGATACCTCATTGGTGCCACCACCCCTGTGCCCTGGGGTGCCTGCCCCAATGATGCCTCTGCCCTGTGGAGACCATGGTCGTGTCAGGAGTCAAGTATGGGCCTTGTTGTGCCCGTTTGGTCACATGGTCATGGACCTCTGAACTGCCCAATAGGCCCAATTGTAAATAGTTCTTAATTGCCAACTTTAATTTATTATATCTGGCCAGCATGCACAGTTAGTGCACTTTGATCAAGTTGTCCTGCTTTCCACTATGGCTGCCTCATGTGCACAGGTATGTGCACCGTTGTCCCCTTCTGTGCATGGGTATTGTGCTTGCGTGGGTGCATCACTTCTATTTTTAAATTTTGCCTCTGTCTCTATTTGTGTGTGCAATGCTGTTTGTGTGGTGATAGTTTTTGGAAGTTGGTGTGGATGGTATGTGTATGGGTATTTGTTTGTGATGTGTGTTCAGTTGTTGTGCATGGTGTGGGTTGAGTGAGTGGTATGGACGACGACGTCATGGTACAGTACTAGTGTATGTGGGGTTTGTACTTCTGGTTGTGTGTCGTATGTGTGTCTGGTATGCCGTCTTCTGCCTGGTGCCTGTGTCAGCTGTGGTTTTGTGTTCAGTTTGTGTGTGGCTGGGTATGTGTGTCATGACATGTTTATGGTTGGTGTTGTTTGGTGTGTGTGTGTCATGTGTGTGGGGCGTGGTGTGTGTTCTGGTTGTGTGTGAGTTTATTGTGAGTGCATGTGTGTGTGTGAGTATGTGTCTATGGATAGAGGCGTTGCTGTGGGTGTGTTTGTGTGTGGCAATCGGTGTCAGGGGTGTGTGTGGTGTGTGGGAGTATTTGTCCCCTTCCCTCCCTTGCGTGGTAGGCGGTGTACTCACCTTTGTCGTCTTAGTCAGCGCTGCATGTCCTGGAGGTGGATAGCCAGTACCAGCATCGGGAAGATCTCCAGTTCACACTCCATGTCGTCGGCGTCCTCCTCTGTATCTCTACGGTGAGTGTTTCCTTTTATACTGCTCCTTTCCGCCATGCTTTGAGTGGAGGTTTGGCCCGCCCCGGAAATCGTGGCAGTGTGCTGATCCCCCAAACAGTGGGCAGAAAGGTCCTTTCTGTTGTCCTGTAGATGGCATCCGGCTTGGCGGCGGTCAGCCTGCACTGGCGGAACAGGCAGTGTACTGGGTGTGTGCTGGCCTGTTCACCGTCACTGTCTTATTACGGCGGTCTGCACCACCAGTCTGTCGGCGGTCGGATCACCACCGCCGGTGTAGCGGACAGGTGTCCGCCAAACTCAGAATGGCCACCATAGATCTGGCACCGTAAGTGCCGAAATCCGTTTCGTGTGACACCATTCCGGCTCTGGATCGTCGTTGATAAAAATGGGACACGCGCCACCAGTGGACGCAGGTGGCGCCAGAGATGTCAATGTTGAGTTCAGCACCAGAGAAGGTCGACTGTGCGAAACCAGTTCTGTTCCGGATCTGCATCCGGATCCACGAGTCCCCATCGAAGCTGAGGCTGAAGCCGCCGCCGTGGAACCTAATGGGGCCTCTGCCAACCCCACTGGGCCCGAAGGTGCTCTTGCGGGTGTGGCCCGCTCAAACACAACGTGCATGGACTCATAAAACTCACTTAATTGAGCGGGGTCGTTTTAGCTTCTGGAAAGGGAGGAATATGCGAAGTCGGCCCTGGCAATGGTTACGTGGAACTGTGCCTGGAACATTGACATATCGAAGGTCACCTCGTCGGTCTATGGGCAAGGCAAAGTTGAAGTCCAATTGGACTTTTTGTTCTTATGCCCCTTCCCTCAGTGCCCAGAGGAACTCGAATGGGATGAAGAGGACTTGGGGCTCCCGGAGCAGTCCCGCAACTTTCTCTGTGACCGGGACCCTGACCTCCGAGGATTCGTTCCCTCGTATTTCAACTGCCAGGGCACCATTAGCTTCAGGGACTGCTCCCTCAAAGCTTTCGGAGCCATGGCACGGCAGTGCGAGCACAGCTTCAAGTCGTGGTTGTGCTCAAGACACCATAGACATACCTGGTGTGGATCTGTCACTGAGATGGCGTGATGGCAGGGCCACACGGCTTGAATCCAGTCTTCCTCAAGGTCATCCTCGCACAGATGAAAAAAATCTTCACAAAAAAGGCCTGTCAAAAAAGACAGAAGGGAAGTTCTGTTTTGGATCTGCACCTGAACAGCACGGATGGAAAGGAACTGACTTACATGCGCCTGGGTGGTGCCTTTATAGGTGACCGTGACCTCACAGACGGTTGCAATGATGCTGGAGACGCCACGCGAGTCTTAACGATGCCATCCGCCGGCACGCACAAGGGTATTACTCAGCAAAAGTTCCAGATTCCAAGCGGACGCCTTGAACTTCTAAAGATAAGGAATCTGCAGCTAGAAGTCTCTATCAGGTTTCTTCAACTGTATAAAATCTCATGGTTTTTTCAGAAGTTTTATAAAACATTTTTTATGCTATTTGTGAACCTGAGTCCATATTAACACCTAAACTCTGGCTAAAGTAAGAGGTCGACTAAAGCTACAACAGAAAAATCAAGTAGATCAAGGGTATTGTGGCTAACCATTGCATGCAATACTATCGAAGGCACTGGGATAGGAAGGATGAATTACAACATCAAACACTTACACTGCCCAGTATTCCTCACCTGGGCAAGGATCTAGAGAAAAGATGCAAGACTGACTGTGTTGTGATTAGTTTTCACCGTGCATTGAACATAATCGTACAATCTCTCACAACACAAAGGTGCAGTGCGCTTTGTTCATTCGATTGTACAACATGAAAGTGGATAAAAAACATTTGACCCAGGAAAAGATGTCTAGACAGGTCTTCAATGTAACTCAGACTCTGGTATGAGGACAGGCTGAGAATTTGAAAGACGAGGGATTCAGCATAATTCACTTTGACAAAACACACCGGGACCTGCGGTTTATATACCACACAGAGGCTACATACACTCCATCATGTTTAATCACGACGAATTAAAGCGCAAGGCTGGAACGCCATCTGTACCGTGTAATTGTGAGCTAAAATTTGCACCTTAAAGGATCAACTCTATTAACTGACAAACAACAAGCACATTTTCAGAGAACCAGCTCTGTGGGGAACTTTATAGATACCTGTAAGACAGGACTGTGAATTCTGCCTCAAATGGATGTTAATGATGGAACTGAATAAGAAGAAAAATCCTTCAATTTACAGTAGAATAACACTTCAATTATGCTCTCCCAATGTGCCCATCCACGAGGCAAACCGCTCCTTGGCACTCAACAAGATAGATTTTGCAAAACCTGCTTTCTTAGCTGAAGTTCTATATATTGTTGTTACTTGTGAAGCAGGGGTGTCTGATGTCTGTGGAAGTGGTGGTGCATAATACTAGCCCTGAATTCCAGTCAGCAAGCAAGGCAAACGAGTCTGACTTCTTCTAAGAGGAGTTTTGATGGGTTCTTCCCCAATGAAAATTTTGAAAACATGGGGGTCAAGTGGTGCATTTTTAGGCACGATGTTTATATAGGTGTGCTCAAAAGCCATTTGTGTGCCACGCCAATAAAGACTGATGCTCATATGTGCAATAGGTGTACCGCTATGTCAGTAATTACTTCCATTGTACCCTGGCAGAATTTTGCCATCGGTACCCCATATGCTGCAAATTACCCCCAGTATACCAGCACCAGCATTTTGCCAAGGTATCCCATATGCCAAGTATTACCTGTAGCATGCCAGCCTGGGCCTGTAATTTGCCACTGGCACCTCATATGCCCAATCATAACTCAAACATGCCACTACAAGCATTTTGCCATGTATGCCTCTGTAAGCCAAGAATTATATCCAGTATACCAGGGCCAGTGGCATACTCACAAGCACAACATAAAAAACACACACACACACTCTCTCTCACTCATTCATGTTCACTTACATTCACTCACTTGAACTCATTCTCATTCTTTTGCACTCACTCATTTTCACTCATGCTACGTGACACTGCGCCTTTCTCAGTTGTTCTCCCTCGTTCAGCCACACACATTCTTTCTTACTTGCAGTGGCTCATTCATTCCCACTTAGTTATACTCACTGTCATACACTCTCACTCCTTCATTCTCTCCTAGTCACTAGCACTTACTCCTACGCCCGCTTACTCATACTCACTCATGCAATACTACATACAAACAGGAACTCACGATCAGACATGCACGTTATCTTTCATGCAACATATATTTGAAAGTATTTCTTTACTTCTCTGAGCTGCCATTACAGGCCCCGTTCCAGCTACAGGTGTTCCACTGACCCTTGGCCACACACACAATTGAAACGGAAAAGTGAAAGCTCAAACCTGAGCAGAGCATGTTCTAGCTTCCTGACGCTTGTGTTTTTCACCTCACCCTTTCTTATAGTTGTTTGACAGATTGATTGATGTGTAGCTCTGTGCACTGCAGGACTTACACCCACCCTTAGAAGTGACGCTGCAGCATTTCACAAATCAAGAGACTATGAAGTGGAGCGGGCTCTGGAGGCTAGGGCTGAAGGCTTCCCCATCCAAGGACAATCTGTCAGATGGCTGATGCAAGTGTGTTAATGCGCCTGTACTAGCATCAACCATCAGGTTGATGCCGCACACACCAAGGGTCAGCATTTTTAATTAGCCTAACAGTGAAGAATAACTAATTATTCAATGTTAGAATAATAAAAACGGGATAGTAAATAACAAGGATGAAGCCTGGACATCCATAAGCGCAAACTGTTATGAAGGCCATGCACTAGCTTTGCTTGTATTTTTGGTGAGTCATTTGATTGATACTAGAAACCGCATGTATTACAATATAAATTTGCATCTTGCCTTTGCTTTTGCTCAGGGAGCTTGATTCCATTTGCCGGATAAAGAGATCTCCCTGCTGATGTGCACTGTGGCAAACACACTACATTTTTTCCCCAACAACAACTGTACAGACTCCACCCAAACGTGAGACAGAGATTTCTTCAACAGAACTTATTAAGTTTGGCAGAGCATTAGAACAACTAAACCAACGTGGGACTGGACCACCACACAACAAACTAAACTGCCAAAGGTAAGACTGAGATTTATCCCTGTAGAACTTTGGCGGCCAACTAAGTTAGTCACTCTTCTGTGATTCCATTTTTTAAATGTGAGTCTGTTTTGTACTTCTTGATCAAACCCTTTTTTGTTACTTTGATTTTGTGAAACAATTGTCTGGGTAGGAACCTTAAAATATACCTGTCCTGAACTGCCATTGATCCTGGTTTGATCTGTGCCTGTCGAAGGCACTGTGCCTTGCAACACAAGTGGAGTAGGATTTTTATCGGGACAAGTAGGAAAACATTGGGAGGTAGGAATTTTGAGGATCTTTGCCAATTCCGGAAGTTTATTAAAAAATGAAAGGAAAATGCAGAATCTTTAGACAAAGTTTGAGATTTTCCTGGCATTATGGGTACAAAGGTATAGTGGGATCCATGAGGCGCACTGCACCGTGGGCTCTCCCGAGTGTCTAGTTTTAAGAAATCCCTTGGTGACCGCCAAGGCCGGGGTCAAATACCGCAACTAATCCCACTGTTAAATTAGGTCATTTTTCAACAGGATATGTTGATGCTTCCACATCACATTTTGGGCTCTTTCCTGTTGCATGTACTAGGGCCACCCACACAAGCGAGGTACCATTTTTATTGGGTGATGTTGAGTAATCCTGGGTGCTAGAAAATGTGTGGTACCCGCAGAGACCAGAACTTTTCCTCAGAAAAAGGGAAGCAAAAATTATGATTTTAGCCAAGATTTTAGGTTTGGAAAGGGCTTCTGGGTAAGAAAACTTAGTGAAAGTCACACACAAGTCATGTCACCCTTAACTCCCCCGGCTGTCTAGTTTTCAGAAATGTGTGGGTTTGATACATTTCACACACTGCCGGCTGAGCTAGAGCTCAATAACCGCTACCAACCACGCTGTAAAAAAAGTATCGGTTCTGTTGGGTGATATATGGTGTCTCCGGGTCGTGTTTTGGGGCGTTTTGCATCACAGCCGCTAAATCCATCTGCACAAATGTGGCAACTTTTTCTGGGAGACATGGAAACACAATTGTAGACCATTTGTTATTACCAATTGGATTTCTCTACATTTGTGGCTTCCAAATGTAAGCTAGTGTGCAAGAAAAAAGATATTTTGCAAAATGCCCTCTAAATCACAATAGTATTAGTAACCTTAATTTAAGAAGTGTACAAATAACCACTGGTTTTACATTCAGTATATTTTGTACATTTCAGAAACATAGGTTTCCTTCACACCCATTAAAAGGAAATGCCTCCTTGGCATGGTTACCCCCTAACTTTTTGCGTTTGCTGATGCTAAGTTATGATTTGAAAGTGTGCTGGGACCCTGCTAACCAGGCCCCAGCACCAGTGTTCTTTCCCTAAACTGTACCTTTGTCTCCACAATTGGCAAAACCCTGGCACTCAGGTAAGCCCCTTGTAACTGGTACCCCTGGTACCAAGGGCCCGGATGCCAGGGAAGGTCTCTAAGGGCTGCAGCATGTCTTATGCCACCCTGGGGACCCCTAACTCAGCACATGCACACTGCCTCACAGCTTGTTTGTGCTGGTGGGGAGAAAATGACTAAGTCGACCTGGCACTCCCCTCAGAGTGCCTTGCCAACCTCACACTGCCTGTGGCATAGGTAAGTCACCCCTCTAGCAGGCCTTACAACCCTAAGGCAGGGTGCACTATACCACAGGTGAGGGCATATGTGCATGAGCACTATGCCCCTACAGTGCCTAAGCAAAACCTTAGATATCGTAAGTGCAGGGTAGCCATAAGAGTATATGGTCTGGGAGTTTGTCAAACACGAACTCCACAGTTCCATAATGGCTACACTGAAAACTGGGAAGTTTGGTATCAAACTTCTCAGCACAATAAATGCACACTGATGCCAGTGTGCAATTGATTGTAACATACACCCAGAGGGCATCTTTGAGACGCCCCCTGAATACCTACCTGACTTCTAGTGTAGGCTTACCACTTTCTGCCAGCCTGCCACACAGCAGACATGTTGCTGGCCACATGGGGAGAGTGCCTTTGTCACTCTGTGGCCAGGAACAAAGCTGGTACTGGGTGGAGGTGCTTCTCACCTCCCCCTGCAGGAACCGTAACACCTGGCGGTGAGCCTCAAAGGCTCACTCCTTTTGCTACAGTGCCCCACAGGGAGGAGGCACAAAGAGGGTGTAGCCACCTTCAAGGACAGTAGCCATTGGCTACTGCACTCCCAGACCTAAACACACCCCTAAATTCAGTATTTAGGGGCTCCCCAGATCCCAGGAAGTCAGATTCCTGCAACCTGAAGAAACAGGAAGGACTGCTGACCTACAAGCCTGCAGAGAAGGAGGCAGACGACATCTGCTTTGGCCCCAGCCCTACCGGCCTGTCTCCAACTTCAAAAACCTGCTCCAGCGACGCATCCGACAGGGACCAGCGACCTCTGAAGCCTCAGAGGACTGCCCTGGACTAAAGGACCATGAAAAACTCCCGTGAACAGCGGCCCTGTTGAAATCCAGCTACTTCTTTGCAACAAAGAAGCAACTTTCAAAGACTGCACGTTTCCTGCCGGAAGCACCCAACACACCCGGCTCGAGATTCTGAGAACCAACACCTCAGGGAGGACTCCCCGGCGACTGCGAGCCCGTGAGTAACCAGAGACTGCCCCCTGAGCCCCCACAGCGACGCCTGCAGAGAGAATCCAGAGGATCCCCCTGACCGCGACTGCCTGTAACAAGGTACCCGACGCCTGGAACCAACACTGCACCCGCAGCCCCCAGGACCTGAAGGAACCAAACTTCAATGCAGGAGTTACCCCCAGGTGACCCTCTGCCTTGCCCAGGTGGTGGCTGTCCCGAGAAGACCCTCCTGTGCCTGCCTGCACCGCTAGAGTGACCCCCGGGTCCCTCCATTGAAACCTATACAAAACCCGACACCTGCTTTGCACACTGCACCCGGCCACCCCTGTGCCGCGGAGGGTGTGTTTTTTGTGCCTACTTGTGTCCCCCCCAGTGCTCTACAAAACCCCCCTGGTCTGCCCCCGAGGACGCAGGTACTTACCTGCTGGCAGACTGGAACCGGAGCACCCCTGTTCTCCATAGGCGCCTATGTGTTTTGGCACCTCTTTGACCTCTGCACCTGACCGGCCCTGAGCTGCTGGTGTGGTAACTTTGGGGTTGCCTTGAACCCCCAACAGTGGGCTGCCTATGCCCCAGAACTGAAACTTGTAAGTGTTTCACTTACCTCCTAATCTAACCTTTACTTACCTCCCCAGGAACTGTTGATTTTTACACTGTGTCTACTTTGAAAATAGCTTATTGCCATTTTTACAAAGACTGTACATGATATTGTTTTCATTAAAAGTTCCTAAGGTATCTAATTGAAGTACCTTACTTTTAAAGTGTTTGATGTAAATCTTGAACCTGTGGTTCTTAAAATAAACTAAGAAAATATATTTTTCAATATAAAAACCTATTGGCCTGGAGTAAGTCTTTGAGTGTGTGTTCCTCGTTTATTGCCCGTGTGTGTACAACAAATGCTTAACACTACCCTCAGATAAGCCTATTGCTCGACCACACTACCACAAATAGAGCATTAGAATTATCTATTTTTACCACTATCTTACCTCTAAGGGGAACCCTTGGACTCTGTGCACACTATCTCTTACTTTGAGATAGTACATACAGAGCCAACTTCCTACACCCATTTTTGGTTCTTTATATTTTACCACATGAAATGAGGTATAGTTGGATCAGTACACAAGGAAAAATCATTGTAAGATGCTACTCAGTTATTGGCTCTAGGTATCGTGTGTTTTTAGGGAACCTCCAAACCCTGTACATCACGATTACCAAACAGGTCTGCCAGAAGTAACAGTATATTGCTTTTGTAAATTGCCCATTGTGACAACAAGTTCCAGATGAAAATGTTGTCAGAAATGGCAGATTTTTCTAACTCATTTTCATTTATTTTTCATTTGAACAATTTCTTTTGGAATACCCCGAGCCATCTACACAGATCCCCCTAGCTGAATTCAGAATTCTGTCTACTTTTCAAAAATGGATAGCTTTAGGGTATCACCAATGGTTTCACAGTCATTCCCACCACAAACTGTCAGTGGCTGGAACCCCAAAAAATAGGAGAAATAGATTCCCTTTTAGAAATATGCAAAAACTGCGTCAAAAGGTTGTTTTAATGATACAACTGAAAGCTGGGAAGGTGGCGGTCCAAGCACAGTAAACCTTTCACTAATGTCATTTTTTACAAAAAACAAAAAAATATGTTTTCACATGCATCGCTTTTTCCCCCCATTTTTGCAACAAAAATTGCTATGTTTTGGCTATTTTCTCAGTCCCCTCCGGCGGAATCCACAAACCCGGGGTACTTTTAAAAATCCCAGTATGTTAGGGAAAAAAGAGAACATATGCAGAATGATTAACTTATTTTGAAAACAATTTACGAAGCCATAACCCGAAGTTCCCTAAACAGGAATTAACATTCCAGGGAAGGAAGGCTTAGCTGCGAAGGAGTTTAACGTATGCACAATGAGATGTTTACACTTGATATGCTTGCTAGTTTGTTAAAAATCAATGATGTTTGATCGAATCACGTTGGCACTTTATGTGTAGGCAAGACTGTGCATGAATGTTTGAAAATTATGGTAAATAAAATGACTTTCTAAGTAGACGTATTAATTCTCCTCAAAGATGAAACGGCTGGTGTATCTGTTGGTGAAAGTGTATACTGTAACGGGGATGAACATTAGAAATAAGGGTTTTGGCAGTATTTAATAGTCGTGTCAGGCTTTATAGCTTTTTGTTAGTACAAATAGTCTGTTATTGAGTATGAGGTTTGAACCTGTATGTGAAACACGTATTTCTTAATAACTGTATGGCTTGCCAGAAGCATCATATAATTCGCATCCAATCATGTACTTTCTATCAAAGGGTAAACGATTTGTAGGCAGTCCTCTCTGTGTACATGGCCCTTTCCTCTGGATCATCCTTCCTTAGTCACTGAGGAAGGAAGTAAACTTCATACTGTTAAAAAGAGGCATAAGTGCATCTTTTTTCTCGCCCGATATGGCATGATCTGCATAGACTTCACAAACTTCAATAGGCCTCATGTTTGACTCGCTCTCATGAGCATTTTACCCTTACTTCAATAATCAGATGTCTATGAGTGGAACATGCAATACTATAATAGTAAGTTTTGAATATAAAAAAGCTATCATTTCTCAAGATACCCACTAGGGGTAGTAAGTGAATTGGTAAAATCTGACTCACTTGTCAAGCTGATGGCATTCTATGGCGCATTGCTTGATAAAATTGGCTAGATCCCAGACACAAATATTTTTTTTAAGTATGCGTGATACAGATGAGGCTTTGGGCATCCCATACATTTTGCTCCGAATCTCTTTTGTCAATAACTTCCCTTTCTTTGATTCTTTCACCTCCATACATTGAAGCACTGGCCCACTTGGTCTTACACAACTCAGATTATCTGATATTTGAGCATAATTCGAAAAGATACAGTCCTAATGTGGAAGTTGACATTTCTCTCTGTGATTTCTGAGTCTGCAAAGCCCTTGTATCTAAATCAGTTTTAGCTGTCTCAAATCATTAGCATGATAATTTAACCTAAACACACATTCTCAATGTGCTGTATTTCTGCATTAGTTGTGCTGTCTTTGAAATAAATTAGAACATGGACCAGTCTCAAAATACGAATAATGAGAACATCAGAATCTCCAGAAAAATATGGCCTCTCCTATCCCAATTTGCCATAATCTCCAGAATGAAATATGGTATTATCTACCCAAAGTTGGAACAGGAACTCTGGGCACTACAGCTCCGCACTTCCAGGTTCTACTATTCCCTGGCGATCGCAGGATACAACTTTAACCTTTTTTCATTCTCTGCTATCCTTTGAAGGTTTTTCTATTGATGAACCCTATATGTTTTAAGAAAGTAAACCATAATATCTTTCCTATAAGATTAGAGACCAAGTGTATAGTGCACTTTTCTTAAGGTCTCTGGGAGTCCCAAATCAGGAACAATTCCATTGTTAAGCAACAACAAGGTCAACATTGGACTCCTTGATTTATTGAAAAATTGTTCACTTGCTAGGGAATTTTTCTCTAACCAAACACATATAAAAATTGGTCTGCAGTTTCTTAGAAAGAAGACCCATCTCTTTAGGACTCTTGACAATAAAATATAAAATAATTGGTTCATGTCTGATATTACTACTTTCTACTACTGAACCAACTTTATCAGTTTCATCTCAGAATGGGGAAACTGAAGGCCAGCGGATTACAATAACAGATGGAAAAAACATTAGACTACAACATAGTATGTCATGGATTGGAAAATGTTTAAAACCCCTGATCATTTCTGTAACACCCAAACAGGTCCTGCTAAACTTTGCCCTCAATCTAAGTGACAGGTGACCAATGCATATTGTTCACAGATATTTGTGGATTTCTCAGTTCACGCTCAATATTTGTTATGTTTTTTTATTTTTTATCTTCCTTCAATACTGACAAAATCTCTGCTTAATCTCTTTCTCCACTGCATGTTTCACTAACGCAAAACCTGTAAGAGTATCATTACATGATAAAATGTAATACTTTCACCAATTATGATTAATCACTTGACAGTCTACTATCTATTGATCAGTGGCTAACTGAACATCTGCATTGTGTGTTCCTTCAAGTATAGCTTGTTAATATCAACCGACGGAATAATGTTCTAACTTTTCTTTAAAAGAGAATATCAGAAATTGTAACTCAATAAAATAATCCTGACACCCAATCTCTTTTAACCTTTTAAAATGACAAAATTGTAAATGATTGTTTGATAACTGCAACTACTGGACACTTTAGTTTTAGAATATCTTTTCAGTCTCTTTTTCTTTTCATTGGCGACACAGGACTCATTGATACAAATATGTCCTACTATAACATATTTATCACCACAAATATGACTAACTTTACTTTGTGCATCACCATTCATAGTGCTTGTGATTGTTTTAACTTACACCACCTCCTATATACAGTACACTAATACGGATCCAAACAAAGGTGAAAGATGGTGTGCTATATGTTTCGTAGCCCTTGATACTGACAATGAAAAGCGTGATGCTTCTCCAAATATTTTCTATTTGTTCAGATGCAGATTTATAGTGCTACCAGTGTTTCGGTTTATTGATCTTTGGGCACATTCTGTCTTATCATTGCAAAACTATAAGCTTCTGTAAAAAAAAAAAAATTATAGGGAACGCTTTGACTTAAAATGAGTCACAATTCGAAATCTCACCAGACTTCTGCTAAAGGGAGAGACCATGTAAATGCTACGTTGCATCGATGATCACCAGTTCCACCAACTAAATGCTAAGAAATACGTTTTCAGTCTGACATCAGTTGTTCTGTGCAATCACTGAGCCTTTCCACAATTTATTTTTTATTGTAACAATGAGCAATAATGCCCAAGCTTGAAAACGTGGAAACAACGGTGCAAATGTCTGAGTTTTCTACACTCACATAACGCAAAAAAGCACAACTGCAAGTAACGTTCACAATCCTATAGAATGACTATGGAGTACAACAGCCACATACAAAATATTTGATCAGGAGTTTTCAATGACCCTGCATCACAGTGACAAAAAACGTGTGCACAGAAGTTTTCAATGGCTGTGCATCACACTGGCACGAAAACATGCGCACAGGATTAACAAACCACTTTGCCCGTAAAGCGGCCAAAGTGGGGCGATTCAAAAGTAGTTTACTTAACAGAGTTCTAGCGAACAGAACAAGCATTTGTTTATAAATGTCTCTCTGGTATCAAATTGTTACTAACACAAGGGTGGAGAGAGGAGAACCAGCCCATCAGAAAGTCTTTGGTTTAAAGGTTTGTTGTGCAGTACACAATCAAAAGTGGCATGGGAACTAAAAGCAGTAGATGATAACATTTATAAATCAAATTTGAAGATCTTTAATTGTCTTTCAAACATATCTGAAATGTTAACACTCCAAACCTTTTTTTAGCATTATTAGTCAATTATACTACAGGCTTGATTTTCCTGTGCTCTGTACATTCAACTGTTTTTTTTTCCGTTAACTAATCTCACTCCACCATTCCCATCCAGGTATTCCTCTATTATGGATTGTTTACTTTATTTGTGATAAGGAATGCATCACACAATTTTTGTACATACATTTATTTGATTAAATAAAAAAGTAGCTAGCAATGTCCAGAGACATTACACTATGCTCTGTACACTAAATCTACCCAGTCGAAGCATTCGGTTTTAAATTCATGTGGATAGCCTGCCAGGTACAGGTTCATGTCGTGATGTTGAATTGGGGCATGATCTGCACAGGCACAAGAGGTATTTCACAATTATGTTCACTTTGAAAGAGGAAATGTATATTTCTAACCACCAAATGAAAAACCCTCGCATTTAAAAACATAAGTATTTTCATTGTTATCGGTATAACACATGGCTACCCCATAACTGATCTTGTAGCGCAGTTGTCTTGTTCAATACATTGCTTGCTGCAACTTACATTCATGATGGGAAGCTGCATAGGGGAAGCCTGCCATACATGAAAAGATATGTCTAAAGATTACTTTTCTGGCCACCAAATAGACACAGAGCAGTCATCTGCCATTCTTTCACACACTAAACCATACAGAACCAAGAATTGTGTCAGCCTGACTGAAGATGAAGGACATACACATGTAATCACTAACTTGAACTGTCATGGGATAAAGAAAGGTTTTGCATGATGCTGTATAAACTGAATCTGTCCAGTCAAAGCACCGGCTTCATGTAGACATACCATTTTATTGATAGCTTTGTTCTTCCGAGCAGTAAGGGGGCGGGGGGCATACATGTAATAATCTGAATGCCAGAAATCGATTTTACTCGATACAGTTCTGACCTCCTCCTGTTGTGGAAATGTAAAGTGAACACTGTTTCTCATATGAGTTAAACAAAAGTGTTGTCTGAAAAGGGCTGCAATAGGCTGGGAATAGAACTGGACATAGGTTCACAGGTACTATAACCACCACATGTGCCTGGTGTGGAGATCACAGTAGGAAATCTGAAAGGGAAAGAGCACAGCTGAGTGGGTTACTGAAGGGGAAGTACGTAATGAAAGCTAATTGTACATTGCTGAGACCAATAAATGTCAAGCTCTGCTTGGCCCTCTCAACACATGCCTATTATTCTGTTCGATTACCCACTGAAGGGGTTAAGCACTTTAATATTAGCCCACAAAATATGTAAGGGTACCCACCCTCTCCAACACTGGTCAACGTTGCATCATCTATCTCTTTTCCTCTACAACAAAATTTGACAAAGTCAGATAAGTAGAGTTAAATACTAGAATATTCGAATATGAAGGTACTGGTGGCTGTGCCACACATCATTCAGGTGGAAGAGAGAAGCAATATATATGGGATGAAGAACCCACTGCTGTACATTATGAGGATATTGCAAGTCACTGAGGACTTCCACAACCATATAAAGGAATGAGGCATTTTGCCAAGTTCCATTATATGATCATGGAAACCGAGATGACTTGCAATATCTGTATAATATATGGGTACTTTATTTCCTGAATACATGGTCAAACCGTTATCCTCTTCACAAATTGCTTTAAATCCTTGGTATGCTGGTCTTACAAGTGAAAGAAGCAGGATGGGATATTTGCACAAATGACGAATAAAAGCAGAATCTCTAGTGCAAAATTAAGCACACCAAAAAGCAGTTCGTTATTTGTTGCAGAAAATATTATAATCATGTTTTTAAACTGCAGCTTTAATTGAGCTCTGTGATCTGCCTTTCCTCTTGGCTGCTGGCTCTGAGAGCAGGCACTGTGAAATCTGAACTCATCTCAAATAAGATCTTACAGTTGAGCAGCTGAACAGGCGGCTAGAAACATTTCAAGCCAATTGTAATAAGAAAATTATAGACATGCATTTGTACAGAGATTGCAGGATCCCATATGTTGTACGTGTCTTCTTTCCATTTATGTATTTGTTTTCATTGTGTTTTAATAAACATACCACCTCATGGACCCTTCAGGGACTTTATCAGCCAACAAATGACAGACATTGGTCATCAGTAATGTTTTCAGGGTCAATCGGTGGCATGAAATGTCAACAACCAAATACTGTCTGGGCGATATTCGGCCACATAACCTCTTTGGGAAAGGACTGTATGCTGGATCAGTATGAAGACAGATCAATTAAGAGGCTGATAATGTGTTGGATGGGAGGGTCCATTCCTCAAGGGTCATTCAGGAGGCAGGCCTATTATTGTCACCAACCTACCAAACTTTATAGCTCTTACAATGCTATTCACTGAATCTCTACCTATGAAGCAAACAACCCGGACTGTATATGACTGGAGCATGCATGTACACCACTCTCCTTTTGCTCATACACGGCTACCTTGCAAAAATAAAATGGTAATATTCTTCCATTTACCTCCATGCACATAAAATCGATCCTTTCATGGAAATTTTCTGGTAGAAGTAAGTATATTCCTTTGATTAATGCATGCACTCAATTGTCATATTTTTAGGGCTGCAACCATCTAATGGTCAACAATGCATACACTATATAAGTTAGCAAATTCAATTGACAAAACCATCTTCCCATGTGCGATTTAATGTAAGACACAATGGGGCACTCAGTTTGTGAGGACTCAAGGACTCTGGCCAGGAATATGGAAGGTTTTGACTCCTACAGCGCTATTCTTTCCATCTTTCCATCTCTGACCGTGAAGCCAAACAACCAGGACTTCTCTATGACTAGACTACTATCCTTTTCTTCCTACACTTCTGCCGTGCTTGAAATATGACTGTCTCGCTCCTTAAAGTATGCATGTTCCACAGGACAGAAAACCATAGAGTCTAGCAACTTAACAACTTGAATCACGTTGACAAACAGTACTGACTGAGAGGTGGGTCAGGACACAGTGGTGGGGCTTTATGTAGGGGTACATTAATCTGTAGCAAATTTGCACGTGCACAAAACCACTGTTGCACAGTGGAATGTGACCACTACTGCAAAGTAGCACACAGCCACCACGGCATAGTGGACCAGGACCACCATCACAAAGTGGCACAAAACCACTACTAGAAAGACAAAGAATATCTACTGTGCTAAGAATAGTTTATTGGCAAATTTACTTAATGCTGCAGCAGGTGTAAAAAGGGAATGGTTCGTTTTTATAGTAATTGTTTACTTTGAACATTTGGGGGGAACATAACGAAAGGTGGTTACAACAAAATTTACTGTTGTGAAAGATCCCGTCACACAATCTGTGCCTAATAAAATAAGCCCCATTCCCTCCTAGGACAGATGTTGTTTGTTTTGATTCTTGTACCAACTCATAACAGTCCCCAGCTCAGTTACTGCCTTTACATATTAAGCTGGGATTCATGTATATGCAGCGGATCAAGTTATACGGGGGGGATTTGATGTTACTCTTCACAATAAACTGCAGTGATTAAACTTTGATTCAACTCCCAAGTTTCCGCAGCAGGCAACCATGAATAATTCCACGGATAATAGGAGCCGTGAAAGCCATCCACGCATACTGAAAAGAGAGCTGCTGTTATATTTAAAACAAAAAAAGATATTTTTATGTAGCCGTGCGCCCCGGAGTTTCTGAGCCTACACACTGGCGATCAAAACCGTGCCAAACACAATAAATGGCTCCAAACCAACACTTGCTGAATTTTTGAACTGTTGTTCATTACTGCCTACTTTATATTTTTTCGGTTCTCGTTGCGTGCAAATAAAACATTTTTCATTTGAGTAAGTCACTTTCATCATTCTATGAGCTGCAGCAGAGTGGAAAAAGGAGAGTTTATTGACTAAACAAACATTAATAGTATCAAATCACCACAAAAGTGCGCGCACACCCTTCTCACCTGTAAAATACCAACATTTGCTGTTCCTTACTTTTTCTACCCTCAGTCACACTTGCCTTACAAGACTCGCTGTAGTAATTTAAGAGGGTCCTTCCACATTTCTTCACTACTCCCTCCTTCACTACTCCCTCCTTTTGTGCCACCAGGAGCAAGTCATGAACCAACTCCAGTGGGAAGGCCCAGTGGCACTGGAGGATCACTAACACATGGGATTACCCATGCTCAGGGACACTAGATTCACTATAAAGTGGAACATTCTCCCAGTAAATGAAGTGATCACCAAAGGTGATCTGCCTAGGCCTCAGCCTGCAACTCTAGGTCGTATGCCATAGGTCCTGAAGAGTAAGGCACTCTCTCTGTGCTTTGCAGACCTCTTCCTGGGAACACCTCCTTCAGTTTCTTATCTGTAGTCCAGGCCCTTCCACATTACTTCTAGTGTAGTATAGGTCCTCTCCTTCCACACCCCTATCTCTGTGAGATGCTCCATGTCCCCTACTCTGTAGGATTTGTCATTCCACACTCCCTCTTCTGTAGCATGTCTTTACAAATGATCTTCTCTTTAGTGTAGACCCCCTCTGTAGTGTAAGGTACTTGAATACACATTCCGCTGTAGTGTAGGTGCTTTCCACACTCCCTCTCCTATGGTGGGTCCTTCCAAACTCCCTCCTCAGTACTGTTTCCACCCACATTCCCTCTTCTGTAGTGTGGTTTCTGCATGCCTCCTTCTCTTCTGTAGTGTTTGTCCTTCCACAAATTCTTTTTTAAATTGCAGATCCTTATACAAGCTCTACTTCGTTGAGGAGGTCTTTCCACACTCCCTCCTCTGTAGTGTTGGTCCTTCCAGGTTTGCCCTTCTGTAGTGGGGTTCCTACAGGCCCCTTTTTCTGTACAATTTGTCCTCACAGGCTTCCTTCTCTGTAGTGCAGGTCCATACACATTCTCTCTTCTGCAGAATACGTTTCATGACTGAACACTCCTTCCATAAAGCCTGCCCTTATCAATCTTCGCTAGGGTGGGTTCTTCCACAAAGCAGAACGTTTCCATCCCCTCTCCTTAAAAGTTTATTTAAGCACTGCTAAAAAACATACTGCCTTCTACAGGCTTTGTCTTTGTTGAGAGATTTACCAACCAACCACGTACAGACCTTTTTTCTAAACGGTTCACTCTGATAGTCTTCCAACTGCTTTTCCTGCACTCAAGGAAAAACTTGAATAGGCAACACCGACGGTGCAATTAATCTGCAGAATATCATGGACCATGGGGAACAAATCAAAAATTTAAATCTGGAATGAGTTAAATATACACAACAACAATTCTTGAGGAATGTTGTTACACCAGTGATTAAGATAACATAATACCTAAGACATGAAAACGTTTGGTACATTTGTAAAGGGAAAAGGGGATAACTTGAGCAATGCAAAGAAAAGCAAAGCCTAAGTCCACATGGTTATGTCAACTCACCATCAGTGAAAAAACGATCATGTTCTGATCCCTGAAGGATGTTTGATATTGAATCTTCCTTTGTCTCTAAGGTAGCTGTTGGTTTAGTGCCCATTGTTAACGAATATTGCCTATTAGCGGGGTCCTCAGCTTTGGGTTCTTTGCTTTTACTCCTAACAGACATCATGGGATAGCTGATACATTCAAAGCCACTGTGAAAGAGAATCATGTTGACATTTGGCATTACTCAGGTTACATTAAACATTAGTCCAGGTAATTACACGGCAAGCCTTATGATTGCAGTAAAACATATCTTGTCCAGCAGATAAGAATGCAAACAGTGCGTACTGCAATATGAATGTGGCACAAACATACTGGGTAATTGGATACTCATTTTGTATCTCTGATAATGTTTGAGACAGCCCCTGCCTCCAGGCGGACAAGGTTGGCAATTCTAGACTGGCTGGATTAACTGTATTTCACCTGTGAGACCATGTCGGCTATCAGATACAAAACCACTTTGCATGTCCTTGTCAGAGAAATAATAGTAGGATTTAATTACAGAAGAGCAATGTGGCCACAGACATGCAAATCATGAGAAACAGAGAGACACCTGTTAAGCTCGACTGTTTTTTAAACATAAGTAATGTGCCTGGTAGATTTCAATATACATGTTGCTGACAGTTCTCTTAAAAATTTACACCAGGACTTGTGCTCGTTTTGCATAACTCAAACATGTCTGCCTATCATGGAATCTCAAGTTTAAGTGAATTTACAAAGAACACTATAAGCTAGGAAGATTTCTGATTACCTTTTATACTTTTGTTGTATGTTCAGGGAATCTGCAAGACTAGTCCAAGGTTTTCAGTTTATAACAGACCTTAACAAGCATAGGCAATGAGTAATGCACATTCAAACGTTAGCGTAAAGATTTACCTTTACAATACATATTCCTAATCTGTTCACCAACACTGCAGATTATAATTGTGGGATTATTTTAAAAAGGGGCACAGTCACATAAGGAAAATCATGTAAAGGAAGGAATACAGTTATTTGCCTATTCATTATGTAGGGATTCTCCTCCACATTCTCCCAGTAAGCTCTCATTCTTGACTTTTTTTAAACGGTTATTTACATATATTCTAACATCCATAACTGTAAATGGGGAGTGCTTTGTCTCAAACGTCTGCAATAAATATGATGGGACAGAATGAAATGCAGGGCCACAGCATTTTAAATGTTTTACCATTAGGCCTGAGGAGGAGGGAGCATTGGCACAGTGGGGTTCAAATCTGAAACAAAATTTGGGAACTAGATTCAAAGTAAAAAAACAAGTTTTCTTCTATTGAAAAACATGGGGGCTCATTTACGAGCCCCTAGGTCCACAGGAGAATCACTTTCAAAGACACTCAGGTGGCGCTGAGCACAGTGCCATATTTACAAGGCAGTGCTAAACCACTTTTCGTGCCTTAACGTCGCCTTGTAAATATGGGCCCCTCCAATGCAGTTTTCTGCTGCAGGGGTGTGTGCAATGGGTGTTGCTGTGGGCGTTCCACTGCAACACCCATTGCTTCTGACACAGCCACAGATTTATGAGAAATTGTACATCTGAGGTAGCGCCAAAAACTAATGTCACCTCAGAGGTGGGGTTAGCATGGCGCAACGAGGCGAAATACTTTTATTTCTACTCGTTTTTTGCTCTTTATATGTGTGCTGCATTTTGCAGCACACATAGAAGGAACAAATCGCCAGTAAAGATTGTTTTTGTGCAGGAAGGTGCACCTTCCTGCACGAAAACAATCTCCCCCACAATGCAACCATCCTTGCACCATGGCGCAAGAGTGGCTGCATTGGCGCTAGGCAGTTAATTTAGCACGGGGGAAACACAGGGATGTGCCGTATTGTTGTAAATATGGCGCAGCCCTGCGTTTTGGAAATGTCAGAGAACGGTGCTACCAAATTAGGCGCAGCACCTCACTCTGACATTTCCTACAAAATGAGGCCTAAAGGTCACAATTGGTGACAGTCATGAACCATTAATTCTAACTAGTCTGTTTCCCTTTTAAGCTCCAGCCCAGTGACTCCCTCCTTAGTTTGCAGTTTACCTTTGCTGATTTTTCTCACTAAATAGAATAATTAAACGTTAGTTTGGGACTGGCTTTCAACAATGACTCTGAATTGCTTACCTCCACAATTAACCATTAGCGCAAAATCCCTAGAATTCTGTATTTAAACCAACCACAGTTTTAGAATAAACATCACAAAGAAGGCACAGATGTGTGTCACATTAGCTATCTGAGTCAAGCTATTTCAACCAAAACTACAGAACAGATGACCGAGCTCACACGTTTATGGTGGAAAAGCCCAGTTCAGTGTTCGTGATGCCTTTTTCCACCATGAAGGACACCATTCATGCTGTCGCATAATTGATGATGGTAGTTAAGAAACAGAATAGGTATACTTCAAGCTTAGATAACGTCTTTGCTCTCTGTCATCATATTAAAAGTATGCTGCAATACCTTCATGATTACAAACAGCATAATTCTATGGGCAAGCAATACAAGATCTCTAGTGGTCTTTGCAAAACCAATACCGGTGACATCCTTAGGGTTTGAACAACAAAGTGCATGAAGAGAGGAGACAACTCCATCTGTTGTGAATCCAGGATCTGGAAAAGCATCTCAACTCTAAACCAGCAAGTTCTTTCAGTATTGCGCTGATAGAAGGAACTGAAGACATCCCTCCAGGGAACGTTTGGTCAGCAATTAGGAGAGAACCCTCTTTCAGCTATCACACAGCATATGAAAAGACCAGCTGTACCCCACAAGTGTAACTCTTATCCTTCTCTCATGAACAGCGCTCTGGTACTTTGTAACCATGGTACTACTTTTCATGAATTAACTGCCATTCCTTACTCTCCGCCAAATACTTTTTCACTTCCGTTCATGTTTTGGTCACAACTTTATGCAGCAGAGTAAAACGGAACATTTTCAGCCACGTATAATGGCAGTTATTCTTCGTGGGTATCTTCTTTATACTGAAAACAGGGTGAATAATTCAGGGAGTCTAGTGGAATCCCGGAAACACGCTTCAAAGATTTAATATTCGAACTTGAATTCGACCTTGCTCACAAAAGTGTTTACTTAGCTGGATTGCCTACAAAGTCCTATACTACAACACCTAGGCTTTTGAAAGCAAAGGTATCTGTAGTTGGTGAAGCAA
Source organism: Pleurodeles waltl (assembly GCF_031143425.1). NCBI lineage: Eukaryota > Metazoa > Chordata > Amphibia > Caudata > Salamandridae > Pleurodeles > Pleurodeles waltl. Next base: position 1,505,071,638 of record NC_090445.1, on the reverse strand, counting down.
AACAGAAAGTTGAAATCACGCTTTTACTATGAATAGCATAACTGCTAAGGTTTCAGATTGCTATGTGTGACATTTTCATAATTTCAGTGCAGTTGTGAGTGACATTTCAACGGCTGTGAGTGACACCTTTTCGCGAGCAAAATCAAGCAACGAGGAGGAGGAAAACATAAGCAGGCTTGCTGCCTCCAGAGGCCCCAGTGGTTTAACTTGTTGACGGACTTGCTCAGAGACCAATCACACCAGCTGCTTTCCGTGCCTCAGCTGCAGTGGGTTAACAACTATGAAATTAAACTGCAGGCACAAGAGTATGCCGGAACTGCAGCGCTCTGGGTTTGCACGAGTGAGAGAGTCAACACTCTGCAATCCGAAAGTCAACAAAGAATACCCAGTTCGTGTCCAGATGTCAAGAGTTAAGAATAAAAAATTCTGGATAGGGATGTTAACTGTTTTTGGCTCCTCAACCCGGGCGACCTTTGCTTTGCCTATGCACTGCTGCAAACCTGGGTTTGAATATAACAGAGTCCAAGCTCAGCCTTGGTAATAACACACTGTCCTGGTGTAGGGACTGAGATTGTCGCGAGTTACTGTGATGAGCACTGAAACATATGACTTAACATTTATATGCGGTGTCAAATATGGAAATGCGTTACTCTGACGCTCAATGAGTGATACTTGGTAGGGCTGGAATAGCCTATGGACAATCAAATGAAAAACACAGAAACATGCCTGCTCAGGCTTTACCCAAAGACATTGAACAAGACACCAGAGAACATTCCCTCAAACAAAACCCTACTGCCCTTCTGACAAGCAAGAAATTCCTGTTCACCTTCAATATCATATCTGCACCCAGATACTGAACTTCCCCTCTGTAAACTGATTTTTTCTCTTTTATAGGTTACTGTGGCAACTATTGTCATTTTGAAATTCTACAGTTCTTCTTTGTAACACACACAACTATCCAGAAGATTTTGTCTAGTCTACATACAGCCTTTGATAAATAAATACTCGGATGTAAGAGTAATCGCTTAGACTTGAGGAAATGGAACAAGATGGCAGCATGAAGGCGGCCCTAGCATTGCCTGATGACTAATAGCCAGTCCATCCCCAATCTACTTAGTAAGGACAGGAGAGGCGGGACAGGTCCTGGAAACTCATCGGGGAGTATAACAGTTGCCCCCACTGTGAGATTTCGGAGGGGCAGCCATGCTCGGCAAGGTGAAGGCCTGGGCGTAGCAGACCAGAGACGGATCGATCACTAGGATGGATGCCTCATTCCCCCGACAGCGCTTTTCCCCTTTGGTGAAGTAAGTGCAGGTGCTGAACACCCTTACTGCCAAGAATACCCTCTAAGCCATGGAGGTAGCGGCGTGCGATTAGTGCTGGGACGACAACCTTGATGCTGCGCTCCATTCACACCCTGTGGTGCTGGGAGATATGGGACTTAGGCTGAGGGGTCACTATTGTGGCAAAGAAGCAGCCGTCTACAGCAGATTCCAGACAGTGCCCTACGGCAAGACCTGAGTGCCTCCGACCCAACTGACACGGCCTGAGGAGGTGGAGTAGCCTTGGCTTCCCCAGACACACATAGGGAGAGGTAAGGCAGCATTGAATGCCGAGGGGGCCCACCCCGAACACAGGATGCAGGCCCTGGGCAAACACCTAGGGAGGCCTCCGATCTATTGAGGTAGCACTGCCTTGCGAAGGCGCCCCTCGTGCTGCCTTGCTACTCATGCAACATTTCAGAGTCCGAGGATTAATAAGGTTGCAGAAAGCGCCATAGCATAGTTGGTGACCTGTGTTTTCCTTGGGGCCCCTCTAAACTGCAAGCAGTGGATTGGGAGTGGAGGGCGCACCAAGTTACTGACTTGGAGTACCAGTGCAACACCGCTATTCTTGTGGGTCCGCTGCCTTGTACAAGACAGCCTGGTGATCCCAACTAGGTGAGGAGAAGGTTTTACCCCAGCATAGAGGACCTGCCGGGCCCTGGAGTGCTTGTTACCTGCCAAGGACCAGCAAATCAAGCTGTTTGCCCTTACTGTTCATGCCAGTAGGCGCCCTGATTGCGGCCTGCCCTTGCACTGAGAACGTGGGCCCCTTGCCTCAAAAGCAACATCTGGGAAGACTATTAAGAAACGCTGCCCCCTGAGCTCAGTGGCTGCCTTAAGAAAAGACTGAGAGTACCCCCCTCTGTGCTTTTGTGGGCCTCTGGTCCCCTAGCCGGCGCAACACACCTCATTACCTGAGGCGCTGGGTGCCTACTACCTCGGTGGGGGAGAAAAGTGAAGCAGTTGGGACTCTAGGGAGCCACACAGAGCGATACGGCCAGCAGTGCTCACACTAGACTCACATAGAGCGCATGGGATTCTGATATTACCCAGCTCAGGGGGGACCACACTATAATTGCAAGTACTCCAGGAAAAAAGACCCCAGTGACCCTTGCCAGACCCAGGAGTTTCACCCCACAACTTTAGCACCCACAGCCATGGCAGAGAGATCATCACACGATGGGTATGTCAATGGAATCCTGACCACTATCCTTCAAGTGATTTCAGCATCATGCAAATTACTCAAACTTAAGATTGACAATATGGTAATGGACCTAGGACTACTGAGAGACGATCATAGGAGATCAGAGGAATGAGTCACCGCAGCTCAGCATTAACTAGATGACATTAGCCCTGAAGTCACTGCCTTAAAGAAAACGCATGTCGACCATGGAACGTGGAGTACAGTATCTGGAGTTAAGAGCATAAGATGCTGAGAATAGAGCAAGGCCTCCACATAACTGGCCTGCCTGAGGCCAATGAAGGGTCGAAGATTGACATGGCTGAATTCCTGGAAACATGGCTCTGCACAGAAGTGGCCGCCGAGGGCTTATTCCCATTTTATGCACTAGAGCGTGCTCATTGCATGCCCTCCCACTCTCCACAGCTGGGAGCTGGGAGCTGGCCCCAGACCTTTTGTGGCCAAGGTTCTCCAATTTAAAGATCAGGATCATATTCATCCCAAGCCAGACTCAAGGGGGACATAATTGTTGACAGTCGGAAAGTGATGATCTTCCCCAATTTCACCAGAGCTGTGCAACAGCAGGGGGTGTCCTTTATAGAGGCCAAGCAAACTTATCAGGAAACTGGGGATCACCTACGCCATGCTGTTCCCTGCCCTGCTACAGGTAACATATGAAGGTTCCTCATGTTTCTTCACCTCTCCAGCCCAGGTTTGGGACTGGTTTGACCAACTGTCTCTATGAGACTCTGGCTCCATGGAGGGGAGCATCAACGTACTTGAAAACCCCAGAGGAAGAGAATCAGAAATGAAGCACCTGCTGGTCTGTCCCTTCCACAAGTTCTGAAGGAGCGCCACAGAGCAGTGGAGGTGGTGGCAACCATCAGTGGGGTAGGATCGGTCCCCCTTCAGAACAGAGGGGGACCAGGAGCATTCGGTTTCAGACCCTGCCTCGCTTTCCTTCCACAACATTGATAATTCTCTCCAACAGGTTATGCCTGGCACGGTAGATGACCTAATCTAGTGCCATCGACTGGATGAACTGTGTGGATTTCACAAAGGAGATCCTACTGTCTAAAAGGGTGGCTAACACCGCCCTGCTGGATCCTGACAGTGGAAGTGTGATTGATCCAAAGCAAAATTATATTTGTTATTGTCTGGGTGGTGTGAACGCAAAGCCGGGAGGCACCTACATGATAGCACCCTCTACTTTCTTAAAGTTGTGTGTATGGGAAGCACAATAATGTTTTCTGAATGTTGAATAGTTTGGATGGGGATGAACTCACTTCTTGTCCTGGGGTTGAAGAGTTGGATGTTGTTGTTTGGGTTACGTGGATTTTGTGTTGTGTCACCCCTGCTTCCATAGCACAGTCTCCTGCACAATGGTCTGTAACCAAGGACCTTTGGGTGGATACCCATGGGATATGGTCCACTCTGTGATATCACCTCACCTTCACACTATGGCAACCCCCCTGACTTATGCTTTTCTAAGCTGGAATGTCAGGGGCTTGAACAGCATGGCAAAGAGATATAAAGTACATGCGTACCTGAAGAAGCGGGGTGCCCACATGGCCCTTTTATAAGAAACCCACCTCACTGGCACCAAGATGAATGCGCTTTATAGGCATTGGAGAGGGCAGATATTCACCACTACATACTCATCGTTTGCTAGGGGGTCCTAATCTGGATCCGTGTGGGAGTCCCATTAAAAAAAAAAAACAGGCAAACTAATAAATCCTAATAGGGTATATGTCTTAGTGACCGGTAGACTCGTGGGGCGTGACTTGACCCTCATTGGGCTTTATGCTCCCAACTCAGAACAGGGAAGGTTTTGACAAAACCATCCAGGAAGCTGGCTATGTATTTAGTACAACCAATAATAAGTGACAGGGAATATAACGCCTTGTCTGATCCCCTAATTGACTTCTCCCACCCACCCCTAGGTGACTCCCCAGCAGCGCACAGCACTGGCATTTCTCAACTGCCAGCATAGGTGGGGTCTGGTGGATTTGTGGAGACAGATGCACCGGGGGTTAAAGACTACATCTTTTTTAAGTGATGCATGACCTCCATGTCCAATTAGACACCTTCCTATGCTCCCTGGGAGCCCCTGGGACTGGGTGTCACACTGAATCCCTCTGTCTCACAGTGTCAGACGTCAAACCAATACTGCAGATGTTGGACTGGCACAGAAAACGCCCCCCTGATCCCTGACTGTCTCCTTAAATGGAGGAACTTAAGGATCCAGCATTTAAACAAACAGGCGATGCCATTAGACTACTTCGCAAATAATGCTCACTCGACAGCCTCCTGTCTGACCGAATGGGATGCCTTCAAAACAGTGTTTAGGGGAAAGAGTATTTCGGAGGTGGTGGGAAGTCCGATGCATGTTAGTTCAGGATATAGAAATCCAAGAGAAAACACTGAGAGATCTGGAAAAAGCACGACCAGAGCACCCAGAATTGCAAAACTAGCTGCTAGAAGCAAGGGAACTACTTGCAGCCTGCACGGAGAAGCTTTGGTGGTTCAATTATCATGAGTACATGACACAGGCACATGCTGAATGCGATAAAGCAGGAACATTACTGGTATGGCTTGCTAGCCCTTTGCCCAGAAGCTCCTTAATCAATGGAGGGGTTGAAGCTCTTCGGACAGAATGAACTCAATCCCAGATTCGAAGAATGTTACTCTTTGTGCCCCACAGTAAGGAGCTCTCGTCGATTACCTGAGACCTACAGAATTGCTAAGCCTCGACGGGGAGTCCACTGAGAAATTCAGAGGCCCTATAATCCTGACGGGGTGCGAGCTCCTATCGGAAAAGTACCCGGAACTGAAGGCTATCTGATTTAATTTTATGCTGCATATGCAGAAGACCTTGCACCCAGACTAGTTGTGCTGTACGACGCTTCTCAGGAAGCTTGTAGGCTTCTGACAACTACTGGCGAAGCACTAGTGGTCCATTTACTGAAACTGGGCTGGTCACCACAGGAGATGCGTGCACACAATCTGGTATCAATGTTAAATATTGTCTACAAAATCTTAAGCTGCATATTGGCCACTTGCCTCCTCCCATACAAGTCTAAACTCTTTCATACTGACCAGAATGGCGTCACTTCGGGGCAGAACATTGCTCTCAACATTTGCTGACTCCTCTCTATTATGGAGATGGCTCACACTAGAAAAGATAGAGCAGTGATAGTCTCCATCGATACTGAAAAAGCATTTGATAATCTGTGATGGGACTACCTATACCAGGTGATGGACAAAATGGGGCCAGGCATGGATTTGATCCTGTGGACCAAACTTCTTTACACAGGAGGCACCACCGAGTCCTTACTGGCAGGGTGATATCCTGCTCCTACGAAGTGAAGAGGGGCACTAGGCGCGGTTACCCCCCCCGCTACTGTTTTGCCATTGCCGTCGAACCACTGGCTAGTACAGCATGGACACTTTATCAAGGGCTAGTATGGCGAGAGATCCTCCATGAAATAGCTCTTTATGCCAATAGATGCTTATATTCCTCAACAATGTGGAGGCAGGCTGTTGAGGAAAAACAGTGCTTATATTCCTCAACAATGTGGAGGCAGGGGGGGAACATGGCGGCCGCATATGTTCCGTGGTCGGGAGCTCACTTGTTTCTGGTTGACGAGCGAGGGCCGATGTGACCACATGGTGCCCGAACGCTGCCCTGAGGAGTTGGAGCTGGAAGAATCTCTTCGCCGGTCTCGGCCCCCTGTGTGAGGCAGGGCGGAGGCGGATCGCCAGACCGAGACGCCAAGGCTCAGCGTGTCGAACGTTGCACTGTGGGCGGAGGCTGCTCACGGCGTTTGCCGGGGGAGACGCCGCCTCATTCTCTGCTGCCCTCGAGGGCCGCGCACTGCTGCTGCGCTCAGCGAACTCCAGCAGGAGAAGGAACCCTGACCCACTGCAAGTCGTATTTAGCTACCACAGTAGGGGACAGGGTTTTTATGATGCCAGTCAAGTTGAGGGCCCAGGCAACCTGCAGAGGCCCCCCGCTGGCACCTATACAGCAGCAGCATAGTACAGGTGAGGGTAAAGAGGTCCCTCTAGAGCCGGTTTTTGGAAATTTCACAGGGGTCATTAAGGGGGGCATCTGCAACAAGAGAGGCGAAGGGAAGGGGGCAATTAAAAAAAAAAGGGAGTTCCTCTGCATCCTTGCAGCCTGAAACTAAAACAAGAAAGAGGCACAGTAATAAAGCAGGCTCTGCTTGCAATTTAAGCAAGGTCACCCTTTCTCAAGTTCACTCACTAGAAGGGTGCAGGCCGGTGTCTCCACTTACTCCTTTTTTTAGACGATTTCTAGAAGCTCAGAGATGCAATTTTCACAGACCTCTGAGAACCTTCCCCTCTTTTCTACCTTTTCCCCTGAGAACCAAGCTTTTGGGGGGCAGGATAGTGATAAAGAGGTTGCCCAAGCCCAACCTGTTAAGCCTGTAGGTTCATTCGATCCTCCATTGACGGGTGTGCCAGAGGTGGTTATACCTTCACAGGACTCTGAGGTACAGAACCTCTTGATTTCTTTATCAAATGAGATCAGAGGAAAGTTTGAGGTTTCTGAACACAATCAAGCAAAAATTAGAGAATCCTGTGTAGCATTGGAAAGTAAACTAAACATGTTAGCTGAGAGAATGAGCAGGTTGGAGACTGCAGTCTCAGAACAAGAGGCACAAGTGCTTTCTAATTCTCAGGATATCTCCCAGTTGATACGCAACAAAAAAGTTTTTCAGGAGAAGTTGGAATCTTTGGAAAATAATTTGCAGAGGAATAATATCAATGTTGCTGAGTGTGTTCCTGAAGGAGTGGAAGGCGATGACATTAAAGGCTATGTAATAACGCTGCTTAAGAAATTCTTCCCGTCTATGGCACATTTAAAGCTGAAAGAGGACTTTTAGAAGGAAGTCTGACAGGAAAACACCCAGGAAAATACTTATTAATTTTGGTACTTACCCTGCAAAAGAGAAAATTCTCTCCGAAGCTCTTAAGGCGGGTAGCTTCTCTATGGGAGACTGGTGCTTTCGGATACGTTCGGACCTCTCCAAGGTGACTCTAGACAGGCAGTGGGAACTGGGGAAATTCATGCAGGTACTTAGATCTTTTGGTGCCATGGTACAGATGAGGTTCCCGGCATTTTTGAAGATTATGTGGAATAACACAATGTACAATATCAGGGATCCTGTTGAAGTTCGGGCATTAATCAAGAAGATGAAAACACCATGCTGATGGAATATTTGTTTTTCCTTAGGAAGAGTCGACCGGAAACTGAGCTCATGTGGGTTGTAATAGTCACCCCGTTAGAAGGTCAGGGAGGGTTCCCACGGGTGATGGTGGCATGGGGGTTACTTGGGATATTGGTAGGTGGGTTTTTGACACGTGGTGGGAAGCATGGGGAGGAAAATAAACAAATATGCATATAAATGTCCTCAGTAATGTTGTGGGTGGTCTAGTTAAGGGTCTGATAGTTTGCCTAGTTCTTGGTCTTTTTCTTGACAACTCTGCTCTCCTAAATAATGGCTAGTCACAAGTGGGCTTTGATGAAATTTCTTTCATGGAATGTTAATGGTTTACCAGTTGCAGGGAGGAGGAGGAGAATTTTCGAGTTCTTAAAAGGGATAGATGAGGAGGTGATTATCTTAGAGGAGACTCATTTATTACAGTCAGAGTGGAATGAGAGTCTTAAACATCTGAATTGGGTAGGCTTTAATGCGTGCACCAACCAATCATGTGCTGTGAAGGGTGTGGCGAACCTTATCAAGAAATCGGTAAGTGTAAAGGTAGCAAATGTGATAAGGGACCATAAGGGTAGGTTGTTGATTGTTGAGGTGGGGCTGCATTGCGTCTGGTTTACGATTGCAGGGACTATGGGCCTAATGTGGACGACGCAGCACCTTTTCAAGAAATTTACAGTCATTTACTGGTTGCCAAATACCCAATTGTAGTAGGTGGGGATATTAATGTTTTATTGGACCTAATGTTAGATAAGTCCACGTCAAGACCGACGGTGAATTCACCTAAAACTCGGTCCTGGATAAAACAAGGAATGGTAGACCTTGGTTTGATAGATATTTGGCATCAGAAAGGCGGGAAAGGTCCAAGGTTCACACTTAATAACAAAAAGTACGGTCATCGTTTCAGGATAGATTTTGTCCTAATACAGCATAATTTAAGAAATTCGTTAGCCATGCTCCGGCCCACCTTTCGGATCATTCAGCAGTAAAACTGCATGTCTCCCTTAATATTCAACCACCTACTCCCAGGTGGACAGCCAATCGAGCTCTCTTTTTGGATGAGCTGATTGTGGACGGTCTGAGGCGGGACACTAAAGAATTTTTCGAATTTAATTATGGTCCTACTACTTTTCAGATGTTGTAGGTTGCGTGTAAAGCATTTAGTAGAGGAAGGCTTGTGGGTTTGCCCACCTTTAGATATAGGGAGGAAAAAATCAGTTAAAGTAACTTGAATCCTAGGTGGCCTCCCTGCAGGAGGCAATTTCTAATATTCATTTAGATGAGGAGAGTCAGTCAGGTAATTTAAATGTTCAATTAGAATCTGCTAAAAGAGTGCTTATGTTATTCCCTGAGAGGAAAAACAGAAGGAGGTGGGATAGTAGTAGGTATGCTCATTACGAGTATTGGAAAGGCTGCCGCAAGCTTCTAGCATGGAAAACTAAATCAGATTGTTCTAAGAGTTATGTGGCATCAATTAAATCAGAGACCACTGGAGCCTTAAGTACAGCCGCATCCGAGATAGAGGGGGCTTTTATAGCCTTTTTTCAGAATCCTTATACTGAAGATTTGAACTTTTCTGAAATGTCGGCCAGGGGCTATTTGGAGGAGTTTCATCTCCCCCAGTTAACCAAAACTGATCAGACATAATTGGCGAGGGAGATAGATTTGGGGGAGGTGAAGGCAGCAATCCAGAATGTAAAGAAGCGGAAGGCCTCAGGCCCAGATGGTCTGCCCAATGAACTATATTGTGCTCTCTGTGATGAGTTTGTCCCAATCCTAGTGGAACTGTTTAATCTTCTTTTACAGAAAGGCGTTGATATGCCTAAATCTTATGATGAGGCTGTCATAAACCTTCTTTTAAATCCTGGGAAAGATCCGGCTTTATGCAGTTCATACAGGCTGATATCCTTGTTGAACTCAGATTATAAACTCTACATTTATGTTTTGTCAAAAAGACTTCAGGGTCTGATTAGCAGACTGATCCCTGAGGACCAGAAGGGATTTGTTAGAGGTAGACAATTGTATAAGCTAACTCACGATTTACTAGGTGAGGTGGATCTGGCGACTTCAGAAAGGGTTCCTTTAACAGTTCTCACTTTTGACGCTGTCAAAGCCTTTGACCGGGTGAACTGGTGTTTTATTTTACAATATGTCATGGAGGGTTCCAAGTTGGGCTCAAAATTCATAAGGGCAATTCAGGCTATCTATAAAGACCCGACTGCTAGTATTTTGGTTAATGATAGAGTTTCCTCGAGATTTAGATTTGAGAGACAGACGCTTCAGGGTTGTCCACTGTCCCCCCTTCTTTTTGATTTATATATTGAGCCCTTGGCTGCAACAATTAGGGCTGACAGCCAGATTCCATCCTTTCAATGCTTTGGTTGGGTAAAGAAGGTTGCCTTATACGTCGACGATCTTATGATTTATACCGGTGATTTGACGTATGTTTTTCCTAGAATTATTCAATGTTTGGAGGACTTTGGTAGGGTGTTGGGCTATTCTGTAAATCCGGAGAAAATGGAAATTATATGTTGGAATACTGCCTATAATAGCCCTCTTGTTAAGCAACACATAAGATATTTGGGGATTCAAGTTACCCCTTGCCTTAAAGAATTAGCTAAGATTAATTTTGACAAGGCATGTCTGGAGACACGTAGATTGCTTAAAACTTGGGCGGGTCTTCCTCTGTCCTTTATAGGAAGAGTTAATTTTCTTAAAATGATTATCCTTCCTCAATTCACTTTCTTGTTCAATGCTATCCCTCTGGAATTCAAGAAGTGTTGGTTTAAAAAGATACAGGCAGATTTAACCTCGTTTGTGTGGTCATCCAGGGGGGTCAGGATTGCTTGGAAAAAACTATGTAGGCACAAAGGAAAAGGTGGGATCGCAGCGCCAGACTTTTATAAATATTACTTGGCTTTTCACTTGAATGTGCGGATTCTGTTACGCAACAGATCTGAGTACACGGCCTTTTGGGGTGCAATGACTCAAGAATTGTTAGAGGTTGGTAGGTACTTCTTGTATAAGTTTGGTCATCCCAAATACTTGAAAACGATTTGTTTGAAGATTCTTAAGGATGCCGCCAGAGTGTGGTGGTTGGTTCGACAAGCATTAGAAATTAGCTATTACAGTTCTCAGGCTCCGGTTTGGGACTCCCCTGGCACACCTGAATGTCTCTTAGATAAGTTGGCACTCCCATTAAAGGGGGTGACGCAGTGGGGACAAATTTTGGAAGATTCTAGGTTGGTGTCTTGGTCAAGGTTCGAGGAATTAACTGAATATAAGGTTTCAAAGTTTAAATACTATCAGTTAGCAAGTTGGGCCGCTACCCTTCAATCGGAGGGGGCTGCGAATAACCTTTGGGAGGAGAAATTATCTCTGGCTCTGGTCCATAAAGAAATTTCTGTCTGGTACCAGGCGTTACTAGATGCTTTAGAGACAGTGTTTCCTCTGCCTGAGAAGAAATGGGTAGTGGTTCTACCAGCCTTAGATGTGGTAAATACCTGGGAATCTTCATGTTCTATGCTCTGGTCTGCAACTAGATCAGCTGCTTTGAAGAAGAATCACTTGTTCACCCTGTACAGGGTCTATTGGTCCCCTCAGCTTTAGGGAAGTCAGAGAGAAAGTGTCCACGTTGTGGTGAGGTTAATGCGAACGATATACATAGGTCTTGTAGCTGCCCTAACCTTAGTGTTTTTTGGGCTACTGTTGAAAGACTACTTAAACAGATTATAAGTTCTGAGGTAGAAGTAACTCTCTCATTAGTGATTTTTGGGGTAGCACCTGTTTCAGGTTGGAACTTGAAACGTCCTAAACCTGGTAAGCACCTGATGTTTTTATTGATATTGCTGGTTAGAAGACAAATATGTTTAAGGTGGATTTCGTCTTCACCCCTATTGTATCCGACTGGCTGTCATCTATAAATTATTTTTGTTGTTTGGAGCGCATTGTCCCGCTGGGTAACAGAGATGATTGTTGGGCCATATGGGAAAACTTTCAGCAAAGTGGTAACAACTCTTGTATATAGTCCAATGATTATTGCCCCCCTGGTTTCAGGAGGTTAGCTCTACAAGCCTGGCTGGTCTAGATACAAGGGCTTGACTACTATGTCCTGGAGAATAGATCACGACCGGGAGAGGTGAAAATATATGTGCCCTCTTGGGTTGATCAAACAGAAGAGATCACTTTTGATGAACACAGGTTGATGACCTTCACGCAAAAATGCGGGCTCGTATGAGAAAAAAAAAAATGTGGAGGCAGACTTACCAGGAGGAATATTATTGTTGGAGCAATTTGGAGAAGCCTCAGGCCTCTGCATTAATTGGCAAAAATTGCTGGTATACATCTTGATCCCCTCATGCCTAGACCACCAGTTGTACATGGGCTGACATGGGAGGGTTCTGCATGAAACACTAAAGAGTTAAGATATATCATAATATTCAAGACCTTCTTGATGAATATCAGGTCAGCTATCAGGGCTCTTCGCACTAGCCTTGGGTTCTGAAAGACTCTTCCCTGATTGGTTGCAGAACAAACAGTAGTCGCAAAAATGGTGGCCCTCACCTGACTGCCTTATTTTTTCTCCACACTACCTCTTATCATTCCCCGCAAATTGTTTGCAGAGATGAACTCATTGTTGGTAGAACTAATTTGGGTGGCAGGACGGCACAGAGTGGCACTGACTAAATTGTGCAGACCTACCCCTGATGGGGGACAGCGGCACCTGATTTCGAGTCGTACTATCCAGCGGCCCAAAACCAGTTCTTCAAGCAATGGTTATACTCCCATTGCAGCCTAAGGGAGCTGCCCCAGATGACACCCATGAGCTGTACATGCTATCTCGGATCCTCCTGAATCCCATACTCCATTGGGGGGCTACAGGGAGCTCCGAGCTATATAACACTGCTGGATGCCCTGCATCTACCATTCCTGGTTCCACCTGCCTTACTCTCTGGACATCCCACTACAGGGTCTCGTAGTCTTAGATAACAGGGGAGCAATGTGTAGACTAACGGAATTGGCAGCATTTGGCATAATGAGGCTGGGAGATTTGTATGGAATTGGCACATTGCTAGCATTTGAGGAACTCTCAGAACATTTTGAACTGCGGATGCAACATTTTTTACAACATTGTGCAGCAGTAGCGCTCCTGTGGGACCATTGGAGGACCAGAATGATAGAACCCCCTACACATCAGAGTAGCAAAGTACTTTGCACTACATCTGGTAAAACCAGGGCTGTCACCTTCCTTTACCAGGCGATAAGGGAAGATATAATCATGCCTCTCGAGCAACTACGGCAGAGTAGAGGAGAGGATGTGGCCCATCCGATCACTGAGTTGGAATGGGCTACAATACTGACTAATGTCTACACAATCTCCCACAATGCCAAATTCAAGTTGATTCAGTTTTACTTCTTACACTGGGCATACCTCATCCCTGGACAAATTAAGCAGACATTTGGGGTGCTGGACGTGGTATGTCCCAGATGTGGAGACCAAGAAGCAGAAATGATTCACATGGTGTGGGAATGCTCCACTTTGCACGACTTCTGGGAGGGTGTAGTGATATGTATAAATGAAACTAAGAAGAGGACGATCACATGTAATCTACAGATGTCTCTTAGGGAGCTTCCCGCAATCCGCCAAATGCAAAATGACTACTAAATTTGTGGACTTGTAAGGAAGGGGTTGTGGAACGAGGGAGGTAGAAGGATACACTCACTCAGAGCCTGTGTTAGTGCTAGGTTTGGACTAAACTTTGATTATTATTTTGCACAGTATCACATTGCATGAAAAGATTATTTTTGCCTGTACAGATACCATGGTATAATGTTTGTGCGCCTTCTTTGATAATAGCAACCTGGGCATTGCTCTAACCTGCATTGAACTGTAATGTTATAAAACAATAAAAAATATGTTAAAAAAAAAGTAAGGTGCATTGAAGAAGATATTTAGACCTCAAAGTGGAACACAAAGGTATAATGTGAGTTAAGAAAGAGTAATTGTGAAAAGAATTCTTCAGATGTCCCATGGATTGGAGCCAGCGCTTGACAGACGAGTATCATCAGAATACTTTTTTCGGCTCAAAAGAGCCATAAAAGAAACAATCAATTACATGGACCATAATCAGAGATAAAAATGAATAACAATATCAATATAAAAACATAAAAAAGAATTAATAACAAATATGAATCTGAATAGCAGCATTTATAAAATTTAGCACCACCTCTTTTGTCCCCTTTCTTCCCAGGTCCTGTAAATAAGAAAAGGAAAGGTGGCTATGCCTAATGCCTGTAGGGAGAAGAACGGGACGTAAAAACCTTCTCCTAGGTACAGTACATAACTTGCACACAAGAATAAAGTGAAAAATGCTTTGGGGTGATCTACCAGCACAGCTGCATGGCAGAATGTTTCTTAAAACAAGTTCCTTGAGTGGGAAATGCTAATAGATAATGTTTGGACTTCAGACAGAGTCTGGTAAGTAGGAACCTAAGCCGCTCAGAAATTATGATGTTAAGGTATATCTTGGGATGTGATGACTGTGCGGCGGACTCTCCAGATCCCCAGGTGTGTCACTGGTTAAATTTCAATCATGAATAGAATGCCAATAAACTTCCTTAATCCTCCCTTTGCCCCCCATGGCAAGGAGTTTGGGTCCTGGAAATAACCCCCTACCTCAAGACGAGAGAATATAAAATTAAAATATCAGAACCAAGGAATGTCCATAGATCGAGTCCATGACAAACAATCCATAATCACAGACCTATACAGATGAGCCTTGGGATTTAGCAAGACTCTTAACCAGAGCAATAAAGGTTGCAATCTTATGTGGTCAGCTATACCCCTCAAACCTACTTTGTCATGGCAAAATGCAGCCGGAGTAGATTAAGGGACTGCTAACAGCCTTCTCAAAAACTTTTTTTCCACTACCTGTAGGCTCGTACAATCTGTATAACCCCACATCCCAGCTCTGAATGAGACAATTGAAAGACATTTACTTTTAAAAACAGCATTTCCTTCACTGGTTGATGTCGCAGTTTCTTTGAAAATCTAAAAATTGCATCAATAGCTCTTGGGAACTGCAAAGTGCGAACACTAATTAAAAATTTCCAGTTAAAATTAACATCAATAGGTACTCCCAAGTAGGTGAAGTTAGGACCTTTAAGTATTTCCACTCCTTCCAGAACATATCTTTTACTTTTTGATAACTTTGGGACACTTCATCACAAAGGATTGAAGGCCGTTTGCTGTCCTTGACATAAGGACAGCATCGTCCGCATAAAATAATACTGGGTTCAGTTGAGAGTTAATAAAAGGCAGATCCTTCCCCATCTTACATAAAAAATCTTCAAGGCCGTTTATATAAAGGAGGAAAGGAAAGGGGGCCACCACACACTCCTGTCTAAGCCCATTCAGAGAAGGAAATTCTTCAGTAAGGTCGCCCTCCCGACTATAGCGAACCCATGCAGAAGTACAGGCATGAAGTCTATTAAGTAAGGAGATTAAATCTTTATCCAACCCCATGTCTGACATGACAGTCCACGGGCAGGACCCTATTGGTAGAACTTCAATTCCGGTATCCAAAGGACACAGACAAAAAAAATCTTATCGCCAGAGGGCTGATGAGTCTGTGACCTGCAAAGGCCCAAAACAGGCCCCGCCCCCGGTATCCCCAAATACTCAAGCCTCCTATCCGTGGATTCCCCCAGCATGTGCTCCACGCATTATAATTCTGGAAAATATACCTAGACTGGACACCCCCAACTTTGAGTCCCATTCTTCACTGCTAAATAAAACAATGTATTGGCTTAGAAAGTACTCGGGTTGGAGCTCAGATCTTTCTGGAGAAATTTTAATCGTGAGAAGGGTACCATGAATTGGTCCAACTAGTAAAGCCTCACCAGGGCATTGTATTGTTAGCACTTTTAGGAATCCACAATTAGTTACTACTATGCACCATTGCCTCTCAACATCAATACTAGATCTGGGATCTATCGGGGTAAAATGGTTGACATATTTTATCTGTTCTCAGGCCCAGCAGTTTCGTTCCAGTAAACCTGGCAAGCAGAAAACTTGTTCCCCTCATCAGCCCATGTCCTTTGGCTGTTCACTCCCCTTATCAAATAGCTTTGAGCCTCTGAACTCCTTGGAGCAACTGGATTGACCATCAGCCACTAGAAATGCCTTTGGTGGAGACCAGGAGGTAGGTGTGCTTTCGGCAATAGATTAATACTCCCCTAGATTAATTAAGATCTCTGCCACTGTAACCTCTGGGATAATGTCATGTAATGTGGCAGGATTAAATAATAAATTTGACAATCCAGATTGGTGAAGGCTTGTGAGCCAATAACCTGGCTTTTAGATTCCCCTTACATTAATAGTTTTACCACCTACTCTGCTCCTGCAATTAAATCGCCCTCGGGGAAGGGACAAGGGACGCTTGGTCACATTTATATTTGTATCTGGAAGAGGGGTACTTGTACGTGTTATCGATATAAACACCACATTATCTGGTACTCCTTCTCAAAGTAACTGATTCATTTGATGTTTTGTTGATGAACTATTATAATAACATTTTTGATCTGTCAGACACTAGTGTGATTGATAGTTGGGAGACTAGGGTGCATAGGGCGTTGAATGGAAGGAAGAAGGACATTATGATTATTTGGGCCAGTGATTTTAATGCTCATCTATGAAATCCGGAATTATTAGAATGTTGCAGATATTCTGACGAATATGACTGCCCTATGCAGCATTTTAAACACTCCCCTTATGGGAATGCACTTAATCGTATTTTGGCCGCCAATTTGATCACATTTCCAAATCCGGAAGTTAAGGGGGTTCCCACGTATTTGGGGGGAAAGTGCCCAAGCGATAATCGATTTTATAGTCTATTTTAAAGATCTTACCCCCTTTGTAGGGAAGTTTAAGCGATTCCAACTACATGAGTGACCATAACCCTCTGACTCTAGAAATTAAGTTGGGTCAGCAGAAGGGTCCTGGCGGGGAGGTACAGCAGCCAGCGCTGAGATTTAATGGGCAGAAAGGCTTGACGACCAAGTGGGGAAAGATTGACAAACATAGTTTTTATACAGAATTGATGACGAATAAGAAGGATGCGGTCATGATTGTTCTGGGGGAACATACACCTGCATATAAAATCATTGAGGCATTCTCTACCCTAACAAGTTATATGGCAGATAAGTTACAGCGCCCAAGTACTCACATAGATAGAAACCCCCGCTGGTTCAATCATGGAAGTACATCTGCCCTCAAAGACCTAAAGAAGACTACCAGCTCTATCCCACGCAACCAGTCTGCCATTAAGGAGGCAAGAGTTTATAAGGCCACTCTTGCTGCCGGGAAGAAAGAAATGAGATAGAATGCTTGGTATGAGTTCATTGAGGCTAGTAATAGTAAAGAAATGAAGACCTTCTGGCAAGTGGTTAATTCCACTCCACTGGGGGATAAGGATAACACTGTAATAGATACCGTTATCCCACCACAAGTTTGGTTGGAGCACTTTACTAAAACTTTTAAAACAGAGATCAATATCTCTCGAGTAGAAGCGATTGGCCCCATCACCGGGAGAAACGCCCCCTCAACAGCCTTTCATAATTTAATAGAAGTATCCGAGGTATTAAATGCTATACAAAACTGCCCCACTGATAAAGCTCCCGTACCAGATAGAATCGCAGCTGATGTATACAAAGCTCTGCCTGAATTCTGGGGGCCACTACTTACGAACTTTCTGAGGTCTGCCATGAAGGGCCCCTTGGTAGATACCTGGAGACGATTATCGTGCCCATTTTTAAGAAGGGGGATCAGGCATATCTACAGTGTTATCGCCCAATCTCTCTCTTAGATAGTTCTGTTAAGATCTTAGGACGAGTGGTAATGAGCAAGCTGGAGACCAACTGTTTATCAAAGTTTCAGTATGGGTTTCGACCAAGGCTGGGAACAATTGAACAGACTCTTAATCTGGCTTTGACAGTACATAAATACACCAAGGCAAAAAAAGGTTGTGTTCATTTAGCCTTCATGGACCTGTCTTGTGCCTTTGACACAGTTGACAGATCCAAATTGTGGACTGTCATGTCAGACAAGACAGACCAGTAGATTTCAAAAGCTGATTTTTACTAGTACATGACACAAGTCAGGATTATCGTGCATCATAACAATTCCACGGATGTGTCGGTAGTGGAGTAGCTGGACCTATATTTGAAGTAAGAATATGTGTGCATTTGAAATATTTTCAGCTGTACCAGACTGGGATATCACAACCTGGTTCAAAACAAGATACAGGGCATTGTGAGTGTTTTATGGCTGTTTTGGTAGTGTGTACTAGTGCATGATATAGGTCAATATGGAGGTACATTATGGGAGTCCAATGAAAGTATCCATGCTGAGATATCAGCTGCAGGGTGCATGATATAAATCAAAACATGTGAGGAGAGTTTCAAAAATGTCTAATCACCAGGATATCAGTCATTTTTGGGGAACACCAATTATGTTCCTCATCAGGCATTTACTAAGAGCAGGAGAGGAAATAACATGCAAAGCTGAAAGATAGAAGAAAAGAAAGACAGAGAAATCTGGAACTTGCAAGAATGACATGAAGGATCAGGTAGTGTCTGGTAGTGACTTAAAGAGGTTTGAGGTGGATTCAAGACCTTGCAGCCCCGGTATTCGGCACTTGAACATTTAATTGTGCCGCCCCAGACTTCTAAAGTCTACAAAAAGTGATGGTTGGGATGCTTCAATTAATCTCAGCCACTGGTAATTTACTCTGGAACGCATCCCCGTCCATCGTTATTTTGCACACCATGCCGCTTCAGTTTGGACCCAGTTATATATCGACTCAGTCGAGATCCTGCTCCAATGGGAACAATCCAGCTTGAACTGCCAAGCGAGGTCCTGCCTAAATGGGAACTATCATCGTCATAGAACAACCATGAAACATTCATAGTCCTGAATTTACTTTTGTGGTGGTGGGTAATGTCAAACATAAGTGCTACAAGGATTGCTGTTTACTTTTCAGAATATCGTCCCTTTTTCCACTGGCATGAAGAACCATCCCCTCACAGAACTCTCCTCCCATTATTTCTTCTTGTAGCACCACCACTTTTAGTTTAACACATTGCATTTCTGGTCAGTAAATCTCAGATTCGGCTTCCCTATCTCTCCAGGATTCACCGAAGCACTCATCTTCCCCTGAAAAAGCATTCTGGGCAAGAACATTCATGTGAAGTGCTGTGGGGACAACTGAATGTGCGAGTTTTAAACTCTAGGGCAGAATTCCACCTCAGAGAAAAGCCTGAGGGTAAACCGGCTAGCACTAAGCAGGCCCGAGCGAGCGTGAAAGAGGAAAAATTAAACTAAGATTTTACTGAGGCACTCTTGGACAACTCCTGATTTACTACTGAATTCCAGGAGGTAGCCAGAAGTTCAGGAGAAAGTTGGGCGAACTACAACAGTAAGGGAGAACTACTCACAGCAAAATCTCTGTTAATATGGCCTAGAGTGTAAGTGAAAGAGTATGAGAGAAAAATATGGTAGTGTGTGTGTCCTTGTATGAGATGAGTGGGTGCACTGACGCAGCTCATGGATTAATGTGCCGCAGTTAGCAGATCCGAGCTCACACGCATGTTAAGTGGAGTGTCAGAACAAGACAATGCCAATGTTTTTCAGTTTGTGAGAAACAAAAGAGCACTCACAAGTGATTTGATGATTCATGCAGGAATGTAGCTAAATGGATTTCTGAACAAAGGCAGCTACGTTGAAGTATTAGCTGAGAATGCTAAAGGAAAATGTAGAAAAATAGGGGAACTTTGCTACCGAAAAGGGGACACTTCATGGAAAAATCATGGAAAAGGACTAGTCTATATTAGCTGTGTTTGACAGGATGTTACATTGAAACGGTAGGCACCTCTAAATAACAAGAATCGGCAAAGCCAATAGGTCTGGCATTGGTTAACATCCATTTGGCGTTGATAATGAATTGTTTTGAAGCTAATTGCATGGGAGGTGTGAATGGCATGGCAGCGACTCCCTGAGGTCGAAGAATACTGATTCTTTTTATAGGATTGTTTTTATCAGCTATGTGTATTTTATTTGTATCTGTTTTTATTCTAAAGGAGTGATTCCATGCTTTTAATCACCACGGGGAGCTTTCAGCCGCAAGGTATTATGAAGCTAATTGTTGGCACGTTTTAATTGCATTATTTTTATCAGTGTTGTCTTGTACAATGTGATGATTTACAGAAACCGAATGAAACTATTTGACTGGACTGGAACTTTTCTTTTTTTTTTACAAGATTTCCGCAAAACTGCAGGTCCTCACCAATATCAAAAATAAATATTGGCAAAATCAAAAAATATAATTTTTTGGCTTCAAAAGCTCACTTTGCCATAGCAGTCCCCGTTATTGCCAGTTGCTGAAGTGGACTGACCTACTGCGTCATGTTGCACTGGAGGGAAGAAAAAAGTGAACGACACAACAATAGAGCAACACATATGTGTGTATATATATATATATATATATATATATGTATATATATATATATATATATAAATATATATATATATGTGTGTGTGTGTGTGTGTGAAAGAGGATAAAAACAGCTTTGACCTCAGACTAAATACATTTGACAAAAATCAAGATAAAGTGCATGTGCAAAAAGAACTATAGATATACAAAAAAAAAGATAATACTGGATTACACACTAAGAAAACATCACACTGTGAACAATATAGTGCACCAGGGAGCATTCAATGCCCATGAAATATGCCATCAAAAAGCGAGAAACCACGAAACATATTCTGGGTGACTGTAACAATTGTAAATACAGAAACCCTGGTCTCACCTAGTTAAAGTCAATGGTAAAAAGCAATGGGCAGGCACTGCTGTACCGTCGGCTATTGAATCTGGGGCAAATCATAACAATACACATGGTATCTGGTAAGGAAGTACACTTGCAGGTACAACATTGCAGCCCAGATACTTTGACCAGCAACCTCTAGGGAGTAACAACTGGTGGAACAGGTTCAATCTAAAGTAGGTTAACATCCTACGGTGATAGCCGGTCAACCCCTAGTTCAAATATGGTTCCATCCCCGTGACCGTTTTGACCATAATTAATTGTTGCATCATGTATCAAGACCAGTCGTCCAGATTAAGACAGCTACAAACCACTGTTCGCTTGGTGTACCCTGGGGGACTTTTAAAACACCACATAAAAATGTATTCTCCACTACCTGTAATGGCGCTGTAGGCGCATAACCCCCAATGTCACAACCAAAACAAGCCACTGAGATGCATTTGGCCTTATCCACTTTAAGTAAAGTCTCTATGCGGGATTGGCCTTAACGACTGGAGAATATGAATCTATATATATTAGAGTGACCCATAAATTCTGCAAAACAAGACAGAGAACTCAGCATCAATGGCACTGTGGCAATCCTATGCTTAAAAACGTTGCTAGAAAAACAGACATTTGAGGTGAGCAAATCCAGTGTCGCTGGTGTTGATGGGTGCTCTTTACTGGAGCAACTCTCCACATATATATACACACACACACATATATATATATATATATATATATATATATATTCACTTAAAAAGCAAAGGTTACATGGACGTAATATCTAGGCTCACATTTTAAACATACATAAACCACAGAAATTCACCTGTTATAGTTAGAGTTATCTCAAGTAACTATAGCTCGTTAACTCGTGCCCTAAGCTATGACTCGCGCCCCCCCACTATGCACAGTTTTTTCATCAAAAGGTTTACTGCAAATATTACATTGATATTATCAATGATGTTCCCAAAGATGCCATGAGAGCTGTAATTTGTGGGCTAATTAGCATAGCATGGCAAGGGCGCAAGTTATAGTTACTTAGGGCACCTAACTATAACGTCCCTGTAACCTTTAGTTTTTTCAGTTAATTTCTATGTTTTTTTTAACGTAAGTAATTTTCATTACTATACGTTAATACAACCACCGCCGCGCATGGCTTACTGCCGTGTGCAGAAGCAGTTGGCAAGAGGTCCTGGCATGCAGCCAGGCCCTGCAGCCAACCTCCTATAACCACCCAACCTTGCACAGAGCACATTGGTGTGATTAACCGCAGGGCCTGGCCTGCAGCTAGTCCCTGCTATCAGCATCTCTAACCACCCAACCCAATCTGCGCATGGCCTTTGGCCATGTACAGCAGTAGTTGGCCGCAGGTCCACATGGCCCCCCCATCCCCTGGCAAATTTCGACCCCTGGGGCCGCATTTCACAGGGCCCACTACAATTTTGTTGGGGGGGCACGCAGCTCCACGTCCCCTGGTAGATTACAGGGCCCAGCCTTCTAAAAAAAAATTAGGGGGGCAGGGGGAGCCACACGGCCCCCAAGCCGATTCCAGTCCTCTGGACCCCCGTCCCCTGGGGCCCAGGACCAATACATTTATTATTTTGGGGGGAGGGGGGGCAGCGTGGCCCCCATCTATGGGACGATCTTAGCCCCGGGGACTCCATCCAATGGGACCTGGCCTTCTAAATTTTTTTGGTGCAGCCCCCCTCCCCTGACTGCTCTTGGCCCCTGTGGACCCCATCCCTCGGGGCCCAACCTAAACATTTATAATTTTTTGGAGGGAGAGGGCCACATGGGCCCCCCTCCTCAGGCTAGTCTCAGCCCCCATGGACCCCATCCCCTGGGGCCCAGCCTTGTCATCCGGTCACCCAGTCAAGATGGTTGAGGATCGTGGGGGAGCCTGAAGGCCCCCGAAGTTGCAGCTGGCTTGCCGCCTCCTGAGGGAGCCAGAATTTCTATCACAGAGAGGGAGCTGCTAAAGGTGCAGTTCCCTCTATGTTGGAGCAAATATTTCCTCTGTTTCCCAGCCTGCATTTCTGCAGGCAAGGAAAATAGAGGAAATCTCCGCTCCCAGCAAGCAAGAGCTTTTTAACAGCTCTCACTTGTTGGAACCGGAGTGTTTGCTCCGACTTGGCGGGAGCTGTCAAAGGTCCTGCCAAGTAAGAGCAAACAGCTATGTCCCAGGGTTGGGCACCCCAAGACATAACAGGAGTCAGCCCTGTGGGGTGGCGGGTCCCCAGAGCCCTTACTGGCTCCACGAGGGGGGCCACATGGCCCCCCTCCATTGCGTATTGCCCTGGGGAGGTGGTGGTCCCTGTGGCTCCAAAACGGACCGACTAATTGTTTTATTTTAGCCCTGGGGAACATGCATCTGACATTGGTCCCGGGGAGGTGGCGGTCACCGGGGCTGCAGGAGGGAGCACAGCACTCCTGCATTTCATATCACATTAGCCGCAGGGAGGTGGTAGTTCCTGGGGCTGCGGCCGGCCCAGAGGGCCCGCACCATAATACATTTTAAATGAGCCACAGGGAGATGGGGGTCCTGAGGCATAAAACTGCCCTAGAAGGGGGCCCAGTGCACCCCATTCCTTAAATTTTACATACCACAGGACCACGGGGGGTTCTTGAAAACAAGCGTGGGAGGCGGCGCTTGTTTTTTAAAAATACATTCTCACAAATTTTCGACGATATTCTTTCAAGTAACTATAACTCGCCCCCTAAGGTAACAATAACTTGCGCCCTTGCCATGCACAGTTTTCTTATCAATAATGTTATTGCAAACGTTGCAGTGATATCAGAGATGCCATAAAAGATCTCATCAATGACATAATATGTGGAGTAAGTATCTGTACATGTCGAAGGCACGAGTTATAGTTACTTGAAGGAACTTTACCTATAACTGCTGAATTTCTATGGTTTTGGCCTTGTAAGCCAGGCATTGCAGCTAAGCCCTTATAACCACCAAACCCCGCGCCATGCATGGCCTTTGGCGGTGCACTTTGCAGGTTGACCACAGGGCCTGTCTCTATCAGTGGATGTGTGAGTGGGTGCGTAAGTGTCTTAGTGGGCTGAAAGTGGGTGTGTGAGAGGGGGTCTGAGTGGGTGTGTGAGTGCCCGTCTGGGCCATTGAGTGCATGTATGAGTGAATGAATAAGTGTATGAAGGAGTCTGTGGTTTTTCTTTAAAAATTTACCATAATCACAAATATTTAGCAAGTAATTCATGGAAATTCGTGAAAATTCATGAATGTTCGCAGACATATCGTGCTGTGTTACAAAATTATATTAAACCTATAATTTGCCCCTAAAACACACATATATCACAACCTTGGGGTCAGGGTACCTTCACCCTGACCCCTAATGCCACTTTCGATTAGAATTTTCACCCCCGGGGATCGTGTCTTGTGAAATAAAATGACGGTCGTAACTTTCTAGTCAGGTTGCTGTCAGCCAATTGCAACGCTTCTTTTCGCATGCGTATTCGTCAAAATTCACGAGTTTCGCTAAATATTCCCAGCCACAGATATACACATTTATTTGCCCTTAAATATCTCCTAAACTGCTGGAACAGATTTACATCAAATAACAAAAAGCACAATCTGCATCCCGGCAGCTAGCTTTCTGCCAAATTTGCTGTATATGTTGATAGGTCTTTTAGGAATTAACATGGGAAATGCAACATTTTTTTAGCCCCCTTTTTCTCGGCTGCCGTTTGACAGATCACTTCAAACTTTCCGTGCGCAACAAGAATCACAGACCACTTTTTTCGAAAATTTCATAAACATTTGTCAAACGGTGCCACAGATATAGGCAAGTCAAAAAACTGAATTTCTAAAGGCAACATGGTCCTATCTATAACTATCTACTGGTAATATATATATATATATATATATATATATATATATATATATATATATATATATATATTTTTTTTTTTAAGGTTAAAGGGACATCATGCTCAGGTGAAAATGTCAGTTAAAACATAACATTTTAACTCAAAAATCACAGAAGTTCACCAGGTCTAGTTAATTCACGTAACTATACCTTACGCCCTCACCATGCACAACGATGTCAAATGACACGAGTGGTGTAATATGCGATGTCATACGAGTGCATGGCAGTTATAGTTACTTGATGCCCAATGAGCAAATGGCCAGGGACACTCTACCATAAATGCACACAACACACAAGCAAACCCAATGGCATTTTCACCAATGGTAAATCACATACCTCTTTCATATTTAAATGAATTATTGAGTTTTGGACTCACAAAATGAAAAAAAAATTTAAAGACACAGGAAGGCACCATGGTTAGAGCATTTGATTTATGCACTTTTCGCTATCAGTGAGAAAATAAAATGTATTCCTATACTTTTGTTAAAGGAAGCAGCTTCATGTGTTAAAAATGAAGAATGGCACTCAAGCCCATTAATTGAATAAATACAAGAAACACGTTACTCACTGTCGTAGTTTGGACTCTTGCTCTAGGCAAGACTGCTGGTTAAAGGATGACAGTACTTTTGGTTGTAGGCGACTACGTCTTTCCTACAACAAGTCGCAACTGTTGTCCCAACCTTACCGGCTCACTAGCAGCACCTCACCAGAAACACAATAGTAAGAGGTGATTTGTGGCAGCCTTCATGCTTGGACTCGAGAGTAAGACATCTCAGGGAATGTCGTGGTTAAACGGAGATTACCCCTTTCTCACAGATGTATCATGTCTCATACAAACGCAGGCAATGACAAAGTTTTTATTCAACAACTGCAATTTGCGATAAGTTGCATAGGCTGCAATGATTAGGATAATGAATAATGCAAGTAACAGAATTGTGAAGATGAGAGTCATTATTACAAAGACCCCCACCCATCTTGCAATGCATAAAAAAGACATACGGGATTTAATATGCCCTAATACCCTAATGTGAAAGGCCTAACCTCCTACCTAAAGGAGAGCTGGGTTTGTTAAACCTAATCTGCCAATGCCATGTCCATGAAAGGAGCCCCCAACCCTCATTACCTTGGAATGAGGTCTCTATCTCAGACTCCGTAGGGACATGAAGACTGGGTCAGCATCAAGACGACTGCAGCATCGATATCAGCGATGCTGGAGATGCCCTCTGGTCAGAATCCCCCTGATTATCTGTCTAAAGTGCAATATATTTATACAGATCTTCAAGGACCCCTGATGTAGGTGTGTTCCCAAACAATAGATAACAGACATGCTTGGGACGGCAATTAATATAAATAACCCCTCGAAAGTATAGAGAGGGAAAATCCCTATGTGTGAACACCTACTGTTTGTTTGTCTTTGGTGCTTGTTCTTAGCGCGGTGACACTGATAATGTAATTCATAACAAGTGGCCTAACTCTAAACAAGGCAGCCATTTTAGAAGAAATAAATAATTAAATCTGCTAAGACAGAGCAAGCTAAGTAGGTTAAAAGACACTAGGTGACGGAGGCACAAGTCTGCAAGCCAAATGCTAAGCTAACTCCTGTTATCCCATTAAAATGAAGTAGGATTCACTACATCACTCAGTTGCTGATGGCTGCTATTGAGGTGCATATATGTGTTTTAATATCAGAGTTCAGTATGCTGAACATTTTTTACATTCTTTTAGAAACAGCGATGACGGCAACAAAGCAGGGATATTTTTTTTCTTCTAAGAGAAATGATTTTGCCACCCTAGGCAAATGACGGAGTGTTCCAGGTTATAGAGCAAGCCCTGTCTTATAGCCCTACATTTGCGATACAGTCTAAAATATAACATGGTTGTGTGTACTGTGCTTAGGCAGCACTCGACGGTTTACAAACAACCCCCCTGAGTTTTACTTCGACAAAGACCTGTAGGTGAGAACAGGGAAGGTGAAAAAAAGTTATGAATAAAAAGCAGCAGAACCTATGAAGAAAAAAACTGGAGAACGGACTAAGATTCAGAAAAAAATGACCACATTTCAAAACTCATAGAAAAAAGACACTGTGGCAAAACATAATTTTTCTGACGAAAACTTAACTCCACTAAAAGCCTAAAAACTGAAAAGACAAAGTATATATTTTTTTTAATTCTGAAAAATGCAACCAAGAAGAGTTACTACTAAACGTAAAGAGAAAAAAGAAGGCTATGGAAGAAGGTTTTGAATGTAAGTGAGTTTAATGACCTATGATGATGGAAAGACAATAAGAAGTCCTTTGATTACGTTACTTAGGTATAATGAAGTCCAATTCAGATACTTTGGTTACTGAGGTACTCTCATGACAGATAATAATATTATGAACAATATTAATAACAACAACAATAATAATAATAATAAAAATATGGCTTTGTAGTGCTTCATATATAAGGTCTCGTGTTTCTAGGCACAGCAAAGATGTAAGCTGCAATTGCCCAATTTAATGGCTGTTAATGCACCCCCCCTTTGAAAAGATGAAAAGTTCATTCGGCATCGTGCTCTTTCAAACTCTTGCCATTCAGGTCATTGCAGATCCCTACAACTGGCATGAACCCCAAAAATTACTTTACTGGTTTAATCTTTATGAGGATTAATTTACATTATAGAAAGAACAATATACACAACAATTAGAGAACACTGTTGAGCCGGTTCATGGTGTACTATGTAACATGTGTATGTGAATCTTTTCCCTTTGCGTAGTTAACTGCCTCTTGGGTATTGAAGTACACGGGGCACTTGCACCTATCCTATCTAACCCGCCACTCATGCAGTGTAAGGAAGGTGCGCATCACACATGCCTAGTAATAAGATTTAGTTTTATTCACAATACTATGAAAAACACCCATTATCACACTCCACGTGAAAACATTAGAAAGGCAGGTGCACTTTTCCATACTTAGGACATTACTTACACCTGATTATTTGGGATGCACTTCAGGGTGGCAAGAGTATTCCGACATGTTTGGGAAATGTCCCACTGCACTGCTATGTGGGTATTAATATAGGTTATATTGGTTCCTTGCCCACTTTTCTTACAGTCCTCTGATTTCATCTACTTTTATGTCACTCAAGATTTATGTTTTTTTTTTTTTTTTTGTCCTCATTCATCCCAAGCACCAGGTCTTTTTCCTTCGCTCTTATAACCAACCATTCTCCTTGTCCTGGGGAGGGAGGGGCCTCCTTCTTTCTCTCTCACCAAGTCCAACTCACGATGAAGTAAGAGGGAGGAAATTTCGAGAGACAGCATGGAAGAAATAATCATCGGACAAAATTTATGCATTCACCAGTTGTGCTTCCAACCAGGCTTTAAAAAGTAGCCAGATTTTCCTTGACTTAGTGATACCCATTACTGTATCCATTTTAAATACATGTTTCACTTGGTCCAGCCATTCTTTATAGGAGGGAATAATACTACCCACCCATTTCCTACAAATTTCTCTTCTAGCTAATAAAACTACATAAAATAACCACTTCTGCATGTCCGCCCTTAGATATGCCAAAAATAACTAATAGTGGGGTAATCTCGATCTCAACCACCAACACATCAGACATTGTATGTCTCACTGCGCCCCAAAAAGGTTGAATCATCGAGCACTCGAAAAACATGTGGACATCCAACGCCTTTTCCATCCCACACTTTCCACATTTGATCACCTCACCTTTCGCCATCTTTGACAGTCTATATTGAGAAAAAAAAGCTCTATGTAGTGTAAATATATGATTTCGTCTAAACGGAGCAGGTTTAACCACTTGATATAGAGTATGCATAGACACCTGCCAAGCCTCCCCGAGCTGTATTTCCGAAAAAACATCACCCCATAGTTCTTTAGGCAGATTAAATTTTGCGATCCCCTGCCTCTACCAACTCCCAATACCACAACGCAACAACTTTTTTGGGAGAGGATCTACCAAGATTGTATCCTCTATCTGAGACTGCCAACCACATCTCTCATCATCCTTAGCTATCCACCCTTTCAATTGGAGATATTTTAACCTCGACAAAGCCCCACCGGTCTTCTGTGAAACTTCCTCCCAAGACAATAAGTCCTCTTCCTTAACTAGCTCTCCCCAGTGTTTAAAACCTGCCTTTTTAATTGGGATGGCCAAAACATCCTTAAAACATACTGGCGTGCCTGGCGAGTCCCAGATAGGTGACCATTTGCTATAGTAATCAATCCTAAACAGAGACCTGACACTAAACCATAATTGGGCAGCATCCCTCAGAAGTTTTAGCTTGATTTTTTTGAAGAATTTGGGATCCCCAAATTTAAACAAATAGTAGTTTAAACCCTCCTTTACTTGTGCTAACATCACCTTGAACATACAACCCATGTCTGTGGTACCTAAAGAAGAGCCCAAAATCTTGACATTTTTAAGTTGGAACACCCAACCATACACTAGCAAATCCGGTAATGCTAATCTGCCTTTTTCCCTTTTCCTCCACAGCTTTTTCCAAGAGATCCTCACTCCCTTCTGTGCCCAAATAAATGAATTTATTTCTTGCTGAAATTTGCCAATCAAAACTTTATCAAACAGTAAAGGAATTGTGTTGTATAAAAAAGTAACTTTAGGTAAAATTATAATTTTAACTAAATTAATTCTACCCAAAATTGATAAAGGTAAATACATCCAATTTTTCATAAGCTTAGAGCACTCCCTCCATAACATACTAAAATTAGCGCCTGCAATTTGCTCAATATCTTGGAGTATCTTAATACCAAGATACCTCCTGTCGCTGGGGGGGAATATGGCGGCCAGCATCGATGTGGGCAGCGGAGCATCCGTCTGAGGGAAACCGGACCGGGGGGCAAGGAGAGGAGGGCACATGTGCCGGCTGACCGGTATACAGCCGATTCCAAGCGTGCCGCTGGTGCGGTGCTCTGGCAATTTGCAGCTCTGGAGGTGCGAAGGACGCGCTTGGCAGTGGCGTGTTTCCCTCTTCGAGGGAGGAACAGCCACGGCACCAGGAGGAGAGGCAGAGTCAGCAAAAGCAGTTTGCTGACTCAGCTGGTAATCGACAAAGAGGCACATGGAGGAGGCAGCTGGCTTCGTGAGGGGGAGAGGTGGAGGCAGGAGGAAGCTTGGACAGGAGAAGCCCGGCAGCCTGAAAATAACTTGTCCTCTACAAGAAGTGAGCCTTGGTGGGAAGACTGGTGGGTGTGGGGGTGTGAGCAGTGATTGTCTAAAGGAGACTCCGTTAGAGAACTTCCATCAGGGAAAGCTTTTTGTTAAAAGGGGGAAGACAGACCCCCCTGTCAGTGCAAGGTCTAAATTAACCCCCTCATTACGGTCCTACTTTAAAATCCTCCCATTAGTGGCTTCAGACGACAGTACGAGGCTTATGGGCCTAGAGGAAGGGGCGCAGCCCTTTGTAAGTAAGAGGATGGAGGTGGTCCCGACTGAAGTGAGTGTGGAAACGGCAGGCGATAACAGCAGAGGGGGAAAAAGATCAGTGCTCGTCCGCTGTGGTGGATCTTAATTTATAAGAGGATCAGACTGGTGAGCCTTCCCCAGTTCTAATGGGAAATGCTAATGTTGTGTTGGGCTTCCCGCAGATGTTAAGGACGGAGGGGGGGGGGGCGGTTTGTCTCTCTCCCACAGAAGCGATGATTGTGAAGCTGACAGGGGAGATCAAAAGAGGTTTCTCGGTATCCGAGGCAAACCAGGGCGGCATAAAGGAGATGTGTGAGGCATTGGAGAATAAATTTGATTTGTTGGCAAAAAGAATGCAACTGCTGGAAGAATCTATGGAAACTCTATGAGAAGATGTAGTACTGATTAAACAGGATTTTCGGAAGTCGAAGGACTCTGAGCAGGACTTACGTAATAAGGTGGAACGAATTGAGAATGCGGCAAGGAGAAATAACCTGAGAATTCTAAATATACCGGAGGGGATAATATTAAGATGTATTGTGCCTCACTTATCAAGAATTCCCTACAGTTGGAAGAATCCAAAAGGGAGATCGCAGCGGATATACAGAGGGTACACAGGGACCCATTTAGGAGAGATCCTGCCAGGAAGAAGCCTCTGAAGATTTTGATCAATTTTCTGACCTATGGTTTAAAAGAGAAAATCTTGTTGCAAGCCTTAAAACAGAAAACACTAAGAGGAGATGGTTTTTCCTTTGAAGTTAGGCCAGATCTTGCCAGCACAACTCTTAATAGGCAGTGGGAATTGGGTAATCGTATTGAGGATTTCAAGAAGTTGGGTGCGTCAGCACAACTCAAATTCCCAGCTACTTTGCGAGTGATGTACAATTTAAGAGACATAAAAACAGCGGATGATTTACTAGAGTCAATCAGAAGTGGAACATCTTGAAAGATGGGGTAGTATCCCCCTCTCAACGTCCCTCTGGTCGGTTTCCTCTTGATGGGGCTCCATATTTAGGGCTTTACCAACTTGCCCATATGAATAAGGGATGGGTTCCTGGGGGGGGGGGTTGAGGGGGGGGAGGGAGAATGTGGGGCACGGTGGGGTGGTGGGTGAGCACAAGGTAGGGAGCATTTGAGAAAAATAAATTTTTTTATATATATAGGAAAAACCTCTTTCACCCCAGATTCACCAGGGCATAGCAGAGTTGAAATTAGGAATAGGTAGAGATGGGCGACGTTGAAGAGAAACCGAGTAGGGACAGTAGTCTCCTTCATATTATGACATGGAATGTAAATGGGCTAAGAATATACGGTAGGAGAAATAGAATTCTGCAATATTTGAAGGACTATCCAGCACACATTTATATTTTGCAGGAGACTCATTTGAAGGGGCCTGAAAGTTCTAAGGTATTTAATTCTCAGCAGTGGGTCAGGCAGGTTGTTTCCACGGAGAATATTACTAATATTAGGGGGGTGGCCATAATCACCAAACAACAACTCAATGCGGTTGTGTTAAAAACTGCAGTGGATAGCATGGGTCGGTGGGTTATTAGTAAACTTCAGATCCGAGATGTAGTGTTAACGGTGGTTGGTTTTTATGGTCCAAACTCTGATGATTTAGAACCAATGAAGGGAATGTTCTTGCGTCCTTTGGATTTTCCTGACCCGATTTATGGGGGGTGATTTTAATGTTTTGTTGGATGATGACTTAGATAGGTCACAAAGTTCTATGTCCGCAGTCATTTAAAAATCTCAGAGTTTTCTGAAACCCAGGATGAGAGAACTGGGCCTGCGAGATATCTGGAGAGTAAGAGCTGGTACACAACAGGTTTTTTCCTTCAAGAATAAGAAGTATGGTCATGCATCTAGAATAGATTATTTTTTGTTAGATCAGGGATTGGAAGATATGGTTGACAATTTAGAATATAAGCACGCACATTTGTCAGATCATTCTGCTGTTGTTTTAACACTGAATCTTAGCACCAAAAGAGAGATGAGAAGGTGGACATTAGATCGAGCATTATTATTGGAGGACGAGGTGAAGTCTCAATTGTTTATAGAGACAAAGGAATTTTTTAAGTTTAATATCGGTTCTGCTTCAATAAGCATGGTTTGGGATACGTTTAAAGCCTTTCTAAGAGGCAAAATTATGAGTCTCACTGCTCTTAGGAATAAGAAGTATAGGATGGAAATTAAGGTGTTGGAAAGTAAATTGAATGAGTGTGATCGCGTGGAGATGGGTGGCTTAGAATCTTTAGAGCAGTTAGAGGTTTGGAGGTCTCATCTGAAATTGCAATTAGAAGCGTTATTACAGTCTAGGTTAAAAAAACGATGGGACGTCAGTAAGTTGTCTCATTTAAAATATGGAGAGAACCCCAGCAAACTGTTGGCCTGGAAAGTCCAGACTGATAGGACAAAAAATGAAATTCGAGAGATCCTTGATCAAAAGGGTCAGAGACAGTCCAGTTCCCATGATATAAGGGAGATTTTCCAATCTTTTTTCTCGGGTCTATACAAAGAGGATACTGTGGTAACAAATGTAGAGGTTTGAAGTTGGTTGGAGGCGGATATACTTCCCAAAATTTCAGACAGAGAAGTAAATGATGAATCAGAAAATTATGATGGAAGAGATTAAGTCGGCAATTATGTCATGTAAGGGGGGAAAGTGGCGGGCCCTGACGGTATTCCAATTGAATTATATAAAATCTTGGGAGATGCTATTGTTCCGATAATGTTGGCTTTCTTTGAGGAGATGTACAATAAGGGGGAGGAACTACCAGAATCATGGAACAGTGCTATAATTACGGTGGTTTTGAAGCCAGGCAAAGGTCCAGTTAGGTGTGAGTCATGTAGACCAATCTCTTTATTGAATGCTAATTATAAAGTTTTTGTTAAGGTGCTGGCAGATCGATTAAATAAAGTGGTGGGTGGTCTTATACATAAGGATCAGAAAGGATTTATGAAGGGGAGGTATTTACATGAATTGACATGGAGTTTAATAGGGACGATTGATATAGCCACTTCATTTAGCCTCCCTTTAGCTGCAATAATGTTGGACGCTGCAAAGGCATTTGATAGGGTGAATTGGGTCTTTCTTTTTAATATTTTAAAAGAATACGGTTTTGGGGATAAATTTTGTCAGGTGATGCGTTTAATTTATTCAAAACCTGGGGCTAGGGTTTTTTTAAATGGAAGTTTGACTCCTCTCATCCAAATATTTAGGGGTACGAGACAGGGATGCCCACTTTCGAAATTATTGTTCAATTTATATATTGAACCTCTTGCCAGAAGAATCAGACAGGAGCAGAAAATCCCTTCTTTTGTATATGGGGAATGGGAGAAAAAAGCCTCCCTTTATGCAGATGACTTGTTAGTCTGCACATCTGATTTACACACGTCTTTACCAGCCGTCTTGGATATAATTGAGAATTTTGGGAAGGTATCGGGCTATCAGATAAATGCTGATAAGACAGCTACAGTATAATGGTTTGGAATCATAGCATGGGGAATCGGAAGATTTATGTGTCTTTTGTATGTATTGTATACATCACCCTATGTATGGATTGCTTTGAAAAATCTTACAGGCTTAAATCTAACATTGTGAGTGGAAAAATAGCTTTGTGGTTCGAGTTCATAGACTACAACAAAAGGACTTTTCTGTAGAAAGAAGAAAGATCTTGAAAGATGCACACATGGAGAAAATCCAGTCGAAATCTAGGTTAATATTTTTGACAAATCTGTGACTTCCGCTGTTTGCAAAGTGAAGATAACGTAGTATTTTTGCCTGGAAATACTCATTACACTGACAGAACTTGTTTGTAAGAATGACTAAAAAAGCGTAGAACGGAAATACATACAAGGGAGTTGTGACAGGTTTCTCCTCCTCTTCTAGGTCTTCCAACAGTTCCAGAAAGTTGGCACTTTGAGTTGCTGGACGTTGAAAATTCTTGATCCCGGCCCAAATTTTTAAAACTCGACCATTCTCACCTTCCACATAAAAACAGAAAGAGGAAAGAAAACTTAAAAATGTTAGCTTGTACAAGCCTATAACAATTCACAAATCACAAAGTGCAAATGAGCAATTATGTTTGTAAGAGTTCCACTGCTTTATGCACCCAGCCAGAATATAGAATCATTGCTGCAAATTGATTTTATAGCACCAGTGCAGTTCACATACTCTGGAGTTAGATACCATAGTGATGTAAGGATAGGCTCTACAGCATGGGTCTACAGTGAGTAGCTTGAGAGCTACTAGTGCCTGGCCAACACCCTGGAAATAGCTTTCCAAAGCGAAGCTCAGCCCAGCACATCGTTTAGAGGATAAATGCACATTAAAGAAAATAAGTTACTTACCTTTAACTGTGGTTCTCCAATATTGGTATCTTTCATAGATTCACATGCTTGAATCAAATAAATTCCGTAGAACTGCTTGCCCTAGTGCTGCGTCCATCCTGTCTGCAGCATCTAGGCCGTAGTGCTGAGTGATGGTGTGCCTGCTAGACCACGTTGCCGCGCTACATATCTGTTATATAGGCACTCCTGCGAAGAGAGCTGCAGAGGTGGAGACAGCTCTGGTGTACTGGGCTTTGATGTTGGTTGTCAATGGTTTTCCTGCTAGCTGGTGACAAAATTGTATGGCAGTGGCGATCCACCAAGCTATAATCTGTTTGCTAACTGGATATCCCTTCCTTAGTTTTTGTTAGCCTACAAACAACTGATCAGCTTTGTGAAAGCTGCTAGTCTTTTACATGCAGAATTTGAGACATCTCTTGATATCTAGGGAATGTAGCGCTCTTTCTGCTGGAGATTGAGGATTTGGGAAAAAGGTTTTCAATATTACTGGTTCAGGTGAAAGTTCGAGGGAACTTTGCAGATAAATTTAGGATTAGTTCTGAGGATGACAGTGTCAGACTTAAATTGGAGAAAAGGCTGAGTGATTGTGAATGCCTGAATGTAACTGACCCTCTTTGCTGAAATAAGCATTAGGAGAAGTGCTGTCTTCTAGGAAATGTATTTCAACTCTGCCTTGTGTATAGGCTTAAATGAATGCTTCATCATTTGTTAAAGTACAATACTGAGATGCCAGGGAGGAGAAGGGATTTTAACTGGAGGAAACAACCTGAATAGTCCCTTAAGGAATTGTTTTACTATTCTGGAGGACCATAAAGATGGAGAATTAGCAGTACGGCGAAATCTAGAAATGGCTGCCAGTTGAACCTTGATGGATGAATGAGAAAGACCTGATTTTGTCAAGTGAAGAAGATACAGAAGTATCTGTTCTGGAGCAGATGTCAGGGGGTGGCCATCGGGGAATCCTTACACCATATACAGAATCTTTTCCATTTGAGTTTGTCTGTTTTATTTGTATTCTGGGCTCTTGCATTAGCGAGCACTTCATGACAATCGGTTGGAATATTTAGCTCAGCAAATTCATTGAATTCAGGAGCCAGGCCAATAACCGAAGAGAAGTCGGGTTGGGATGAAGGACCTGGTCTCGATTCATCATTAGTATGTTCAGTATTGGTTCCAACAGAATGTGAGGTTGCTCTGAGAGGAGTAGGAGCTCCGTGAACCAAAACTGGCTTGGCCACTTGGGGGCTATCAGAAACAGCCGACAAGGTTCTCTCTTCATCTTCTTTGGAACTCTTGGGATTAGTGGAAGAAGGGGAAATGCGTAAGCATAGATTCCCGACAATTTGACAAAAAATGCATTCCCCCACGACCCTCTCTGTGGTTGCCAGCTTGCGTAGTACTGGCATTTTTTGTTTTCCTTTGTCGCAAAGAAGTCCAAACTGGACAGCAAAGAAAAAGCTGATTAAAAGTTGTCTGGTTGAGCTCCCACTCGTGGCAGGTTGTTGAGGTCCTGCTTAATGAGTCCGCAAGGGCATTAGATACTCTTGGAACATGTTCTGCCCTGAGATTTATATGATATTGAAGTGCCCACTTCCATATCTCTTGCACCTGGAGAGAGCACTGGTGAGCGTGTACCGCCTTGCTTGCTGAGGTAGTGCATGCTTGTGGTGTTGTCAGTTCCGTTAAAAACCAATGAGCCCCTGATCTTGGTTAGGAAGGGGTTGAATGCTAGGAAGATGGCTTTTTAATTCTAGCAAGTTGATGTGGAGCATTGCTTCCTAGATGGTCCATTTCCCTCTCACTGTCAGGGCTTGGAGATGCGAGCCCCATCCGCATCTGTGGTCAGAACATGTTCCGGGCTTTGCTTCAAAAAGGAGAGACCTTCGGAAATGTATGGCATCTTCAACCTCCATTTCATGGCCTGCTTCATTGGTGGTATTATTTGAACAATGTCGTTGAAAGATCCCTGTATTTGTGTCAACTGGCTGTCCAACTGTTGTTAAAGTGATCTCACGTGGAGACGGCACTTTGGTATCAACTGAATGCAAGAGGAGAGCATTCCCAGAAACGATTTGCAGATCCAGACAGACATAGGGGGTCATTCTAACCCTGGCGGTCGGCGACGGCCAGGGCTAAAATGACGGAAGCACCGCCAACAGGCTGGCGGTGCTTCCCTGCCCATTCCGACCGCGGCTGTAAAGCTGCGGTCGGAAAACCGGGTCCGGCGGTTTCCCGCCGGATTAACCCCGGTTGGGCGAATCCTCCATGGCGGCGCTGCAAGCAGCGCCGCCATGGGGATTCCGACCCCCTTCCCGCCAGCCTGTTTCTGGCGGTTTTTACCGCCAGGAACAGGAAGGCGGGAACGGGTGTCGTGGGGCCCCTGGGGGCCCCTGCACTGCCCATGCCAGTGGCATGGGCAGTGCAGGGGCCCCCTAACAGGGCCCCAGCAGGATTTTCACTGTCTGCATAGCAGACAGTGAAAATCGCGACGGGTGCAACTGCACCCGTCGCACACCTGCAACACCGCCGGCTCCATTCGGAGCCGGCTTCAGTGTTGCAGGCCCTTTCCAGCTGGGCCGGCGAGCGCTCCCTTGGCGGGTGCCCGCCGGCCCAGCGGGAAAGTCTGAATGGCCTCCGCGGTCTTTTGACCGCGGAGCGGCCAATTGGCGGTTCCCGCCAATGTAGGAATGACCCCCATAGACTTTCTTTTGTCAAGGCGCAGTGCTAGATTTCAAATCTTCTTCTGCCTGTCTTGAGAGGCGAAGGCTTTCACTTGTTCTGTATATAATATGGCTCCTAGAAGGGTGATGTTGGTGACGGAGTTAGGTGTGATTGTTGGTAATTGACTGAGAGGCCTAAGGTCTGGAAGAGAGAGAGGCATGTTGCTGTGTCTCTGGCTGCTTGGCACACTGTGTTTGCTTTTATGAGCCAATCGTCCAAGTAGGGAAACACTTAAACTCCCTTTTGTCTGAGATATGCTGTCACTAGAGCCAAGAGCTTGGTGAACACTCGAGGAGCTGATCTCAGACCGAATGGTAACATTCTGAGTTGGTAATGGGTGCCTGCTACCTTAAAACGTAAGAATTTCACATGGCTGCGGTGAACAAGGATAATGAAAATAGGGGTCTTGGAGATCTAAGGCCGTCATGTGATCCCCTTTACTGAGTAATTGTAATACATCCTGAAGAGTGATCATGCAAAATGATTGTTTTTTCAGGAATTTGTTCAGCTGTAGAAGATCTAAGATGGGGCACAAGTCTCCTGTCTTTTTCCGAATAAGGAAGAAATGAGAGTAGCAGCCGGTTCCTTTCTGAGACTTCAGTACGATCTCTATTGCTCCCTTGTCCATCATTGTGGTAGTTTGTAAAAGGAGCTCTTTCAAGTGAGTATGTGAGGGTCCTCTGGAGGAGTTTGTTGAAATTCCAGGGTATGCCCTCTGGTGATAATCTCGAGAACCCATCAGTCTGAGGTGATCTGGGACCATTGGTGCGAGAAGCTGGAAATTCTTCCCCCTATTTGAGTATTGGAATAGGGGTTGGAGGCAGGCATCCGGTGGAGGTCAGTGTTTTGTGGATGTGTCCTTGCACCTATGGGAAGACTTTTCTCTGGTGGGATGTCTGTAGGCTGCAGATGGTGGTTGCCTATAGGGTTGTTGTTGCTGTTGCTGCATGGTGGTTGAACGAAACTGGATCTGATAAGGTTGGATTTGTCCATATTGGTGGAGGCCGCCTTTGTATGAGTAAAGTCCTCTACCTCTTGCCCCTCGAAAGGGCCGCCTTCTAAATTGTAGGGTACCCAAAGATCCAGCCATGTCTGTGTCTGTTTTTATCGTTTGTAGTGCCTCATCGATATGCTTGACGAACAGGAGTTCTCCATCATATGGCATGTCTAGAACTCTCATCTGAACCTCCGGGCGTAAGGAAGTGGCATTTAGCCATCCTTCACATCTTAGTACTGCAGCTCTCGCTAGCTGGCGAAAGCCTGTGGACGATATATCTGTTGCACAATCTATGATCTCAGCGGAGATCTTTTCTCCCTCCCGTAAGATCTTCCGCACTTCAGATCTAGCATCCTCTGGAAGGAGATTGATGTATTGGGAGCTGTCCGACCACATCTGGCGGTCGAATCGTCCTAGCATCGCTAATGAGTTTTCTGCCCTGCCCATTGTACCCGTCATTGTGGAGGATCTTTTTCCAATTGTGTCAAAGCGTTGTCCTTCCTTATCCGGGGGCGTGGAAAGCAGACCGGTCGGGTTTCTGGATCTGCCTTTGGATGCCTGAGTTATCACGGAGTTGGGTTTGGGCTGACCAATCAAACAAGCTGGTGAGTTTTTCGGCACCTTGTACTTTTTGTCTAATCTGGGAAGTACCGATGGTATGGAGGATGGGGTCTGCACCACCTTAAGGTTCTCTTCCCAGATTAAATCTACAATCGGGATCGCACAAACTGACTTTCTGGTATCTTCTTAAAGTCATAAAGAAAGCAATCCAATTGTTCTGCGACAATGGGAGGCTGGGATCTTTTGGCTACTCTTTCCATAATACTATGGAACCCTCCTAAATCCTGTGGTGGAGAATCTACTGGTGGTGGAGTAAAGGGGGTTGGTGCTTTCGTCTCGTAGTCATCCCATTCACTGGGGAGTGAGGCAGAGTCTGGATCTCCCCTTCTTCTTGGTCCTCGTCCGAGGAAGTCAGATCATCTTCGGGAGGTGAAGATGGAGGTGGTAACTGTATCGTAAGTACCTAGAACTCTGAGGACTGGTCTCCGGTAGAGGGACTTAACGGCCGTGGTCGTTGCAGTAGTGGAGTTGTCGATCCCTGCGGTGGGAATCTATTGTAGTAATCTTGCATCATATGCTGCAAATTGGCAATCAGTGACACTGACATCTGCACTGTTGGCTCATGTTGTTTTTGTTGTGAAAGTGTGCGCTGTTGGTCATCCAACGATTCTTGAACATACGACTGTTCATACTGCTGGTCTTCCTCATCAACTTCCTGGCGTTTAATTTGTAGGTCTGAAGGACTATGAGCCACCGCAAACAAACCATCATCAGAATAGTCATCTCCATATTCCTCTTCATCTGCCTCCTCCTCATCAAGAAGATGTTGTGGAGGTACAGGCGATACCTTACTGGGTGACATGTGAGATGGTAGTACTGTCTCTTGAGCGGATTTGTGCCTTACTGTTATTAATCTGAAGGGTTAAAAGGAAGGTTTTGCTGAATCAATTGTCATTGACGCTATAGGCATTGTTAGTGTGTCTGCAGGAAAGAAGCCATCCGTCAAAGGTGCTGTTGTCGACGGTGTTGTCGTCCTCGGAGCTGCCATCGACAGAGCTGTCGTCGGAGCTGCCATCGACGGAGCTGTTGTCGACTGAGCTATCGTCATTGGTATGTATGCTGACGTCGATGAAGCCGTTGACGGTATCAGCATTGATGATTTAGAAGTCTTTGTGGTACTCAATTTCTTAACCAACTTCGATAGGCTTAATGTTGTGGAGTGGAACCTCTTCAACGATGGCTCTATGTTGGGTGATTTCTTCGATCCTTTCTTACCCTGGGGCTTTGCTGACGGGAAAAAAGATATATGCCTTATGCTCACCGATGTTATCGTTGTCGATGATAACTGCAATGAGGTTATTATAATGGGCGAAGGCGGTGCTGTGAACGTTGCCGTGGTAGCAGTGGTGATCAAAGCTGTCGTCAATGATGCGCTTGTCAACAAGACTGAAATTTTTGAAGTCGATGGTGGCAGAGATCTGGATTGGTTTTTAATTTTTATTGTACTGCCAGCTAGTGTGGAAGGTTCAGAATGACCCTTCTCCTTCTCTTTCGCTGTCATCATCATCATCATCAGAGAGGGGGCACTCCTTGGATTTAAGCTTTTTGAAGCCAAAGCAGGACGCTGGCCTTGTAAGGAAAGGTTCAACAAATTTTACAATCTTTAACCTAATGTTTTGGGTGAAGACAGTATGTGTAATCCTCATGAGGGTCCCCACAGTGAAGCCTTAGCTTTCCACAGGTGATGCAGGGTTGAAATAAACCTTTCTTGGCTGTAGACATGATGTAGAAGTCACAGCTGTAGAAGGAAAAAACAGGATTCAGAAGAATTCCAGTCAGGAAATAGTAAACGACGTGCAGTAGAAAATCTGAGAGACTGGAGCCTCTGTGGTGAGGGTTATAAAGGGGGCTCTCGTCTGATTGCCTGGACTTTGGGTCATTTCTAATAACACTAAGCTATTAAAGTGAATGTATTTTTCCATTAACTTCAATTTAAAAGTTTAATTTACTTCTTTCTATGTACCGTAAGACTCCCACTTCGTCGACAGGGAATGATTCCAGCATATGAATCTATGAAAGATTCCCCAATACTGGAGAATACAGCACTGCTTGTCTTAAGACCCTTAGATTAGTTGCCAGATAAACAAATGGAAGGGCCAAATGCTAATACACAAACACACCCTGTGTTGGTCTATGGGGCCAACAACATGGCCATATCTATCTCCTCTCAATTTAACAAAGTATCAAGGATATTGGACATGTGGTATGTGTGTGAACAACAGGTCAAGAAAGAGAGTGCCAGAAGTAACCACTGAAAAAACTAGAGCAGAGTCACGTAAGTTTGAGCCCATAGTAGCTATAGAAAAAGTGTGTGAGTTGGGCACATAAAAAAAAACCAGGAGCTAAGGAGTGCAGGGACTGGATCCAGAGCTAAGATCCTCTTCTGATCCTCACTGTTCATGCATCTTTGTGTGTGTATGCACATGTGCTCATCTGTATGTGTATGTAGTTGCATGTGTGTTTGGCAATATTTTCCTCCCTAAAGGTATGCCTGATATCCAGAACTACTAAAGGTGTATGTTGCTTTCCATTATATAGGGTTAATACCTGGTACAACTGTCTGTTCCTGGCATAGTACCAGCACTGGCATAAGAATTTCCATCCTTGACATATTTTGAGCATTCTCTGCCTAGTTGTGCATACCGTCAGCCATCAGTGACATACTGAGGGCATCACTGACCTAATTGTTGCCACACATGACATACAGTGGCTGCCCCTGACATAACAATGGCTACGTCTGATGTATTGTGAAAATCCTGGCTGTTATTTTGTCACAGCCTTAGCACAGTAGTGACTCTGGTATAATGGAGAACATTATTAGAATATTATAGGCATTTGTGACATAAAGGTGAGCATCAGTGGCATTCAATCATAAAGCCTGAAACTTTGTTGCAGATTTTGTCCATGTGAAGCATTGGTACATGTCAGCACTTGATAAAAATAACAAGCTGGTGTTTGGGGACTACATATTTACTAAAAAATGTTTGCCTTAAAAAAAATGTTTTTATCTTTCTTTCTCAAAAAAAATTGGGAAAATGTATTTGCCAAAATTTAGAAGAGGGACTTGATTAAAAAAAGTTGATCTTCAGGAACTGATATTTTGATGACAACTAAATGGATGCATCTCCAACACTTATTTAAATCTGATAGTTGAATAGTTTAAGCTGTTGCATGGGCTCTCATTATCTTAATGAGGCTGCTGGATTCAGGAGACAGCATCACCTGAATTGTGGGGAACTGAGTCACATCCTACACCATTTGACATCTGTGGGCCTAATATGTATTTGGCCAGCTAGCAGTGCCTCATCTCTGCCCAAGATCAGGGATGATTTGTGGCAACTGGGCACATGACATGATGATTGCTCAGGGAAATCGTGGTGGATCAGATCTCATCCTTTTCTCTTAGTTACATTAGTCTCACACATGCGTCTTAGATAAAATGGCATGAAATGCAATAACAGAATGATGAAAAATACTAGAAGCAAAATGATGACAAGGAAAGTGAAACACAGGTAAAGTCTCACCATATTGTCGCTATGCATAATATATGTGATTCCTATCTAAGCTATGTTAGAGCCCTATATAAGCCCTAATTCGCCCTTCAAGATTCCCCTCTTGGAAGACATCATCCCCCTTACCTGAATATGGCAGTAGCAAGGAAGTCTGTTGTCTATAGAGACACCATCCCCAGGCAGGCCGGGGAACTGATAGTTTCAGCAAGCAGCTGTAAGAAAGTCAATCAGCATGCAGTTGTGATCATCTGGCTGGAACCTTCCTCTAACGTGCTTGAGACAGGGACATTTTTTTAGAATAAAACAGCTAATATTCTGAGAAATGTCCCTACAATAGAATAGTGTGTTTCTGTGAACATTAGGAGATGCAGTGTACCACTCGTGCCGGCAATCCTATCTTGCTGTAGCCTTGAGGAAAGCTCAGAGTGAAAAGAATATCATGCAAAGAAATGTAATGCTTTCCTAGGCAAATGAGCTTTTAGATAAAGAAAATAAAACACCATCACGAATGTGGCCGATTCTAAAATATTAAAATGAAGCAGAATAAAATGTTACAAGGCTAAAGGGCACAAGCATCAGGCCTAGTTGCTAGAATAACATGCCAGGAGACATCACTAAAATGGCTACACAACACCCTCACCTTGTCAGTTCAGAAGAGGTAAAGCAGCCTAGTTCATAAATAACACAACTAAAATGCAATGCTTTAAAACATATGTACATAAATGTCAATTATGACAAGTTTCATGTGAAATATTGGAAGGGGTCAATTTAAAAGGTTAGCACTGGCACCAATTAAACCAAATTTAAAAGTCAATGTCAGTTTTAAAATCTCCAATTCCAGCCAGAACAATTGAAGCAAGGAATTGTTCCACTTCGGCAGGTGGTAATGGGACCAAATGAGTGCCAAGGAAAACCAAAGAGAACTCATATTCCAAAGCCTGCGCTCCAGCAGAGGCAGCAACATTCTGTGTTGTGGTCAATGTTAAGTTAAGAGCTGCATGATCCACGAAGGGCAACTCACAGAACGTTACCCATAGAAAACGCACCCTCGATGTGCATGTCTGGTAATGAGCCCTCAACAAGAACATCAACAGATCAGTGTCTAATTAAAGTAAGCGCCTTATAGAAAGACATACTTTCAGTTTCGAAAAGGCACCAGAGGCATAGAAAGACAGGCTGCACACAATCCAAAACCGGTCTGAACGACGGAGACCAGTTGCACTCCAGTTCTTCTCCGAAATACTGCATCATGCGTTCACGACACAGTTGCGCCAGTTGAAGCGTCTTCAGTCCTCATTGTAGTGATGGGACAGCCAATGCGAATAAAAAACAGCAACATCAATATGCCACCTATTATAGCCAAAGTAATCGGAAATCCCCTGAAAGTACTCAAAAGTATTGAGTGTATGGCTGAAGGCATTAAGCCAAATATAGAGCAGAAGGTGTTAAAGAAACCAGAACCAACAGCCTTAAAAAAATGTACAATACCAATAGTATCCCACAAGCTCACCAAAGTGTCTCGGAAAGTTTGTATCTAAAAGGGACTGTATTTCTGCAGGTGACCTCGCCACTTGAAGAGCATAGGTCTTGCATGCAGATGTTAGTGCCACATGTTTTTGAAACAATAAAGCCTTTAGTCTGCTCAAATAGTCAAAATTCACATTTGAAGTAGCAACGTGAGGCCAAATATCTGCTACGTGTGTCTGTTGTGTAAGGGGAAAAAAAACATATCTGCAACAGGTGACAATTTGGGACCCTAAAATGACGCAAGCAATTTAGGCTTGCATTCCCCAACAGCTCTCAATGTTGAGAAGCACATAGCTTCCATTAGAGAGCACCTGGAATGCAGCTCTAATCAAGGGGACTGGAACTTCCTTCAGATAGCAAACTAAATTTGCTGCTAAAGCATTACACTCCCCGTGCAAGGACAGCTGCTTACAAACCATCAAATGGCTCACAGAAGTCTTGCATTCACTGCTGCTAAGAAAGACCTTTTTCATGGCATTAAAACATTTGTGCAAAAAGGGAAGCTCTCACACCTCATGAAAGTAACTATCTCCTAGCCTTTCATATCTGCCTATTGGAATGTGTTTCAAGCAGGACATGAATTGCAGTGTTGAAATAGGCAGATTAATCACACAGTGTATTAACCCTTCAGGAGATGGTATTTTAGCCACAGTAAAAGGTAACTTTCTA
This sequence comes from Pleurodeles waltl, assembly GCF_031143425.1. Lineage (NCBI taxonomy): Eukaryota > Metazoa > Chordata > Amphibia > Caudata > Salamandridae > Pleurodeles > Pleurodeles waltl. The sequence goes on along the minus strand of NC_090445.1, from coordinate 1,505,027,302 downwards.
ATTTCCCGATGTTTAGCATAACATAAGTTGCTTCCTTTTTAGCCATTATTTGTTGTTGTCGCATCAAATTAAATGCAGAAAATATATCCCTTGCACTGACATACTGCCAGGAAAAGCAAACAGATTTCAGTGTTTGTAGTGCCCAACCCAGCTGCATAATGGACCGTAGCAGCTTCTTGTTGAGAAGTTTCCAAATTTCATTATAGACTGCATATTAGAAGCGCTTTTTATGTTGCCTTCTGGGGCCTAACAGGAAATACTGCAAATCTGTGTTATTAGACAGGAGACTGAGGTGTTCTTTAACATCATCTAGTGAGGAACATTTTAACCATTGCTGGCATAATTTCCCTACACTGTATGTTGTTACTATACCCAAATGTTCTCATGATACATAGGGAGGGCCTGGTCTATTTGTTTTAAAAACCCCTGTGGAGTTTACAAAAATTGCATGACAACCATTTATGTCCACTGGCCACAAGAACCACCCGCCTTCAACTCCTTAATTTTTGCCAAACCTAAACAACTTGTCTGTTGCAATTTCATTTAAAAAAATCATTTGAACAGGTATCATGCATGCTCTAAATAAAGATTCCTTTCCCTTTATTTGCCAATTTTTAGTTACCCACACACTTTTCAAATCAATCAACTTCAGCCAATATTCATAGCCTTCTATAGCCAACCAGGAAACAAAGAAAACAGAATACATCAATTTTGTATCAGTTAATAAAATATGGTGCATTTCCATTATTTGTAACTTAAAATAATACGACTTAGCATTTTTAATATTGTGCCCAGAAAAATAGGCAAACTTTTAGAGTATGTTTTCAAGCACCCCATTGGTGGGGTTGGACAATGTTCCCACTGTGTGTAATTAAAATAAGTTTTTGGGTACTCCTTTGGGTACTTGCTATGTGACTGTAATGATGTCCATAATAATTATAACAAAATATATCCCATAATTTTCTTTTGATTGATAAACATCTTCACTTTCAAATACAGTAAAATATTCTAATTTGGATAACATAGAATCAACTGATTTTATATCCCAATCATCAGAAACAACATCAGTCATTGAAAGTTTAAATACATATGGATTTGAATAACCTCCATTGGACCATATATCTTAAAGGCTACTCTATCCCAAACAAGCCCATCAGGAATTGGTACAGCTGAAATGTTCACCAGGGACAAGTCTCTGCGGACCTTACTGGAGAAAACATTTGGTTTGAGGACCATTCACCAGTTCAACTGTACAGCATTCAGGAATGTAATGATCATGTATTAATAGGAAAAAAACAATGACAACCCCAATCCAAAGAAGGATTGCAAGTACAGTTAACAAGAGCCAAATATAGTTCCATGGAAGAATGAAATAGTTCACTTTGAGCCAATTTATTAGCTACGTGCTCTTGACAATCTTGTCGCAGAAGAAGCAGATGAGTCGAAAAAAGTGTAATCGACGACAGAAAAATATCCAGAAACAGTCTGTGCAAAAAGTGGAGCTGTCTTTGGAAGAGGAGAGCTGGCAGAGGTCACCCTTGTAGGTTCATAGTAGAATATTCAATCCGTTTGAGTTGAATTTGATTAAAATCACTCAATTTTGTTGACATTGCTTCTTGCAGAAAAAAGTTAGTGGGGCTAATGAAAGATCATTTTCCACCCTTCCCAAGCTCAGAGAGGGGGCAGCGTTGCTGCTCAAAACTTGCAGAGGAGCATCCTGATCTGAAGTGAGAGGAATTTGAGTACTACCCAGGGGTCCTCTAGGACTGCTGTACAGGATCAGATGGTGTAGCTTGACACTGTCGATGGAGACAAAGTGGTTTTCTTTAGAACCAGGCAGTGGTGATAAAATAACAATAATGATACCATGTATTCTCAGGGCTGGAACTGGTACATGACAAGAGGGACCAAACTCCTTTTTCATAGCAATCTTTTCACACACTAGATCCCCAACTTTTGGAATCCAGCCAGTAGGTGTTAGTGGTTGATCCCTTATAGCCAAGGAGGCGGCACTGGAAGATGCACTGTTGTCACAGAACTGTTGTAAGTCCTGCAAGACAATGATACATTCATTTATCTCAAAAGGTATATCTACCACCTCCACGTCAGGACCATTGAGATCTGGAACATACATTTGTGCTCCAAACAGCCATTCATATGGTGTACGCCCCGCCAGGCACCTTCTGGGAAGATTATTAAGTGCTCTCTGGACTCCATACAGGTGATTAAGTCAACTACAACCTGTGCCTAATACTCTAGCTGTTAAGGATTGCTTTAAATCCCAGTTTCTTCGCTCCACAACACGGTTTCCCTCGGGATGATATGGAGACGAATAATACAGTTAGACTCCTGGCAAAGCCGTGGTGTCCCTGAATGCCCTTGAGGTGAAAGCAGGACCCTGGTCCAAGTGGAAAGTCACAATTGCATATGTGCTGATAAAGACTTGCAAATCTTTAATAACAGTTTGAGCATCAGGCGAGCGTTGCAGCCATACCCATAGAAATCGGGAGCATGAGTCAATAGTGACTAAGATGTATTTGTATGCCCCATCAGGTGTCGGGTAACCCCATGGTCCAGGTACACACATTGTGGAGGTTTGTTGGAAAGTAGGTGGGGGTGTCTATGGTGGGCGTTTAATGCTGGAACCTTTTATTTGCTGACACAGCAAAAAAAATACTGCTTTCTCTGTTTGTAGAGACCTGGCCACCAGTAGCATGCTTGTGAAATAGTAGCCGCCACACCAGCATGGGAAGAAGCAACTCCTTCATGTGTTGCTTTAATCAACTCAGGTCTTTTATCTTGTTTGGGGATTGCATGATCACCCACCCCTGGTATCGTTACTAGGGCATTATTGAGGCTAGATATGCGGTAGGAATATTTGGCAGGATATGCCTTTGGCATGGGCTTACATTCAGCCGAAGCTTTCACAGCAGCCAGTGTTTCATCAACCAATCTCATCTGAGAAGGAGTTATTGTAGCAACAGAAGCCATAGCTACTGCTAACTTGGCGGATTCATCAGCCAAGGTGTTGTCGGTAACAGGTATTCCACCACAGTGATGTCCCAGTGTAATAATGTTAACTGCCCTGGATCCGTGTGTTCCAGTGCAATCAACAGAGCCTTGAGCTTTGCCAGTTGTGCAGTGCAGTCCCCTAAGGTCTGCGTGTAAGTGTGTGTACTGTAGATGGAATTCACCATCCTTCCTATAGCCACTTACCACCGCACAGGCGGTGGAGTATTGATGTTTAGTGCCTACTGCAGGTTGGGCTGAGGAATCAGTATACATAATTGTTTGATATTGTTCAATAGGCAATGTGTTTGCTGGAACTGGGTATTCAAGTTCATACTGTAGAAATTCTTGAGTTTGTAATTTCGGGTGAAAAACATAGCCACATCAGTGGCCATCAGAGACGTTGCCATTTAATCCAACCTGAAAGTAGTGCCTTAGGATTAGGAACACAGGCTTTGTAACAGCATCAACGGCTGAGATTGGAGGTACCTCGGCCAGAGGTCACTCTTTAATGACAGCCATATGAACAGCAGTCAGATATTTTTCTGAGGCAGCAAAGCGTTATTCAGCTGTGTAATACAAATGTGATTTGTATGCAATACGGTAGTATCACCCTCAGTGAACGTTATATAGGTGAAACCAATGGCACCAGCAATTACTCTGACAACCAAATGTGTCTTGTTGTTTCTTATGTGTAAGTGTTTAGCTGTAAGCATGTCTTGTTACAATGCTCTGAGAATGCATGTGTGTTTGACTGTCCAATATTTACAGTCAGCACGTAGTAAGTTATATAATGGTTTAAAGCGTTGTGCATAATCTGGAAAGTATGTTCTGCCAAAGTTTTAAAAAACTCAACAATGACTGAAACTTTTTGATAGTGTTTGGTGGTTGTAGTTGTATGCATTTTTCTAAAAATTGGGGCGCTAAGATCTTGCCTTCATCTGATAGTTCGTATCCCAAAAATAGGACACTGAGGAAGGGTATTTTTTTTTTTTTCAAATTAAATTTGCAGCCTAATTCGGCAAATCCCACAACAATGCATATTACCAGTCTTACATGATGAACAAGATCATCATCTGTAAGGTAGATATCGTCTATATAGGACAATGCCTCAGGGTCAATGTTGTATTCAATTGAAGTAACACAAACTGAAAACAATCCTGGACTGTTTTTATGCCCTTGTGCAAGTCTGCACAACTTTTTCTGTGGGTCTAAAGCGCTAAAACTTGTTAAGTCCCTACTTTAAGGCACTATATTTTGACAGAAATTTTTTTTGGAAATATCCAAGGATGTTTTGTATTTTTTACACACTATATTGTAAACAAGTGCCGTGCTGTGTTTACTTTGATTGGTAAATGTGCGTGTGTAACTATTCAAACATCTATAGTCCAAAACTATTCTATATGAATGGTCCGGTTTAGCTACGGAGAACAATGGGTTGTTCATTGGTGAGACATAGTGTTTAAGTACGCCCTGGTTCTATAGCTACATGAGGAATTCCCTCAAAGGTGCTCTAGCTTCATGCTTCATTGGGTATTGGGGTTGAGGTTGGGATCTAATTATGTGGTAGGGAAAGCTTTTATCTGACCCTTCATGGCTGCAATAGAACGTGGGTACCTACGCCTTTGCCCAATCAATGGCGCAATCCTCCATGAGCTCCTTGGGAACCAGGGGCAAGAAAGAGGGTTCAATTATCTCTTCCCCTTATGTGAGATTACAGACAAATTCTGGTGGCCTCTCTTTTTCAGCCAATAAAATTTAATGAATGGTAGCTACGAAATCCCAAAAGATAGTATCTATTGTGCGCTCAATGTCTCCTTCTAGTTGTATTTTTAGTTTATACACCTTATCGGGTGTGGAGATGCGCATGTGCGCCGTCTTGACTTGTAAAAAGTAATTAGTTGCTTTCACCTCCAGATGCTCTTGAAGATTTCGGCAAACTTTTCTAACCTCTGCAGCGCTGTCTAGCGGGGCCAGTGCCCACTTCCTGTTCTTCAGGAAAGCTCGAGTGGCATTTCATATAGAAATTATTTTTGAATTGAGGTATTTGTTGGGGAAGTTTCTCTTCTTTCTTAACAGAAACTTCTGATGAGCGTTGTGACTCCTTTCTTGGTTTCACGTACTCAGTCTGACCGCCTACCTCTCTCACTGCACTTATCCGGTGAGCCCTGAAAGGAACAAGATTGGCGTGCATCTGTATATCTATCAGGTGTTTTTATATTATTTCTATTTCTAAGAGTATAACGCTTTTGAGGGGTCTCCGAATGCAGAGATTCTCCCTTTTCTTTTTTAAATGTTTGTTTTTGTTTATCCCAATATTTTTTACAACTCTAAGGTGCCTGCTTGGTGGAATCCTTATTGGATTTATCCTGTAATTGTGGTTTAATAGGTCTGGCTCCTAGACTATCTCGAACAATACTAGAGTAGGTCTTGGCGATAATCTTTGGCAGCTTGCGTTCTTGATCCTGTACAGGAACATCCTCCAGCTGCATGCACACTTCTAGTGCAACCACTTACCCTTTAAGATTGCTTAATATTATTGAAGACACAGTGGCAAACTTGGCCATTAATTGCATCCTCAATTCAGGGCTGAGGCAGCCTCATATTCATCTTGAATTTGTTTAAACACTTCTGTAAGATTGGCAAGTGTTGGGTACCGTGTGTGGTAGATTAGAGCGTGGCAAATACTGTGTTTCAAGTATTGCAGTTATCTACTGTGGGAACCATACCAGATGGCACGCACACAGTGAGAATTCTATATTTATCTTGTGGTCCCGTATGGGGAAACACTGCTTTCAGCCCATTTATTTTTGGGATCTAACCAAAATGGAAATTCTTCTTGTTTTGCGAGTACCTTACTCATGATCGAATGTGTAGCTGCAGGGTTAATGCCTGGTGTGACTGCATGTGGTTGCGCCAGAGCAGCTTGTGCTGGGTTAATATTTTATGTTTGCATTACACACTGTACTAACAGTCTATATATTGCTGTAAGTTCAACATATAAGCGCCAAACCTCAGCTACCGTCAAGGTGGCTGCATCAGGCTGCGGTGCATATGTGGCCAATAAAGGCCAGATAGGACCATCATTGCTCAGAGGACCTAACCTAGCATGTAGTGTTGTGTGGGGTAGGGCACCATCAAGCCAGTTATTATGGTCTTGAAAAAACAGAGGCAACTCTAAGTATGCATATGCTCTGTACTGTGCATGAATGTTAGCAGGCGTGTACTGATGAAATGTATTAATGTTCCCATCGACTGCTGGAAAGGTGACACACAAATAAAATGTTTCTGTTCTATAGGCTGGATGAGCCACAACTATAAATGCTTTACAGGACCCCCCTCGGCTGTGAGGCCATTAGGTAGCAAATGAGTGGTGAGGGGAAGTGGCATGTTTACTGCAATTGCTACCCGTTCTGGGATCACCATGGTAAATATACCTGTTCAGAGATAAAGACACCAAATGGGGATTAATCCTTTTAAGGTTTAAGTTTGAACAACCTACTGCATCGGATAGGTAGGTACTACCTAGCTAGCTGAGGAGGATATCCTCAATACCACGGACATCTCTGTATATAGTATTGAGGGGCCTTCAGCACGTAGTGAGACAGAGACACTCGGGAGGATCCAAAAATCAGTGCCTGACAAAACTTTGGAGGCGCCATGTCGTATGGGCTCTCATTTCCTAATGAGGCAGCTGGATTTGGGTGGCAGCATCACCTGAATTGTGGGGAACTGAGTCCAATCCCACACCATGTGACAACGGTAGGTCTAATCCGTTTTCGGCCAGCTAGCAGGGCCGCATCTCCGCTCAAGAGCACGGATGATTTGTGGCAAACGGGTGCATAACATGACTTCTCAGGGAAATTGTGGTGGATCAGATCTCATCCTGTTCTCTCAGTTACAATAGCCTCACACATGCAAAGACAAACAGAGGTAGGAAATGGTTCAATAGGGTTTACTAATTTAGCTGTGCCTTAGATAAAATGGTATGAAATGCAATAATTAGAATGATGTAACAAACTAGAAGCAAAATGGTGACAAGGAAAACGCAGGAAAAGTCCCACTATACTGTCACTATGCACAATAGATGCAATTTCTATCTAAGCTATGGTAGAGCACAGCAGGATAAGCAATAAGCCGCCCTTCAGGATTCCCCCTTGGGAAGACATCACCCCATCACGTGACAGTAGCACGTAGGCCTGTTGTCTAAAGAGACACCATCCCCAGGTAGGCCAGGGAACTGATAGTCTCAGCAAGCAGCTGTAAGGAAGTCAATTAGCATGCGGTTGTGATCATCTGGCTGGAAACTCCCTCTAACGTGCATGGGACAGGGAAAATGTTTTATAATAAAACAGCTGATGTTTCTGAGAAATGTCCCTACGTAAGAATCCATGTGTTTCTGTGAATGTTAGAGGCGCAGTATACCACTTGTGCCGACAATCCTATCTTGCTGCAGCCTTGAGGAAAGCACAGAGTGAAAAGAATATTGTACTAAGAAATGTAATGCTTTCCTAGGGGAAAGGACAACTAGATAAAGAAAATAAAACACCACCACAAATGTTACTAGATTAAAGGGCACAAGCTGCAGGCCTAGTTGCTATAATAACGTGCCCCACTACATCAATAAAATGGCTATACAACAAAGCTAAGGTGGTGAGAATTTCTGCTGTAGTTATGTCTGTGTGTCAGGGGCACATGCTGCTTTAGCTTTTGTTTCATTTGTAATAATACTTTTCTGCTGGTAAGTCCATCTGAAATGTTTGGGTGGTCACTGGTGTATTGCTGATACAATAATAAGATTTGTTGGTGCTCAGGAAGACTTTCTGTAAGAACAGGTAGCTCTCATTGTAGAAAAGGTTGGAGACCTTTCTTGTAGATATCTATTTGTGTTCCTGCATTTAACAGGTGCAATTGGTGACAGAACCAACTCACCCTTTTAATTCACACCAGGCTGGTAAAATCAGTACTTTGTCTATGGTAACAACACCAATATTATAGGCATCAATACTATATTTAATGCATTTTGTGGTGTATTGCTGAGTTATATTTGTGATAAATCATTTGACTGATAATATTATACCTTAAAGATGGAAGCACAACTTACAATCAGTGCCCTTGATTCATAAGTACTGTCGAGATACAGGGTGGAATAGGGACTGAGTGTGAACCTTGTATATAAAGCCTTCCATCAAACTGCCCCGAAATATCTCTCTGATAGATTCACACACACTATGGTACTCAAAGAATGTTAACATCCACTAATACTAAATGCTTACATGTTCCTAACTTCAGAGTGAGTATCAGAGTTCGGAGATCTTCTTCTCTTCTATGAGCCAGTGCTTGGAATCCCTGTTCCTCTGAGACAGGTAGAGAATGTGTACATCGTCAGAAAGCTATTAAAGACCTGGCTCTTTTCCCTACCATTGAAGCCTTGAAGCCTTGTTTCTTCTGCTTCTACTATGCTCCCTTCTCCTCTTAATTAGCAGTCTATACAGGCACAGTAATGGTAATTCAGACCAGCGTCAGCATGCCCCTAGTGGTAGCAGTGCGCATAACAAGTAGCCATTTCTTTTCATTTCATAACTGGACAGTGTAATCCTCTGTTTGCTTGATTGCTGATTTTGGACTTAATATTTGGACTTAATTTGTATGACTTATTCTTTGGATTTTTTTGTATCTATGTGAATTCATATTTTGTGATATTTATTAATTTGACTTCGTCCCATTTTCTGTACGTCTAATATCTATGTATATCTATGTAACTAAGATGTGTTGGCCTATGGTGCTTAGATCAAATAAATGATTGAAGTAGTTGTATGAGTAATTTCTTTTGCACAATGAATTGCATCTTTGTGTCTTTTATCCAAATAATGCAAATTGATGGTAAATATGGATCCCTTGTTACTCGTCTGGAATTGGTTTGGAGCAACCACTACAACTGTAGGTTTAGGCTCCTCTGGTAAAAGCAGGCAGAAAAATAGGGGCATGTTACTGTTTGGAATGGCTATCCTTTCCTGGTTTGTACCCTACTGGTCTACAAATCAATGTGTTGAGCCAATATGTTGAGCGGCACGACTACTGTTAACTGAGACAGTATCTTTTCAACCCTCCCATAAGGAATTGAAGTGAGACTGGAACTTCAGAAGTTTGTGGAGCAGAATACCACACTCAACCCACTCCAGGCAGTGTTCCACCTTCATAGGATGTTCTGAGACAGGAGTAGTGGGCTCTTATTCTGTTAGATCTCTCTTCAGTCTTTTGATAGCACTGAGCATGACTTCCTGGTGAAGAAAATTAAACCATGCTGGTTGGTCACATATTATCTGTGACCGACTCAATTAATATTTAATTCAGAACACAAACTGTGTCCATGCACTCCATTCTTCCATTGTTCTCAGTTTCAGTGGGGCTTCCACAGGTCTAAATATCACCTCTCTCATTCAACACCAATATGCAACGTTAACACATCTTTCATGTGCTCAAGGGCGATGTTTCTGCACTATGCAAATAACAAGCAACTGATGTTCAGTTTAACTTAGGAGGAGAAAACTGTTGGAAAGAAGGATAACCAAACCTCCTTAACCATTTGCCTGGTTATGGTACGATGGTGAATTCTCAGTGATTTTCTAAAACGTAACTCTAACAAAATTGAGATTTGGTTCACACTTGGCTCTCCTATAAGAACTAACACCATCTGGGCTCCTTCAATGGGCAGATGTCCAAAGCCTGTAAATTGAGACCATGTTGAGCGTTTCAACCTTTATCTCTTTAATTGCATATTGGTGTTGATCCTGGATCAAGCTTCTCTCATTTCATAGTGCTAAGGAGCATCTTCCCTGTTATAGAGCCTCCCCAATATCCATGTCTCTGTCATGAATGTCTCTGTTCAATCAAGGATTGATTAGGGAACAGAATGTATTAAGCTGCTTGCAGAATGATGACCAGTTGACTACAGCAGTCAATGAACGCAGCAGCAGCTACACTGCTTTCATGCCGTAGAAAAAAGGACCATGTCTCCAGAACCTTCAATGGTTACTTGTAAGGCAAAGAGTTGTGTCAAAGCCTTTTCAATAGTGAACAAGGAAGTGCACTAACATTCTCTTGATTCTGTTGCTATCAGGTTCAGCAGGTACACCCCAAAGTGCTCTCTGAAATCTGCTAATTTGCCTCACCTGCAGGTAAGAGCCATCAGGATAGTAAAAATGAGAGATATTGCGTTTTTGATGCCAGTAGCAAAACTCTGGAATATGCCACCTTTCCGTCGTCGTGCTGAATCTGGCCTGTTGTGGTTCAGTAAAGTCCTTAAGACTTTACTTTTAATGCTGTGAAAATGGGAAGTTCCCTATAGCGCTTTGTGTTGTGTGTACTTCTCCAGTGCTGCATGAAACTTCGTTGGTTGCGCACTCCATAAATAAATACACTATCAAATAAAATAACTGGTGGCACAAGTAGTATACAAAGAAGTTTAGATCTATCTTAAGCTCACCAAATTTGCAACCTATTGTCAGATGTTTGTTCTCAATGTGGAAGTTATCTGTAATTACTTATTGAGCGACACTGTGTCTTTTTTTTGACAAAGACCAAGTCGAATTGTGTTTGCCTTTGGTTTGTGAATTTGAATATATTTATACTTTTTCTTTTCTCCATAGTATTCGCTTTTGGATAAAATAGGAAAAGATTGGTGTGTTTATGTTTGACTCACAGACAGGGAAAAGGTTTTAAAGCTAATGTTCATGTGGCAATTAATGGTGTTTTCCTGCTGTGACAGCATTAAACTATTCTATGTTTGGAATTGAATGTATTATCCTGATGAACCGGCCGATACCAAATCACATTTTGTAGAGAAATATATTTAGAAAGAAACTATATTATTTCAAGAAGTAAACTCCCACATAGCATATTTGGAATAGCGTTTGAGGTATGATCATACTTTTCATTTTACAAGTAAGGATAGGCATTTAGTAAATGACAACTTGTTTGGAAACTGAAAGTTTTTCCAACTTAATTTTAAATTTTTTGGTGCAATTCACATTTTTAGCTTCAACTGCGACTGCACGTGTGCTTGCATTTTGCAGTTTAAAAGTCAATTTGAGACACTGTTCCTTTACTCCTTTGAGATGGAAAGTGTTGTCGCTTGCACTTAAAACTATTTTGAAACATACTTTTTCTTTCAGATATTTTACAGAACAAGCTATGCACATACCACGGTTTAGTGGTCGGCGGGATTTCTGCTTCTTAGCCAATGCAGGAAAAGGAGGAAGAGGGGTGTCTGACCTCAAGTTAAAAGAAACGACAGCGAGCATGAATGTAGTAATGCAGTGTTAAAGATGCTAGCATTAAGGTTTCTGCCCTGGCACTGGGGCTGCTGCCAGGACCACCCAGTCTGCGCTGGGGTCGAACCAGAAGCCAGTTGTCAAGTTGCAACAGTTTTCAGTGTCGCCTCTGGTGTACACGCCACAGCCTCACAGTAGGAGCCTTTTATCATCATTGGGGTCAACGTCATGGTTTTCGATTTTAGTAGTTGCCAAACCCACTTGGTCTCAGCCAAGTGTTGATCCAGAAAGCAGAGAGCTGCCAAATGTGACATCAGGAACGACTTTCAATATTTATTTTGTGGAATTACCACAACTTTCAGAGGAATAGGGTTTAGAATCAGATTGAGCAGGGAAAAGAGAATGTGTCCTGTTCTTTCTAAGAGGAATTCATTTTTGTTCTGTCTTTCTTTTGGGGTTTGCTGGTCTTCGGTAAGTGATCCACGTAAATGTAGTTAAAACCCCTTACATTATTTGCCAGTATCTCAGGTTATTAAAAATGATATACTTTCCTGTAGACTGCTCTTTTTTTTCACCAGTCTGGTCCATTTTTATGCCTGGCCCGGGACAGAGAATGCAGTGTTGTTTTTGAGACATTTTGTACTGACAGGGGACTTAAGTCCACCCATTGCTTACCACTGGTTGGCTTAATTGTCACTCTCACTTCCTTACTTCTCCTTGGTCAATGTACGCAGGCTTTACTTCCTCTTCTTGTATCTGCTCCTCCCCAGATCATGGTCTAAGAACTGCTTCCTTACCCAGTGTCCTTCCAATGACTGCATGCTTTTGGAGCTACTTTTTCTTTTAGCACTCCATAACAGTACATGTGTCCTGTCCCACTCGTCCCCTTGCGCCTTTGCCATGCATAGCTAAATACTCCACATATTATATAATTGATAAGATTTTGTATGGCATGTTGGATATTATCACTGCACATAATGTGCATGGCAAGGGAGCGAATTATAGTTACTTTAGGGGGCGATTTATAGTTACTTGAAATAACTCTATAACTGCTGAATGGTTTTGAATGAGTTAATTCAGAACCTAACTATAACCTCCCTGCAACCTTTTTTCTTTTTCTTTCAGTGACTAAGTGACTATATATATATATATGTATATATATATATATATGTTTAGAGTGGATATGGGTTTTTGGGTGACAAGGGAATTTTTTAGGGTTTAGGGTGGGTATGAGTTTTTGGGTGGTAAGGTTTTTTTTTAGGTTTAGGGTTGGAATGTTTTTTAGGTGGCAAGGGATTTTTTAGGATTTAGGGTGTGTATGGGACTTTGGATGATAAGGGTAATGTTAAAGTTTAGGGTGGGTATGTGTTTTTGAATGGCAAGGGGTTTTTAGGGTTTAGGGTCAGAATGTTTTTTGGGTGGCAAGGGATTTTTAGGGTTTAGGGTGTGTATGAGATTTTGGATGGTAAGGGTAATCTTAACGTTTAGGGTGGGTATGGGTTTTTGAATGGCTAGGGGTCTTTAGGGTTTAGGGTGGCTATGGGTTTTGGGTGGTAAAGGTTTTTTAGGGTTTAGGGTGGGTAGAGGTCTTTGCACTGTAAGGGTAATTTTAGGGTTAACAGTGGGTTTCGATTTTTGGGTGGTGAGATATTTTTGGGGTTTAGGGTGGGTATGGGTTTTTGGGGGCAAGGGATTTTTAGGATTTAGAAATGGTATGGGTTTTTTGAGTGGCAAGGGATTTTGTAGGGTTAGAGTCAGAATGGTTTTTGGGTGGTAGGATGTTTTAGGGTTTAGGGTGGATTTGGGATTTTGGGTGACAAAGATTTTTTTAGGGTTTAGTGTGGGTATGGGTTTTTGAGTGGTAAAGGGTTTTTTAGGGTTTAGTGTCAGAATGGTTTTTGGGTGGGAAGAGATTTTTAGGGCTTAGGGTGGGTATGGGAAATTGGGTGGTAACAGTAATGCTAAGGTTTAGAGTGGGTAACGGTTTTTGAGTAGTAAGGGGTTTTTGGGGTTTTTAGGATGGCAATGGGTTTTTGAGTGGTAAGTGTTTTTTACGGTTTAGGGAGGGTATGGGTTTTTACATGTTAAGGGTAATTTTAGAGTTCAGAGTGGGTTTGGGTTTTTGGGTGGTGAGCCTTTTTTGGTTTTAGGGTGGTTATGGGTTTTTGGGTGGCAAAGGATTTTTTTAGGGTTTAGGGTGGGTATGGGTTTTTGGGTGATATGTTTTTTTTAAGGCTTAGGGTAGGTATGGGTTCTTGGGTGGTAAGGGTCATTTTAGGGTTTAGGGTGGGTGTGGGTTTGGGTTTTTGGATGGCAAGGGTAATTTTAGGGTTCAGGGTGGGTATCGGTTTTGGGTGGCAAGAGTAATTTATGGTTTAGGGTGGGTATGGGTTTGGGGTAGCAAAGGTGGTTTGGGGGGTATGGGTTGAGGGGCTGTGGGGTTTTAAGGATAATTATATGAAAGGGATTTTGGATGGTAAGGGTAATTTGGGGGTTTAGAGTGGGTTTGGGTTTTTAGGTGGTGAGCCTTTTTTGGGATAGGGTGGGTATGGGTTTTTGGGTGGTAAGGGAGATTTGGGATGGTATGGGTTTTTGGGTGGAAAGTTATTTTTTAGGGTTTAGGGTGGGCTTGGGTTTTGGGATGGCAAGGGTAATTTTAGGGTTCAGGGTGGGTATCGGTTTTGGGTGGCAAGAGTAATTTATGGTTTAGGGTGGGTATGGGTTTGGGGTAGCAAAGGTGGTTTGGGGGGTATGGGTTGAGGGGCTGTGGGGTTTTAAGGATAATTATATGAAAGGGATTTTGGATGGTAAGGGTAATTTGGGGGTTTAGAGTGGGTTTGGGTTTTTAGGTGGTGAGCCTTTTTTGGGATAGGGTGGGTATGGGTTTTTGGGTGGTAAGGGAGATTTGGGATGGTATGGGTTTTTGGGTGGAAAGTTATTTTTTAGGGTTTAGGGTGGGCTTGGGTTTTGGGATGGCAAGGGTAATTTTAGGGTTTAGAGTGGGTATGGGTTTTTGGGAGGCAAGGGTGGTTTAGGGTGGGTAGGGGTTCAGAGGTTGTGGGGTTTTTAAATATAGTTATTTATATATATATGTGTATTTATTACACACACACACACACACACACACATATATATATATATATATATACACACACACACATTCTTATGTATTTATACAAAAATTACTGATAGATAGATAGATAGATATATATATATATATATATATATATACACAAAAAGGTTTTTGTACCTACCTGTACATTCTTAAAAGGCAAATGTCTTTATCATGTATGTGTTTACCATATAAATGTAAGTATTTTACAGGAAAATATAAACCCTTTGTAGATATATAGAAGGTATTTATACTTACCTGTAAAATACTTATGTTTACTGGTGAAACCTTTACCAATATAGAAGGTGTTTATACTTACATGTAAAGTACTTACTTATATTTACTGGTGAAACCTTTACCAAGCATATGCCTTTACCATTCATGCTTTTACAATGAACGTTGTTGTAAAGACATGCGTGGTAAAGGCATAATCGCTGTAAAAACATGCGTTGTAAAGTTTATGCTTGATAATGGCATTTGCGTTGTAACTGCCACGTTTTAACAGCATGGCTTACAACGGAATGCATCGTTCCGTCATACAACCATTTGGTATACCAGGGCACATATATAGCGCCTACCTTGGTTCTAATGTACATCTGTGAGGTGTACTAACGAGTCTTATGAAATGTATATTTACTGCTGTGTATTCTAGCAGTTATATCCGTTACATTATTTTACTTGGCATACTCCGGTATACCAGACATTGACAATGCCAACAGGTCTCGCCTACCCAAGATATTGGCTGCCCACTTGAGCAATACACAGTGCTTAATCTGTAAATAAAAAGGTGCTGGTGCCCAAAGCCCTCCTCTTAAACACGTGGCTGCTGCAATTAGATGTGTGAACACGGAATACTGAGGCGGCGTAATCGCGAAGCCATCTCAGGCCTCTTCAATCCATATAAAGCCACTCCCTGCCCCTTCAGCTCATTCTTGCAGCTTTCTACTTTCCCCGTTTGTGACGCTTTTTCGTTTTTTCCCTTTATCCGTCTTTCCCATATGTGTCTTTTGCTCGCAGCAAATGCTTGAGGCAGAAGAATAAGCCCGGGCCCTCAAAAATAAGTGCCGGTGCTCAGCACCTGAAACAACAAGCACAAATTAAGCACTGGAAATACAGTTCTCTAAACGGAACAAAGTTTCAGAGCCTCACTTAATAAGGAAATAAAATAGGCCTTCTATAAAATGGGTGGTTTTGAGTCTTAATGACAAGTGGTCTTTACAAGAGAGTCAGAACATTTTAGCGTATGAAGTAAATACAAAGGACGTATATGATTCGTTAAAAGAGAGCGGCATAAAAGGTTCCTAGAAGCGTTAATTCGACCTTGGAGATATTTCCTGTTATAACTCAGACCGCAAAAATATATCCCTTGCAAGAGTTCCTTGAGGATAATGGCATTAATGGAAACCAGGCCACTACAGCTCAAATGCTCAAGAGCTAGTTGATTAAATATGATGTGTTGCAGAAACTTTAGTTGAAGTAAAGTGACAAGTCTCTGATTGCAGTGGGTGGAAAAGCAACTGGCAAAGCAAACAGGTCTGTTTTTTTTTTAATTCGACATAAATACTTTGGCTCCTTTGTTTGCCTCAAGAAACATTCTACTCGATGTACATAAATTGAGAGGGAGAATAATACCCCAGACTGCACTGCAAGGTGCAAACGCCCTTCTAATGAAGTATTCAAAGAAAAGATAAACCTCAAATTAGTCCATCTGACCTCCAAAAAAATACTCTAGGTTTTGATACCTTTTATTGAAGTAACTGAAAATGAATTATTAGGCTGGCCCCGTTGATTGACTTCGAAAGCCAAGTCATTGTACCATATTTTCAATTTATTTTTAGGTACTCTAATAAAAAGTCCTTATTTATTGTACTCTTCAGGGCAATAGGTTCATGCAGCAGATGAACAACTGGAGCAAATGCACCCACCTCTTCGTAGAGGTGTGTTTGGACATCTCCGGCCTTGTCACTAGGCGTGGCTCATGAAATCTGCAGTCATTGTGAGGCCCAACTTCTGCAATGCCTTGGACATAGAGATGCAATCCTACTTCGATGGCTTGACGAATTATGATAAGTCACAATGAGTTCCAGTTTGCGGTGTACAACGTGGTCATCATGTGCTTGACCTGTGCTAACCGCAGTACCGTGTCTGGTGCTTTCACTTAGGGCACGTATTACACAGTGATTACACCCGGTGTACACATTAGGATCAGGGATTCTGAGATGCAGGTTAGTATGTATAGTAGAGGTTACTGCATGGCCTTACAGTCTAATTAGACTGATTACCTTTTCTCTCTGAACATCTTCAATGATCATATCTAAAAATAATCTAAATATTCAAATCCCTGATCCAGAATTGAATTTTAAAAGGAGGAGTATTTCATCAATAGCTGGTTAGTTTTAGAACGTATATGAGCTGAGCAATAGGAAGGAGACAGCTTGGAACCACGTCTGTCTTCAGTAAATAACAGGAATCGCAGGCCGGCCACACGTCAGTTGCCACTCAGATAGAAGAAACGTGGCACTGACGTTCTAGGGCGCTCACAGTTCGCACAGAAACCACCTGGGGAAAGAAACGCATATATATATATATATATATATATATATATATATATATATATATATATATATATATATATATATATATATATATATATATATATATATATATATATATATATATATATATATATATATATATATATATATATATATATAGCACTTTATAAATAGTTCGAAATATTTTAGCAAGAATTTAACCAGTACTTTCTGAACAGAATTCATCTCCATAAGTGCAATTTCTGTTGTGAAGGATATATATAGATTCACTGAAAAACCCAAAGGTTAAAGGGAAATTATAGTTAGAAATAGAATTTAGAAAATCTTAGGACAGTAAATAACAGGAATTGCAGGCCGGCCACATGTCAGTTGCCACACAGATCGAAGAAACGTGGCACTGATGTTCTAAGGCGCTCACACAGAAACCACCAGTGGAAAGAAACGCAGTCTCACCTATAAATATATATATATTGCACTTTATAAATAGTTCGAAATATTTTTGCAAGAATTTAAACAGTTCTTTCTGAACAGAACTCATCTCCATAAGTGCAATTTCTGTTGTGAAGTATATGTACAGATTCACTGAAAAACCCAAAGGTTAGAGGGACATTATAGTTAGGAAAGAAAATTTAGAAAATCTTAGGAATTCACTAACTAACCAAAAGTACAGGGACCTTAAAATTAGGTTCAGATTTTACCCACAGAAAAACAGAGAAATTCAGCAATTATATTTATCGAAAGAAACTATAACTCGTACCCCCGCCATGCACAGTTTTCTCATCAATAATTTTGCTGCAAATGTTGCAGTGATAGTGTATATTTTTATATACATTAACCACTTGGTATAGTCAGTTCAGTGTTTCCATAGGAAGTGCCTTTTTTATTTGCTAATAACTTTGTCACCGTTTGACAAATCTTCGCGAAATGTTACAAAAAAAGTGCTATTCTTCGCCTAGTTTGTGCATGAAAAGTTTCGGGGTCAGCTGTCAAGCAAGGAATGAAAAAAAAGAGGGGTCGCGAGAGCCCATAAACCTAATTTTTTTTAACTAGAGCCTTTTGATTGGCCTAGGGGAGCTTTTTTCCCCTTGGGACACTTCGCTCCCATGGGACAGAGACTTTGGCGTGAGCAAGCAATCTTATTGGCTGCCAGCAACTTCAGAAGAATATTGCTGGTAGCCATTCAAGAACTTGGGGATTTGGGGCCTGATTTAGATGCTGGTGGTCGCACCGAAAAGCTGCGTCAGACACAGACCAGAAAATACTGTCACACTGATGGTCGTCAGCCCACCGTATTGAGATGTTACAGTTCTGCTGACGTCTGAATGGAGGCGGTTCGCTGATGGCAGGAGTCTCCATGGACTTTGAACAATGGCAGGGGATATAGAAAAGAGGTAAGTCACACACATACTGTGCCTAAGCCATAGGTGTACCCCCGCAATACGTACTAAACAACACAACACATGCACACAATAACACTGCCATTCTGACACAATACAACCCGTACAAGATGAAAAAACACTGACATTCATCCATGCCACAACATACACATACCATTGACACTGCACCCACACACCACAACAGACAACACAACTACACACTCAGCTATATAAACACACTCACAAACACCCATTCCTCCCCCTCCACCAGCCAATCACATCGCAAACACACAAACACGTACTGACTCAACTCGCAACACAACATAAAAGGCACAGGTCGCCTGGCAATGTGCAGACATGGACATAGTTGGGAGGTGTGAATCTACCATCACTGTGATGCCAGCATTCATTTGTCAATGAGTACTGGCACCATAATGACAGTGGTGTATGTGTGTGTGACATGTGTTGTGTACCAGTTTGTCCCCATCCGTGTCTGTTCCACTTGTGTTCCCGACATACACATGTCACAGTGACAAAAAGAGTTAGTGACATGTATATGTCTGCAGTGGTCCCCAACTCCTGTGAAGTGCCCACCCAATGTACACTGGCAATGTGGTGTCCCTACCTTGGAGTCTGTCGACGGGGGTTGTGATGGTTGGGAGGGGGGGGGGGGGGGGGGAGTTCATGCTTTCTCTTTGGGTCAGTGGCAGCAGCGATGGTACATGCGGTCCAGTCATGTCCAGTCGAAGACAGGGGGAAGTGGAAAAAAAGGTTTTTTTCACCCCATTCCTCCACCAATGTGCTAAGTAAGAAGTGGTGGTCAGACCACCACTTTTTCCTTGACAGTAAGGTACATCTAGATATGCACAGCAGGAAGGCTGGCAGCTGTTCTGCCAGCATCCTCTTTTCCCTCTCACTCTAGCAACGTGGGTGGTGTCTCTTGGTGCAGACAGCGATTCAAATGCGCCCTTTCATTTATGGGACCGCCAACATCTAAAACAGCGGGCGGATCGTCACGACACTGGGTGGGTTTCCAGTTGAAAAGAGGACGGCGGAACCATTACCGCCAACATCTAAATCAGGTCCTTAGTCCCCTGTTCTGAAGTTTAAAAATATATATATATATATATATATATATATATATATATATATATATATATATATGGGGACACAGTATCAATACTCTGCCACCATGCCTGTATGGACCGAGAGGGGCCATCAATCTGTCTTTTTGCTGAAATCCTGCAGGACTTCTGCGGGATTGTGGCAAAAAAAATGTCAGGCCGCCTTTTTAAAAGGAGGGGCTGTGAGTGGAGCCCCTATCCCCTGGTCCTAGGTACCTTTAGTAAGGGGTGGAGGAGCGCGGCTTTCCCTTCCTTGGGATATTGACAGCCCAGGGGACGCCAACCCTGGTGATGAAATGTAGTAAACAGGGGAGGGGGGCATGCAGCTCCCCTACCTGTGACTTTGTAGGCCCCGGAGCCCCATCCCCTGAAACCGACTGGTTAAAAAAAAAAAAATGGAAGGGGGGGCGCACAGTTCCCCTCACCGAGCATTTGTAGGCCCCAGGGACCCCATCCCCGGAGCCAAAATACAGTTTAAGGGGGGGGGGGGCATGCAGCCCACTCCATGAGCTCTAAAAGGCCATGAGCAGCCCATTCCGGGACAGAGCAGTTTCCCTGTATGCACTTGCGCCAGCAGGGAAACATCTGTTTGCTTCCACATGGCGGGACCATTTTTAGGTTGAGCACAGCAGCACGCAGCTTTTAACCACACCCACCGCACGCCCATCACTATCATTCCTTCATGGGGCTGCCTTTCAAAAATCCTTTGTTTTCGATGGTAAATGCTTTACATTTGTCCTCCTTGGGGTGGTTTTGTTACCGCCTTGCAATCGACCCTGTTACATGGATAACTGCACGTTTGCCGATAACTTTGACTACAAATGGACTTCTTTTTCCTTTTTGTTTCTCCTTCGTTGCTTGCAGGGACGGCGCTTAGATTCAACCTGCTTATGTCAACTGTTTTACTTTTTATTTTCAGTTTGTGTTGCAAGAAAACTCTACTTAGGAATTTACAACGCTGATAGCTCTAACTTGAGCAAGTGCGAGACCCATTGCATTGCAAATGCTTGTTAAATTTACTGCCATTCGGGAGAAAACATGCCTTCCCTGCAGCAACAGGGAAGGCATGTCTGCTCCCACCAAGCAGGAGAGTTAAACATGCTAAGCAGACTTCTGTTTATCTACCTGCATCCCTGCAGGCAGAGAAACAGACATTTTCTCCTGTCCTGAGGGAGCATGCAAAGAAAGCTGCTCCTTTGATGCGGGAGCAAGTCCAGATCTCGCACTATGCAGAGAGCTGGCTGGGAGCCGTCTGGGGCCATGGCTCCCCTTGCAGCCCTCAACATGATGTTTATAGGTGCCGTGGGTAGGCACCAAGTTTTTGGTGCAGGGGGATGAGGTCCCGAGGACTCAAGAAGGCTCAGGGATGGGGAACCACACACGCCGCCCCTGTTCAATTGTATTTAGGCCTAGGGGAAGGGGTCCCCAGGGCCTAATAAGGCTCAGAAAGGGGGATGTGTGGCCCTCTCCCCTGTTTGATTATATCTGGCCCCCAGAGATGGGGCCCGCAGAGCCTAATAAGGCTTGGAAAGGGGGGGCTGCGTGACCTCCCTACTCTTTTTATTTGCATGTGGCCCCAAGGAATTGAGTCCCCAGGGCAGGAGGTGCTCACAGAGAGTGGCTGCACACCCCATCTAATTATTTATTGCATTTGGCCCCAGGGATTGGGTCCCAAGGGCCTATTAAGGCTTGGGGAGAGGGACAGCACACCCCAGGCCCCTTTGAATTCGGCCATGCGTAATGAGGTCCATGAGGCCCAAGAAGGCAGGCCACACTCCCCTTTCCTCCTATTTATGGGATTCAGCCTCAGGGAATGGGGTACTCGGGGATTCATAAGTCTCAGGAAAGGAGGCTGCATGCCCCATCCGCTTAGTAATAGAATTCTGCCCTTTTTTCTAACATTTGGTCCTGGGGTATCAGGTCCTCTGGCCACAACAGGCTCAGGAAGGAGGACCGGGTAGCACCCATCCCTTTAATTATGGAAACTGGCCTACAGGATGGGGACTTCGAGGCCTTTTAAGGATCAGGGAGGGTGGCCACATGCCCCACTCCCGGTTAATTAAAATATGGCTGCAGGGGAAGGGGTACCCAAGGACCACTTGCCCCCTTCCCCAAATAGTAAGGTATTTGGCCCCAGGACCTCTTTTGAGCAGGGGAGAGGGGCCACACACTCCCTCCCCTATAATCAAAATATTGCCCCAGGAGAAGAGGTCTCTGAGGCCTGTAAAGGCTTGAGTGGGGGGACATGATCTTCCTCCCATTTAATAAAAAAATGGCCACAGATTATAGGCTGCCTAGGGCCCAACTGGACTTGTCGAGGGGGCCATGTAACCCCTCCCCTATCGTAAAACTATTTGGCTGTGCCATTGAGTACCCAGGGCCACCTTAGATCCCGCCCACCCATAATTAAAATATGGCCCTGTGGGATGGGGTTCCCAGGGCATCTTAAGGCTCAGTAAGGGGACCATGCACCTTTCTACCACCTGATTAAATAACAGACCAGAGAGATAGGGTGCTTAGGATCCATTTGGGATTGGGGAGGGTGGCCTTGCACCCCCTCACCCCTAATGTAAAAGTATTTGGCCACAGCGCCTCTTAAGGCTTGGGGAGGGGTCACACGCCCACCTTTCATTTAAATCAAATATGGCCCTGGGGGATGAGGTCACAAAGGCCCATCTGTGCTTGAGGAGAGGGGCACATGCTCCCTTCCCTATTGTAAAACTATTTGGCCCAGGGGATGGGGTCACTGGGGCCCTTTAAAGCTTAAGGAGGGCAGGCCCTTCTCCCCTATAATAAAAAAAAATGCAAAAATGCCCCCCACAGATAGGGTGTTCGGGGCCTTGCAACTCCTCCAATAATGATAAAGCAATCGGCTCAGGAGATGGGGCCCCGGAGCCTGTTATGGCTTGGAAAATGGGGCCACGCACCACCCTCCTCTCTAGTTAAATAATGGGAAGGGATAGGATCTCTGGGGCACATTTGGGCTTGGGGAGGGGGACCAAATGCCCCCTTCCCAAATGTTAATGGATTTGGGTCTGCGGTATGGTTTCTCTGAGGCCGTTTGTGCCATGGGGTTGCTTTAATGTGAGAGGTTGGCCACAGCGGCTGAGAGCAGACGATGCTTTGCAACTGCCCCAGCCACATGTGGTCATAGGCTATGTGCAGTGGAGATTGGCTTTATGTATGGTAATAAAATATTATTTTTATAATATATTATTTTATGTAAATAAAACCCTAGCACTGAAAAAAAACAAAGGTTAAAGTGATGTTATAGTTAGGAGTGATAAAAAAAGACCTTATTTTGATCTTAAAAAAACATGAGAAATGCATGGAAAAAACAAAGGTTAAAAAGATGTTATAGTTAGGTGACTATGTCAGTGCCAAAAAAAAACACAAAAACTCACCAGTTATAGTTAGCCGGAGGAAGCCAAAGACAAGCCCGTCTGTGCCCCTCCGAGCGCACTGAGCCAGGACTGCTGGCTCCCAGACCACCCGCAGGTACGCCATCACTGCTCTCCAAGCCCTG
Organism: Pleurodeles waltl; assembly: GCF_031143425.1. Taxonomy (NCBI): domain Eukaryota; kingdom Metazoa; phylum Chordata; class Amphibia; order Caudata; family Salamandridae; genus Pleurodeles; species Pleurodeles waltl. The sequence goes on along the minus strand of NC_090445.1, from coordinate 1,505,004,327 downwards.
CACACCAGATACCCCAGCGAACATTGCAGCTACACTGCACCACACTGTGCAGGACAGTTTTCTTGCACCAGCTACACCTTCCGCTGCACCAGTTAGACCGTGGCCACCTCCCGCCACACCAGAAGTGCCTCACCCACTCCACAGTTTACTCCTGAAAAGGCACTTTTTTTGCCTGCCACTAACTCGGTTTTTTAGACCTCACTGACACCCTCGCACCCAACATCCTCTTCCTCACCGAGACCTGGCTCAACCCTTCAACCGCCCCTGACACCGCCATTCTCAATAGACACAAAATCACCCAACAGGACTACACCAACCAATCGGGAGGAGGAATAGCCATCATCCACAAACAGGCCATACAGTGCACCACCACCTACAATTCCACCACTCCCACGGAAAACTTCAACTTTAAGCTCCACACAGATGGCAATACAACCATCAGAGGCACCCTCGCATATCGACCCCAGGGGCCTGCACTCCAGCTCCTACAACACCATTGCAGACTTCACTGCACCCCTCACCTTGAACTCCATGGACTGCATCCTCCTCGGCAACCACATCTTCCACCTCGACAACCCCAACACAACAACACCGCCCCCCTCCTGTACAGTATGAGCAACATCGGACTGACCCAAATTGTACACAACCTCATGCACATCACAGGACACATGCTGGACCCCATTTTCACCTCCAACTGCCGTGTCAATTACAGCCACGATACAGGACTCACATGGGCCAACCACTGCAGCTGGAGGACAATTTCAGAGACCCACTTGTCGGATGCCCTCAACACCTCCAACCCAGCCGCTGCCCCCAACCTGGAAGAGGGAATTAAGAACTTCAACACCTGGATCACCAACTGCTCCAACAACATTGTCCACATCAAAATAGCAGAACAAGCTACTTGACAGATCCCAAACAGGTTTCTGCAGCAATCACAGCACCAAGATCGCCCTGATTGCAGCCATCAAGGGCATCCGAACAATCCTCAACTCAGGTGAAGCAGCAGCCCTAATCCTCCTCGACCACTCAGCTAGATTTAACACTCTTTCCCACCACAGGCTGATCGAAAGACTCCATCACACTGGCATCAAAGGGACACAGAGGATAGTCTACCACCTTTCATCTTCAAACCCAAGAATATCATCAGTGGTATCCCCCAGGGCTCAGCCCTACTCTCTTCAACACATGCATGACCCTAATAGTCAACATTGCCAGATCTCATGGCCTCAAAATCATAACCTACGCAGACGACACATAACTGATCATTTTCCTCACCAATGACCCTTACCTTTCACAGATGCATGACAAGTGTCGCCGACTGAATGAAGAACAACTGCCTGGAGCTGAACATGGAGAAGACGGAAGTACTGATCTTTGACAACAACAGTGCACCCTGGAAGGATGCCTGGTGGCCCCCAGACTAAAGACCTGCACCCATAGTCACCGTCCACTCGAGAAACCTTAGAATCATCATTGACAATAAGCTCACCATGAAATCACAGATTAAGGCTGTCCCCTTCTCCTGCTTCCTCACTCTGCACGTGCTATGGAAGATCTTCAAGTGGCTACACCTGCATAAGAGACGCACCGTGACAGAGACCCTCATCACCAGCTGATTGGACTATGGCAACACCCTCTACGTAGGAATCGCCTCACAATTCCTACATAGACTTCAAAAGCCGCAGCCGGACTCGTCCTCGCCCTCCCTTGATGTTCCCACATCACACACCACCTCAGTCAACACAACTGGCTCCCAATACAGAAGAGATGCCACTTCAAGCTGCTGACCCACGCGCACAAGGCTCTACACAAGCAAGGACCTGTCTATATCAACTAACACCTGAACTTCCACCTACCATTGAGATGCCTACGCTCTGTCTCTCTGTCACTTGCCCACACACCCCACATTCCACTGAATCAGTAGTAGAGGACATTCCTTCTCCTACTTTGCAGCAAAGACCTGAAACAGCCTCCCCGTACAGCTCTAAAACATCACCTCTCTTACAGAATTACAAGGGGTCCATAAGACCTGGATGTTCGAATGAACCGCCAGGACCTACAAGAGTCTGGATACTCTATTAGGTGATTAGCAGTGCTATACAAATTCTGATTGATTGATTAACTGATGAGGAATGCACCACAGATTATTAAAAGTATCTACTAAGGTTCAATCTATGCAAAATGTCTCCATAGAAACACTACTCACTGTAAACACCCAAGTTCTGAAGGTGCTACAGGTCATACTACCCACAGCCTTCATACTCTGCTGAAACCTTTACATGTATCCCACCTTCTCTAGCTAATCATGCACATGTACATGGGTAAGTACAAAGTGAAAACGGTTGTCATGCTGAGACAATTCATTCAAAACACCGAAGGCTGCTTACATATCTACTACATAGAATCTTTGCCCTGTTCAAAACTTTTTTTTTAGCCAAACCAAGCTACTTGTGTCCAACAGACTGGGCACAAATCATCATCTGTCACCTGCACATAGTTAGCTGTGCTAACTATCACTGGTGAATGTCTGTGAGTTTGTGAGATTGACACAGTAAGTTGCTGGTGCTAACATATTTACCTAACTAGCCACTTTTTAAATGCCACTTTAACCTTTGTTTTTTCTAGTGGATATATATATGTGTGTGTGTGTGTGTGTGCCCAAAAAAAGTGTCAAATTGGTTGTAGAAACAAACAACTCGCACTCCCAGGCCGAATTCAAACACATTTTTGGCAACACATTTCAATCTCAAGATCTTCCGCACAGACACATACATATAATGTGCACTATCACCCTTAAAAAAATGTGCTGCCACAAACAAAGTAAAAATAAAGAAAAGACTTTCTGCAAGGCCTGTCGAAACAGGACACAAACACATTTTTGGATATTTATAGCGGGCCAGCACCTACGACTTGCACCGACCCTGGGGGTGGATGTAGCCAGGTTATGTCGGACTTTGCGCACACACACACACACACACACATATATATATATATAACATCAACAGAGCAGTGTGCAGCATTCAAAAAGCTGCAGTCATCTAAACATGGTAAGCACCATAATATGGCAAGGTTTTTCACTGGCAATTCAACCTAGTCAATTGCAAATCTAGAAAAACACAAATAAATATTAAAAATAAGACTAAAAAAAAGGCCTTAGGTAAGGGGAATAAATGACTGAAAGGGGGGTCAAGGAAGGAATACAGAAAAAGAGAAACGTAACACAAGATCACTATGAGTAAATATGGATATATTCCAAGCATTTGCTGCCTCTTAGGTGCATTTGTTCTTTTGGGAACTAGCCCACCACGGGCGTTCGTGATCCATAACGTTTATGAACATTGGCTTACACATCCTGAAACTTTCCTTTTTATAAGTAATCCTATTTAGTCCATGCTTTATGATGATGCTATATTCAGCATTGTTGCAATGCTCTATGCAGCGTGGTGGCAGAGCTTTATGCAGCATTGTGGCAATACTGCATGCAGCATCGTGGCGATGCTCTATGCAGATTTGTGGCCACTCTGTATGCAGCATTTTGCAGTGCTCTATGATGCATTGCTGCAATGCTGTATGCAGCGTTGCAGCAATGCTGAATGTAGCAATGCGAAACTGTTAAATGAAGCTTTGCTGTTAACCTCTGTGCAGCTTTGAGGCAATAATCTACGCAGCATTGTGGCGATGCGTAATACAGTTCTGCTGTGATCCTCTATGCACCTTTGTGGTGATGATCTATGCACCTTTGTGGCGATGCTTTATGGAGCCTTGATGTGATGCTCTGTGCAGCTTTGTGGAGATGCTAGAGTCGGCTCTGTCGTGATATTCTACGCAGCTTTGTGGTGATGCTCGATGCACCTTTGCAGTGATACTCTATTGGGCTTTTTTCTTTGCTGTTTTGGGCAATCCTCGACCACTGCAGTAACATTTCTGTTTTGGTTAATAAGGGAAAATAGTTATTTACCAAATTCTGCAGGTCATTTGAACTTGTGAGCAGAATATTTGATTATTTTAGCATTTTCCCTTTTTGTCACTAATGGTTACCACAAGCTAAAAGTTGGTGGGAGGTTCACATGCAAACCACGAGCGAGAACAGTCAGTGCTCAGTTCTAAGCTGGTACTTACCTTAAAATCGGTTCAAATCCTGTTTATGTCAGTTTTAGCACTTCTGCCAGGGTTCAAAGGCCCATAATAATGCCTTTGCTGTGAGGCACAACGCCTACCAGTTTCATTGTTCAAGTAGAAGTAAAAATACATAGCGAATGTCAAACCGAATCTCGCTGTTTTTGTTCGCAACTGCAGGAGGGAACGTTTCCATTATGAACGACAGTGACCTTGGTGTTCTGAATTAGAATTATATCCATACATTTGTTAATTTTCTTTTTAGGTGCGTGCCATAGATCCAAGACCTATTAAGACAGAGAGCACGAGACCATGGTCGTCCAAACCAGGCTCAGGCAGTTAAGTTGCCTCCTGGGACTATCCTCACAGACGGAACACTCCACTGAGGCGTTCCACTGTAGTGGACAAACTCTCAGACCCATAGCAAAACTAATAAGCCTTGAGGAATCTAGAGGCCGAGAGAGTAGGCGAAATAATATGAATTTTGAAAATTAAGGGATGTGTAGACTGTAAATAAACAGGCGGGAGTTACTTGTAATATGTGAACAAATCCAAATCCAATTAGCATTTTAACAAGGTAAGGCCCTCAATACAAGTGGCCAATTCTTTTCCAATTGCTCACTCAACACTAGCGTTAAAGGGGCACAGAATTATCTACACACCCACGACCTCAAGCAGGACTGAGCATCTGCACATGGGACAACAAATGCCTTCGCCCTGCTTGGCTCGTGAACTCAAGGACAATATCTTGCAGTTTGGATCAACCTTCCATGTGACCTGAACGTCAATTCTCCAAAATGCTGGGGGTGGTGTTTGGGGTTCTACAACCACCTAATATATGTATTTGTTGATAAATAGTTGGGTGCAGGTGCTTTCAGTAGGGTATGATGAAATGTCTGTCGGACTTGCACACACACACACACACACACACAGACAAAAACACACACATTCCCCCTCTCTCAGTTCGGGAAGACCAAAAATGTTGGTTATTTCAGAAAATAATGTGTTTTCGCTCACTTACTACACCAACCAATCCATATTCCTTTCCCTTTAGGCTGCCCCTTAAGTCCCTCTTGTCCCCCCTGCTTGCGATAAAATGTATCTTAACATTATGTGCCAGCGTCATTGTTGGGAAATCTGAAGCTCACCACCACCCCGCCTCCAATCTTACTGACCAAGCTATGGCCCTGCACAAACACATTTGCACATGCGCACACACTCGCACTTAAACAGACTCACCGGCAAGCACTCACACAGCATACAATTTAAAAAGTATGCTTACTTAACTCAGATGCCAGTGAGGGTCAAATTTCAGCTAATTTTACCCCATTCTTTAGTACACTAATAGAGAATAATATATTATTCACTATTAGTGTAATAAAACACTGACAGAAAAGATGGAAAATAAAGCTTCAACCAATGTCTGCAAGGACGAGCTGCCCCTACGCTCCTAGTACTAAATTTGCCACGGAGGCCGGGGGTCTCAAAGAGAGTGCCAGGGGTCGCAAGGGGCAAGGCGTGGACACAGTTGCGACCCCTGGTGACCCCTAAATGACGTCCATGCTTGTAAGGCACATTGACCGGTGAGGTCATTCTAAAATAACTTCTTCTGGTTCCAGGCAAGGCACAGAGGGAATTATAAACAACTGAGCAAGTATAAGTGACACAAGATCTAAGTAATCGCCCAACTCTGTGCTGCAAGTGGCATAACATAACATGATGGATCCCCTGCAGAATGTGGTTCTCCACCTACGTTCCTACAGCACATACAGACTCGTAGGCCTCGGGATGTCTAGTGGACCCATAAAAAGTGGGTCCCTCATGACACAGACTTCAAGGGCCAATATAACTCTCCTGCAGGCTGCCTGACCACGCTTCCAAAGAGACAGGAATGCAAGCGAGTTCTGTGAGTCCTCTAAATAGAGGAATATCTGCCTTTACTGTAAAGTTATTTTTGGCTTACCGATCAGTGTCCTGGTGAAGGACAGCACAGAAAGACCTTTTAGCTGGGCAACGTTTGTGTCCATGTTGTGAACAATTTTCTTCATACTCTAGTGAGAGACACCATTAGATGGCTAGGAGAATCCAGTCACTAATTTGGCATTGGTGTGACACCTCTAGATGTTTCTCAAGCAATTGCTCGAAAGGGATTTATAAAATTGATCTATGTTGAAAAACAATGGACTGGCTGAATGGCATGTAGGTGAACCCTTCTGACATATGTAAGTGATGGCTAAATCCCGTAGGCTCAAATGTGAAGGGGCTTTGGAAAGGAAAGTGTATTTCTGTACAGGGCAGTCGAGGCTTCCTGACAGATAGTGAACCCTAAAATGTATAGACTGCATTCACGGTGCAATGCAGGGAATAAGGCGGGTGGCCAGCGTAGGTTCTATTATTGCTGGCTGCTCTTGAATCACCCATCAAGAGTGACCTTGCCTACTTACACAAACCTGTATTAACGTTTTTCCTATACAACCTGGTGAGGTCCATTTATTTGGCTTATTATGCTTAATGGTCGTGCAGGCATGTATTCACCTTTAGGTGCATCTGTGCAAGGCTATGGGAAATCAGTGCTATGCATAATCCCCATCAGAGCAGTAGAGGCTATGAGATGAGCTCATGCATGGTGAGGCAATCTAATGCAACGACTCTTAAGGTGATTTTTGAATGTTGTTGAGGGGTCTGGTGGAGTATGTGGCATTCTGGCTGATTAGGTCACCCGCTTAACATGTCAAACGTACCCTTATTTTCAGGTGGTGCTTAATCTCGTTGAAGAAAAGAGGTGGTACTTTAGTAGAGCACACAAAAACGAAACACGAACTATCTCAAATATTGCACAAATGAAGATCATAAATTTCCAATGATTCCTCATCTTGCTTCAGATTTGATTCCCTTCATGAAATAGAGGAACATTTAGAAAATCAAACCACTTATCCAGTAATCATGACCTGTAAGAAATACTGTGGTATTAACACAATGCTATCCTCGTGCTGCAGAAGTCACCCCAACATTGTACTGCTAAGCATCGCCTCTTTTTTCTGTGTTTTGTCTGCCCTGGTATATTTCTCGTCTAGCTCCTCCACCTGTTTTCGTGATAGCTCCGTCTGGCATAACTCTAGAGTCTGTTAGACTGGGATTACACCCAAAATGTACCCTTGCCTCTGTCTTAACCTATACATTTTCATATTGGTAACCAGTCCAATATGCTTATTTTTTTATTTTCGTGCATCTGGGTGACCTTAATCTAAAGGATCACTTGTACCCCAACTGCAGTGCTCCCAGCAGCTCCATGGACCATCTATGTACAGGGGCGTCTGAGACGTATTTCCCCACCATTTCCTTCAAGCAGGAAACTGCTTCATGAAGGGAAGTCTACCAATTCTACAATGTCGAGCAGTTGCAGTTCTACTAAAGTACCACCTTGCCGAGATCTGATATAATATTTTATGATAAAGGAATGATAAGGTGTGTGAATAACTTGACACAACGAGAATGCTCTTAGATCACTATGTGTGAGATAATGCTTTGCCTTCGTTTTATAGAGCCACTGAAATGTAACAAAAATGTTGTGTGTACATGCACAGTAAATGAGAGGTTACACATACAGTGGTTCTGTATCATTGAGTAATTTTAATGTCTGGGTTGTAGTGGGTGCAGCAGGCTCTGATTTATTTTTCTGGGCTATCGGCTTGGTGGCAAGAAAGGCATTTGGCTCTGATATATAGAAGATGAGAGACAATGTAACACCATTATGGCTTATTGTACTAGAAAGAGCAATGAAATAGTGTTTATATGGGGTAGGTGCACTGAAACGATTGATATGTATGACATTTTATGTAATATTATCAATACTCTGTTGCATAGTGATCATATAATACATGCCAACATTTTACATAAGGAAAATGGGAGATCTTAACAGAAATAATCAGGAGAATGTATTTATCTCATTGACTTCTACTGAAGCAGAGGCAATTTAAATTTCAGGCGGGAAACGGACAAAATAAAGCCATTTTTGCTTCCCATATCGTGAGTCTCCCGCCTCAATCGGGTCTATTGACATGTTTGTTATAAATATATTTCATAATTTTTATTTCATAACCTTGTGAAAGTAGGTTACTTCGAAACGCCTGTTTGCTGTGTGATCAAGATGTTTATTGGTTGATTGGATAGTATGTGAAAAAATAACTTGGCTTGAGAACAAAAATAAAGTTCAGCATTATTCAACGTGGGAATTGATAATTTAATGTATTCATAACATACCTCCTACTGGAGACATGTGAATAAAACAAATATCAGTGAGATCTTGGTGTTGCAGGTCAATTCTGGAATGGTTGTTTTCAACAAAAACTAAGGTAACTCTTACTGTAAAATTGAACAAGATTGGGATAAAGTTCCCAGTAGATCCCTCCCACTTCAACAGTGGATCCAAAAACTATTTACAGGTAGAGGAGGATTTGTTTTTTCCTTGCTCCTTGTGCCTCATGGTGCCATGCTCTCTCTGACTAATCAGCCTACCTGCAAGATACCCATAAAAGACTTGAGCCACCATTGGGAAATATGCAGAAACGCACAATTATAACAGGTCGGGTGGTCCTGCAACTGGATTTACTGGGTGCGGGGAAAAAAAGATGGATTTTACCAGCCAGAAAATTCAGCTGCTAAAATCACTGAGGGAAAGCCTGAACCTCAGACTAGGCACAGGAGGAGCATTACACGCTGCCCCATGTTAACTAACATTGTTCACTCATTCCCTTAGCCTTTTCACCCACTCCCTGAACCCCTCCTTACAACAGCCCCTTGTATAATTTTACTCCGGCCCCTACACACTTTTACCACCTACTCAGAGCAAGTGGTAGATGTATGAAACCTTATGAAAAAGGGAATAATGGGTTTGCACAGTGATTCCCCATTCCATGTGGTCTAGCTCATAATTGAGCAATAATGGATAGGTTATTACTGCCGAGTACTGATAATCACTGGTACGAAGCTTGCAGCCCGACAGTGCAGTGCAACGTGTAATTGAGCCATGGTGGGCCTCTTTAAGTGCCTTGGGACAGATCAAAATGGAGGAAAGCAGATCCCACTCTATCTACAAACACACAGCAGCGGTACTTCACTACACTATAATTTCAACAAAATATAGAGAATGCAAGAGTTCATCAGAATGTATTTGAGAAAATCTGTGATACTGCCATTTCTAAGGCATACGACCCAAAGTGCAAAAGATATGTTTTGTTTTATTTTCTTAATGTGTTAAAAACATGGATAACATAATGTTCTGTTTAAACAGAAACTGACTGAAAATATGATATATTCTGTCTGCTTTCCTCATCCTTGAAAATTTCAGTCTTAAGCAAAGTTTTTATAGGTGCTGTAGGTAGTGTTGTTCTGTGGTGTTCATGTGGCTTTTTCCTAACACAAAGGTGGCTTTGGGGTTCATTGGACACCGTCTCGGGCCTTGTAACTGCATGAGTCCCTGAGTTTGCATCTCTTAGGAGGAACTCCCTTCATGTCTGTGTACTTTCTTAGCCCCATATTCTGTGTGGATCGAACTGTATATCCACAGACCACTGAACATATGCCAGACTGTACTAACACACTTTTGTCTTTCAATAAGCATCTAATACTTAAGCAACATATCTCTCGCTCATTTTCTCTTCAAACTCATGCACAGACAAACAGCATGACCCTAATCTTGGTGCATGACATCAAACAATTCCTCCCATAGGCCACATGACAAATATGCAACTTTCATCGATGGCACTCCACAGAGCAGCGTGCTACCCCTCCACAAGCACTTTATACATACACTGCAACATACTCAAGCCCCCTAGAGCAGTCTCACGCTATAATAATGTCAATGTAAAGCTAGGCAAATATCTATTGGCATAACCCATCCGTGCCCTCTATAAACATACAGGCTTTACTTAGACCTTGAAAATCCCAGTCGATGTGGAAATGGATGTTTCCACCCAGACTGGAATCCTGAGATATGCACCAGTTTATCACACTCCTTTTCTATTGACAGATTTCGACAGAAAAATCCTGAAGAAATCTACCAGGATAAAATGCAAAGACATAAATGTGAAACGCAGTGATTCAGTGTGGTAAACATTCTGAAGTGGAGAGCTCAAAGGAAGCTATTTGTGTGGCCCGGTAATTAACGTATGCAGTAATATCAGCAAATTCTATCTAACTTGGAACCATGGCCTTCATCTATAAATCTGCCTTTGTGCTCTGTCATGATGATATCCATACAAGTACAAGCTTACAATATATTAGTCTTGGTTTGGGCCACAGACAAGCCTACTTGGTCTGTCATTTTTTTACCTGCAGTAACCTCTTAGCCTGACAATGCAATTACATATTCTAAACAGAGGAGAGGAGAGAGAGAGAGAGAAAGAAAGAGCGGGTGAAGTTGGGTCTGTGTATCTAAACCATACCAGACTTGTTTTATACGTCAAATGCCCTGCTGTAAAACTGGCCCTGCAGGATTTAAAAACATTACAGATTTGTTACTGGATTTAACACTTTATGTGCATGTGGCTTCAAAAATGAATTCACAGCATGGTTGTTATTATAATATATACTATTAAGGGGCACATTTTATGTTGACTGACCTCTTTGTGGGCCACTGATCATCAACCACACATTATGTATGTCCTTGCTTGCAAAGTTATTAAAGGTAACTGCCTTTTGCCAGTTCTTTAGGCTTGGGGGATTCCTGCATGGATACAGCTCAATCAACTCATATGAGAAATGCTCAATGTGAGGTGCTAAGACTTACCATTTCATTTTGATTTAGGATAGTGCGGGTTCCTGGTAGAAAATGTACAGGTGGTAATGATACCAACTGATTGACACACTTAACCAATCTCTGGAGGAAGGGAAGATTCAGTCAGAATCAAACCTGTGACTTTACTAGTCAAACATTCTGAATTTAGGTGTGTTAACCCACAAAGCTCACTAATATGAGCCCTGTAAATGAGTGCAGCCCCAAACAATCATATGTTGCAACGTCCTGGTGAGCAGACCTTTGAGCAACAGTCAGGCAGGAGCGTTCTTTTGAAGATGGAATTAAAATATTACACAAGCTCACTACTATTTCACAGAAAGAAAATTGAGAAAAGGGTTGTCATCTTGAAATAGCTTTGCGAAAACTGGTTCTAAAGTGCTTTGTATTGAACTCTGTAGAAACTGCTTTTCAGTTGTCAAATCACGTATTTTGCTTTTAGAAGATATATGTCAAAATCCTATAAACATTGTCAAATCCACTAAAACATGCTTGTTGTAATCATATCAGAATTGACCAGCATGTTTAATATTCACAATTTATCACTGTCTTTTTTTGTATTGACTTTAGGGAAAGCTCCTAGCCACTGTTTGACATGTTAGTCCTATCTCCATCATTGACCCATTAGGCCACCTCATTTCCAAAGTTTGGGTCTAGTAGTGCCTCTTATAGATACCGTATAAAAAGGTTCTCTCAAATTTGTGAACTTGACCCAAGGATCGCTTGTACTGGCAGAGTGATGGATCTGTTCTGCCGCTATGACTCTAGCCTCCTCTCAGTCAGACCCATATTAGGGGTTCTCTGTCATGGGGCTGCCTTGCAGGACTTCTCTTGGAGGGTTTTATGTGAACACATTGTAGTCAGAAATATTTTTTGTACATAAAGATTGTGACGGTTTTATAATTTACAAAAATATGGTCCCACTTGGTGTAGATTTTTAATTAACTTCAATGATCCGATTTTTTGGAAAATAATATTTGGGACTTAATATAGGCCAGAAAATATGCTGACTATTGTATTTTGTCACAAAATACTTCAGGAGCGGTGCCTGTTCCTCGGATAAATCTGGCCTCTTTTCACCATTCCTTCGCCAATGGAGGTGAAACAAAATGGAGGCCAGGATTCATTTGTATGTGCTCATCTGGATACAGAGGGGTTCCACATTTAGCAGTGGGTGGAACCTGCGGAGATTCACTCTGTTGAATTCCGCAGAGTTACGTAAAAACTCTGTGAGATTCCTATGGGTTCTGACAGGTGTATAGTCTTCCATTTTTGCTTTCAGCTCTCCCTTTGCACGGCCAGATCCTACCTGAACGAAACACAAGCAACCCAAGTTCAAGTCCATTTTCGTCCATTTTAATGACAGACGTATATCCAAAGAGAAGGACCCAGGCACGGTATGTGGGTGGAGAAGGTTGGAGGTGCAAGGGACGCAAGGTTTCCTCATTAGGAAAAGCAGTGGAGAAAATAAAACAAAAGGAAATACTCAAAAAATGGTGAGCACAGTTAAAAAATGGCAGGAACACACACAAGCAAGCAAACAAACGTCCCAACAGGGCTGGCTTGGAAAGCTGTGGGGTGGTTATTTTGTTTATATTTATTGCAAGCTTATGCCGCTAAATGAAAAAAACCTGTAAGTGCCTGACACAGTCATTCATTAAAAATATAAAATTAAAAAAACACATTAATTCATTAAAGCTCGTTTACTAGTGATGTTGTTAAATAACTAGCCAGTCAGTAGTATCATGCGTTTTATTGTTATTGCTATTATTTGTGAAGAAAACAAGAATGAATCACCACATAACGAAGTACTCAAATCACAGACAGCTACGAAGTTACTTAAACAATTTATAACTTTAGAAAGGAGGCAGAAAATAAACCAGCCTCTAACTAGAAGTGCAGGCAAAAAAATTAGCTGACATTTAAAGTTAAGATAAAGCATGAAATACAAAGTACGCTTTAAGCCAGCTTTGAGAATGAAGAAAAAGCAACTGTTGTTAGGCGAAAGTGAACACAGTGCACTGGTTTTATTCAGTCATTTCAAGTGAAGGCAGCCAATAGGTGAAGAGGGGTGATCCAGTGCGTATGCTGTGGTAGGCAAAACCAATTTGTGAATGACGGTTTGAAAGGTCAAGGGATGGAACCCTCCGAGTAAAATCCCCAGCAGGTATATTTATTCAGTATGATGTTTTTGTAAATCAATAGTCTGGCGACATAAATAACGCTGTCTCTAAGGCCAGACCTAAAACAATAGTAACAGGAGAAACAAGCATTTGCAATGCAATGGGTCTTGCATTTGCTCGACTTGGAGCTATTAGCGTTGTAAAGTCCTAACTGGACTTTTCTTCACACATAAATTGAAAATGAAAAGTAAAACAGTTTCACATAAGCGAGCCGATTTAAAGCACCACAGCATGAGCGTGAAGCGCGAAGAAGAGACAGAAAAGGAAACATAAGTTCGCTCACAGTCAAACCTATTGGCAGTAAGGCAATTATACATGTAACAGGGTCGATGTCATGCAAAGTGCTCGACTTCTGCCCAGCGAGATCATGCTGCAAAGGAAATGAAAAGAAAAAGTAGTCCAGAAGCCATGCGCAAAACATGGAGCCTTGTATGTTTTCAGTAGTTGGTCCGTGCGCTCGAGGAGGGCTAAACACCAGAAAAGGCATTACATATGCATGCTTTTCACTAATGAAATCAAGAGAACTTTAAAAGGCAAGCCCACCAACCGACGAAACGGGTGGGCGTGAGGTGGACGTGGTTAAATGCTCAGAGAGAGATTACAGGAGGCTAGAGTGCTTGCGCGCTCAACCCTAAAAAGTAAGTTACCATTTTAAAAAAGGCAGGAGAAGATATGGAATTAGGGAACAGGGAATACACATACTGAGAGGAGAATAATAATTGTAATGAAAAGGAAAGTAAACTACTAAGTGAGAAGTATTAACATTTAGAAACAAAAAACAACTAACTAATAACACACCAAAATTTGCACTGATTGTTCTTGGTGCCATTACTGAAAGAGTGGCTACCCTAAAGAAATGAGCTCAACCACGCCGTAAAAGAAGTCTGACCTAAACCTCCGAGCCACGCTCCAAGTGCAAGATACAACCAGTAACCCAAGCTGCCAGTCTGCATTGTTCATAATTTGCATTCAAATAGAAAGAAAGAAAATAAGAAAGAAAGAAAGAAAGAAAGAACGAAAAATTCTGTATTCAGGGTTTGATAGACAGGGTACTCCCTCACAAACGTAACAGAGTACTCTATCCATCAATCCCTTGTCCACCTGCTCTATAGTGTCACAAAGGTCATCAGTTTTCTAATGGTGCTGTTCCCACTGACTCCACCACAGGAAAGCTTACTCTGGTAGCTCAACAGATTAGGTGTTGTTTGAGTAAGGGCACCATACTGCCTGCCCAATTTAGAACAGACAGTACGATGACCTTGTATCTGTCTGGCGTCACCGAGTAAAACCGACCGTCACAAATAGAAAAAAAAATAATGACCACCCACACCCTTGGAGAAATCTTCCAGGGTGTGGGTAGCATTATTATATATATATATTTTTTCAAAAACAAACGTTTGCTAAAAAACAGCAGCAGTGCACCAAACTTTAAGTGCCTTCACAGTAGCCGTTGTGGTGATGGCTCCTCTGAAGGCACAGACATCACATGCCTAGTGTTGATCTCCTAATTTGGCAGGCAATAGTCCAGCTGGGGTGGCAGAGAAGATTACCTCGGTCACCAAGACAGATGGAGAGCCACCCGCCAAGAACTAAATATCTTACCACCTAAGTAAACTTGGCAGGGAACATAAATGTCACAAATGAAAGTACTTCTAGCACCTCGAGGTGTTTTCATATTTGTTACTATCCTCACGTACAATACAGAACAGGATCACTGTATGTAGATTTGTCCATCCCACCTCAAAAAGGAGCAGTCTGACTCAAACTACTAGGCCAGACCAGAACGCATTTTCGGCTAGCAGTGGACTGATTTCAATAAGATTTATTCACTTTTGTAATGGCAAAGATTAGAAAAATGTAAATAGTGCCCCAACAGGTCCCAGTAGGCTAAAAGAATTAGAAGAAATACTTCTTTCATGTCCTTTTGTCCACAGTTTCTGTAAGACTCTGGATTTGATGACATGTTATGTTGTATGCACCTGAATAGCATATAATGAGGTCCTGGTAAGGGCCCGCAGAGCTTTGATTAGTCCAGGGATGACATTCCAAACAGTTCTGAGGTCATGATGTGTTCCCACCACTGTGTCTGGATACGTCCTTCTGTTCGGTGTATGTGATGTGTCGGCTTGGATGAGTTATGGGTCTTGGTGTCTGATGGGTGAGAATGGGGGTCTGCACCACATTCATTATGTATCTTCTGAGTTAGTAGGCATACCCATTACATGGACGATGTATGTGTTTACAGGAGATACTGCTAGTGAGTGTTGCTGGACACCACCATTTCCAGTTCGTAGTATTCAGGGCTTTAAGTGAGCTGAAAACACTGGTGGGGGGGTCTTTTAAAAGGGGTTGCCTTATGTAATTAAGAGTGTGACTTAAATACACTTTAGCTAAAACTGTGCTTAGCATAGCGTGCCACCTGATTGGTATTTTGATTCTTCTTTCTGTCATTGCATGGAGATATATAGTTCAACAAGTAACAGTACAACTACAATAAACCAGGACTATTGGCTTTGACAATTGTTGTTAGTTGCGTAAAATAAATAAGTAACAGCAATGGCTTCGTTGTATATATTATTGCAAATGCTTCATTTCTGAAATGATGAGACTGTGAAAGAACTAGAAGTCTCTTTGGAGTTACCGTTAAGGCAGTGAAGGGTGGTATTGTTGCAGATTTAAGATTCGTTTTTCACCGATGGTGAAGGTACAAATGGAGAGTCCGACAGGGACCCGTCTAGGCGTCTGCTTTTTAGAACTGAACACTGGCAGTACCCGGCTCACTTAAAGCCCTAATGATATAATATTGCTTGTTCTTTGGTAGGTTGTTGTGGGGTGTTTTCTAATGGAGTTTTGTTGCTAATACGATGATCCTGAACTATGGACTGACACGGCCTGGTTATGTATGTTTACAGAGTCAGCTTGGACGGTAAATGTGCACAATCTTCCGATATTTCAAGCGCCCCAGTATATGTTCATCATAAAGAAGTAAAGCTTCCTTCAGCCAGACTTAAAAATGAGAACACCCATAAGGCATAAGGCTAGACAACTGTATTATTTGACACAATACACCCATCCAGTAGACTTACCAGATATTTTCACAAGAGGCATAAACTTACTGCAGTGCAAGTATAAAATACCACAGGTCAACCCAACGATCAGCACATACTGTGTACTCTTAGCTATTTCTATCATCCATCGGCCTTTTGTGGTGAGACTGTTTATTTAGTTAGTGAAATGAGGCCAGTCATATAATTATATGCATTCAGCGCTGGCTGGCACACAGCTTCTCACAAAAGAAACTTTTTATTCAGGCTAAAATAACTCAACGGAAGCTACTAAGTGCAGAGAATTTCCCAGTCCTGTGTGCCAGGCCCACCTCCCACGTCGTCCAATAATGCGTCCTGGCCTGATATAATAGGATCACACAATCTTCAAACACTATTGCAAGCCAGTAAACTCAGATATATATTTATACATAGATGTTACCAACAGGAAGGACGTATGCAGGTCTATCTGGTTTTCGCATGACCATGCCTGCTGCACAGCAGCAACCTATTTTGATCCTCGGTCAAAGTGTGCACAAAAATCAATCCAGTATATACTGCACCCACATGGAAGGCTATCAGTGCAGCACTATGCGTTTTCATCTATGGAATGGGGAATAACAACAGCAACATGTGCTTGTGCACCGGTTTCTGCAGGCTTTTGCCACATTAATGTGTCTTTTGCATGGATACATTGCACAAGGATTTTAATAGAGAAATGAGTCAGTGTTAAAATCCAAAGATGTGATTTTTTTGCCACACAACTTTTAATCACAATTCAGGCAGGGACTCGAATCAAATGAAACCTCTAAAATTATAATGAGAGCCTTATGGCCTGATTAAGAGTATGGCAGACCATAGGACCGGCATACCCGCTGTAGTGGTCCGACCACCACATCCTTGGCGCTCCAACCACCAGATTAGGATGCTGGCAGAAAGGCTGCCACAACACCACCAGGATCTTAGATCTCGCTGGTGCAGAAAGCAGTGATTAAGCAAGGTGTGGATGCTGCCGGCATCGCCTAGCTGATGACGACTTTCCTTTCCGCCAGCCTTTTCATGGCGGTTCACTGCCATGAAAAGTGTAGCGGAAAGGCAGAGTTGAGGCCATGGGGGGGCCCCTGCATTGCCCACGACCACACCGTGGGAAGTGCAGGGCCCACCCATCAGCACTCTGGGAATGCGCACTGTCTGCCAGATAGTGCGCATTCCAAGTGTGCTGTGTGCAGTAGCATTGGCCTCGGCGCTCTCTGAGAGCCGAAGCCAATGCCATTGCACTGTTTCTGCTGGCCAGCCTGGCAGAAACATCATAATATAGCGGTAGGGAGACTGCCCTCTTGGCAGCGGCATCCCCACTGCCATATTAGTGATCTGGTGGTCTGACCTCCAGACTACTAATCAGGACCTTAGTCTCTAGCAAAGTTTTTGTTTTTGCTCTGTGTAAGAATGAAAGTGCAGTGCAGGTATCACAGTTGTATCATCCGGCAAGTGTTAGGCCCTCATTATGAGTCACATGGAGAGGTTGCTTTAAGGCTACTGGGTGTGAGAAGGCCTGTTTTAATAGGTGTGAATCTACACCATGTAAAACCACTGGGACCAGGAAGCTGAGGCTGGGAGTGGAGCCTCAGCCCAGCCCCACCAAGCACACTGCTACAGAACTGAAGACTGTGCAAAGCTCAGCCATCCACATTAGAATCTGCCCTTCCTGCCCACACAATGCTGACTCCTTCCCTTGTGGCCTTTTATGACCCTCCACTCACACTTAACTCCTGTTCAGATTTACCATCTGCTCAGAGAAGATGTAAATCTGAGTGGAAGTGTACGGGAATAACCAACCCAAATGAACCCAATAATTTCAGGCTGTCTTGGTTATTCCTTATTTTGAAGACATTATCTCGGAATGGACAGATTTGGATGGAGAGATACAGGCTGGAATAGTTAATTCTGGTCACAGAATCTCACATACTACAACTGCAAACTACAGACCAATTTCCAATGGCCCATTCCTGGGTACGCTGATCGAGGGAACGGTTTCTGCCCAACTCTTTAACTTCACTGAAGAAAATAACTGGGTCTCATATCCACAATCAGGATGCCAATTAGGCAGAGGCACTGACTCAACCCTGATATCCATCTGAGAATGGCCTAAAATGTACACTGGACAAAAGAGGTGTAGCGGCTTTACTGTTTCTGAATGTATCATTATCTTTTGACATTGTATGCCACAAGATTTTCACAATGGAAAGTCTTGGCATTTGCAGAAAACCCCTAAATGAATCAACTCTTAATTAAATGATAGACAAAGCCTGGTATTCCTTTGCCCATACACAACTACCCCCGCAGCCCGCACCCGGCAGAGCTCTAGAGGGATCAATCATCTACCCTCTCTCATTCAACCTTACCTGACCCCTACAGAGAATCTGACTGAATCCTTCAATTTTACCTTTTACAGTTACACCGATGACACACAATTCATTCTAAATATGACAAACCTGTGGGCCATCATTCCTAAAGACTCAGCAACTGCCTATGTCCTATTGTCTGATGGGTGATAACCAATCGCCTCAAACTCAGAAAGGGGAGAACTGGATCACAAACTGTGGACAATGGCATAACCTCCGGCCCAGGGAACATTAAGAACCACCAGCAACATTAGGGACAGTGAGGAATCTTGGATTGACAAAGGTTTCAAACGTATCATTAATACCACTAGTCAACAAGAACAAAAGGGACATTCCCTACACAAGAAGGATGAGGCGTATCCTCCCCTATCTTGAATACCATGAGAAGTTACAAGGCATTTTCACCTTTGTTTTCTCCAAGGCTGACAATACTAATAGTCTAAACCTTGGTGTCCTCTGCTTCCTAATAAAAATTAAAATGGATTTAGAACAGTGCTGCAAGACTACTACTTTGCCCTCAGACAAGTGAGTGCAAGAAGCCAGTTTGCAAGCTCTCCAATGGCTACCAATAACTAGAGGATCATTGTTAAAGGCACTCTACATTATTTACAAATTACCCCAAGGAAAAGGCCCACTCTACCTACAGCTGAGGTTCAAGTTGTACTCCCAAAACAGGATAAAACTCTTAAGTTTTGCTCCACTGATCACTGTTCCTCTCTACACAAAAATAAATCCGCTGGTAGATATGCCTTCTCAGTCCATGCTGCAAGACTCAAGAACTTGCTTCCAGCCAGAAGATAGAATATGCAGTAACATTTGAAATTAAGAATGGAAGGATAAACTCCCAACTTGATGGAAGGAATAATTACAATGACCGTTAACACACTCATGGCATGTGGGCACATATTAAAATGCCCATACAGTTTAACAGAAACCACACCGAAAAGACCAAAACAGTCATAATCACCACCTGGCTGGAGAGCTAAATATGTGCCCAGGATCCATCCGCTTATCCCAAAGATCCCCTTCAAGGAGTGGAATCCCCCTGTTAGCATACTGAATATTCTGCCTCAAATAGTTTAGATATAGGAATCCAAACTAATCCTCTCCCCCTGTAAGTCACGGCATCTACCTCAACAGGATTCAATTATATCAATCCCAACCAAACATCACCCTGTTAGACATGCCAATTCCACCAATTGAATGTATTATGAGTCCACTCTAATCAAAGCACTCAGTGTTATATGGCCAGGCACACTTTGAGCAAGAGAGATGATATACACAGTTGGGGAACTGGAGGACTCTTACATAGCTCATACCTGCAGGTCGGGTACTAATCTAATCACCCTCACTTTTCAACCGATCACAAGAATGACTTAACCGCAAGCCATCCAGATGGAGATCCATACCCATTCTCTGCAACATAAGGTCTCAAAGTGGGTACCCTTATGCTGTAACTGTCTAAAACACGTACTGAAACAAGAAATAAACAATCAGGAATCTGCAAAGCACACTTATAGCAACTAGCCCATTACACCAAAACAATCTATGTGTCTATTAAAAGGGTTTCCTCCATCACTGTGCTAAGCACATCACCCCAAGACAAGAGCATGTATCCAGTTACTCAAGCCTAACATCAAAATGCTTCTCACATAAGCAGATGTTTGTTGACAATACCCTTTTCATCCACAAGGTTCCATACAGTGTAGCTTTCTCCCCGCCTTTGAAGGAGCTAAGGTACCCTACATAGGGGTATTAAGCACAATGTAAATATTACAAGACAATACAACTGTGTAGCTTTTGAGGTGTAATCAAAATATCACCCCAGTCTATCCAGCTCCAGCACAGAACAGATTTCTGTAGTTCAGACTCTAAGAAATCAAGCACATCTGGCTTTATTTCTGATCCTCCTGGAACGATTTCTGAAGACAACAAACGTGCTGATGGCTTTAGGTTTTAGCCAGAAATCTCCACAGAACTAATAACATACTGGGTATTTAGGCCAGTACAGTTGAAAGCCCTTGTCCTGCAGGACTGGTGTGCTGGCGCACCTCAAAACATGGACTCTTGTGGCCTGCCTCTTTCTCAGCTAAGACCAAACTGGGTCAAGCTCCCATTGACCGTCTGGTTGCCTGCCTGTCTGCTTGCTCATGAGTTGCCTTGAGAAGGGAGCACACGGACCAGCCAAAACACGAGGTTTGCCTATCTCTTCTTCCAAGAATCAGTTGATGCGCCCTGCGGTCACAACCATCTTACAAAAACTAACATATCCTGTGGTGCCAACATGTTTTGGCTGTGAACAGCCTCTGTTGAAATATGGGCTGTGAAGATCTGGTACCCTGGGAGCACTAGAAAATTGCAATTATTTTGGGGAAGTTTGTGCATCTAGCTCCTGAAGTCAAACCTGTAGCTTCAACCACTGGCCATGAGCTGGTATATGCCATTGGACCACAGTGGACTTTTGTAAGATTTGTCTGGTGACTAGTTGGTAAAAGAAAAAATCTCAGGTCCCGATCTTTTCTAACAGTTCAGAACCAAATTGGTCAATTTTCTCGTGTTCAATGGTAGATGTCTTGATCTAAAGAGACATACCAACAAGAATAGCTCCTTTGGTTAGTGTGTATCCTCCACTGACTGGAACCTGTCACAAAAAACACAGTAGTAGCAACAAAGTGTCAAAGCCATGAGCAGGAATGAGAAAGCAAAACCCACAGAAATGTACTGAGTTAAATGAGTTACACTGTGGTCCCTACGAAAAGTATCAAACATGTTAAGAGGCATGACTTCTCAACTTCAAGCAGTAAGCACTTTTCGGTCATACATAGCTCACTAGGTCTCCCACCCCTCCATACTCATGGTTACCCTGCCTCATCTAGGGTTAGAGGAACTTTCAAGTTTCCAAAGACGGTGCTTCAGCTAGTTCAACGGTCAGAAACCCTTGATCAGCAGCCCATTCACCACAGTTCTGACAGTCCATGTTGAAAGGCATGCCCTGTTTAGGATAGGCTTTACGCTATACATTTTTCCAACTCTGGACCACTATTCGAGGCATAACAGTCCCTGGCAGGACGAATTATCAATAGCCCTCGCACTACGAGAAAACACCCTGGGCACCTGGGTCATAGATATTTATTTCGACTAAAGACTGCGCTCTAGGGATTTGTAACCAATATAACATACAACGGTACACCATTACATAGCGCACTCTCAGCATTACAATTCTGATAGGGCAGAAGCACCTGCATCAGAAATGCTTCACTGGAGCAGCAGGTAGCTTAAATTATGGTGGGCGACATTTCTTAAAGGTCCCACTTTGAGTTCTCACTTAGGTGATCTGTATTATTTGTATTACTTTAGTACTCTAACGGGGGTATCTTCCATTTGTGCAGCAGCACCACGGCGCAGGAACCGGAAGAGGCCTACTGAACCCTGATTATTGATACATTTTATAATTCTGACACAAGCAGTGGTCCTATTTCCTTCCTTGCACTGTAGTCCATGACACACTGGGTATGCTTTTGCTACTTTGTGTTTAAAAATGTATTCCTTTTCAAAGAAATGCCTATCACCGACTCACATTTCGACAGAATAGGTGTGAGCAATATGCGTCTGTGTGTCTATAAACAATCAAAGAATTACTAAAATAAAATTAAAAAAAGTGCATGTTTGCAATGCGAGGAAGATCGCACAACCAGGACAGAACTAGAGCACAATTACAATCAGCAAATCTTAGGGTCGGTAGGGGAACGGACAGCCGAGCGAGACGTTTTCTTCTTTCCAATTTTGAGTCTTTTTTTTCTTTTCTTTTTTTCCAATAGTAATCCAGTGAGAACAGTCTTGTTGCACAGACTGACCTGATGTGGAAATGACCCAAACCGCAGAAGACATGTAAGCAGCACAGCAAAACCTTAAGGTGATACGAGCTCTGGAGCTCAATCTACACAGGAACTGGCTAGGAATTTATATTATTTGTTTAAGTGTTTATATAGGGGAACTATGGCCAATGACATAGTGCTTTACATAGGTACCAGGTTATATTACACAAGGTCGGAGATAATTGATTTACGGCATGGGCAGATTATTGTCACAGGATGGTGAGCTGAGCTCGGGTCCTCACCTCCAAAGTCCGCACCTCTGACGGGGAATATGGCTCTCAGCTCTGGCGGAAAATACGGAAAGGGATGGGCTAGGAATCAAAATGGGGGAAAAAACAGCCCTTCTGGTCAACGAGGTGACTTGGCCAGCCTGGCCTTGACTGACGGGGAAGCACTGGGATGCGCTCTCGACACAAGAACTCCTGAGGCGCCCTGGGGGAGTTAACCACAAACCCTGCCCAGCAAGGCTTCGGGCGCTGGCTAATTTTCCTAAAGAATATCTCCGTTCCGAACACAGCCTGTTCCCAAGGCAGCCCTAAATTATTCAAACACCTTCTACGCTCTTGGTGATGTGAACTTCTGAGCTGGCTTCCTTCCACAAATGAAAGGCACGTGTGAGCTCTGTTCTCCAAGCGCCATGACAATTCAAGAAACAAATATGCCCGTTCGCTTGGAGCCAATTGCTTGAATCACCAGCATGGACCATAATGCCCTGAACATGTTTCTGTCTGTAGCACGGGGGCAGGGCCGACCATTCTAACATCACTCTGCCCTCCTTACCCATCCTTCTGAAAAAATATAGACTCACAGCACTTATTAATGCCACAAGCCCAAGCGGAAACAATGTATTTGGTCCAAAACGGACACCTGTCCTGCTGTGACTAACACTGAAAGCGGGGGAGGTTTTAAAGTCCAATGTGGTTCAGAAAAAGACCATTTTCAGAGCATATCAGGCACCAACTACCAAACAGTGGGGCCTCGGGACTTAGAAGGTTCGCCCCGGTCCCAGTTTTATATGTACGGGTCACCAGAAATGTCCTTTGAGTAGTGAGCAAGGTACCCAGGCGTTTCTCATTTGCTTTTATAGACAAATAGTTGTGCGTACAGTGGAATTTCTGAATGTTTCTGCACGGTCTAGCTCTGAATGTCCTCTGGCTCTCTTCATAACAACCTTTTAAAAACTTCCTGCTGTGCTCCTCCTACATGTTTTCCTTTCCTGCCTGCTTTCCTTCTGCTGTCTTCCTCGGCGTATTTTTTGATAAATCTCTGTATTATTGCTTAGACATTTTATTCAGTGCTCCCTTCCACCATGCCTAGCTCTACAACCTCTACAAGAGATGCCTGCACTCACTTTCCATTCTAGAAGGACTCCACCGTTAATCTTTCTTTCTGGATCACCACTTTTCCTCCTGCTCTGACTACCTACTTTCTTGCCCTATTCAATCCATTTACTTCTCTGATCTCTCTCCCAATACCTTCTTTTTGGCTCCCTTCACTGGATGACTTTCCAGCTGCACTTAATGTTTCCCTACCTATTATCTTCAAATGTATGCATGGTTTTTTGTCATGGTATCTTTCCTTTCGTGCTTCTCTATATGTTCCTATCAGCTTTTTTCATTCTTCTCAGGTCCTGCCCACCACTCCCCACCTTTTATGTGCTCAATCAGTATTCGGAGCATTATCCATACTTGTTCTTAGGCACTTGTATACCCTACCTCCTTCTATGGCCACAACCTCGAAATAACAAATGTGCCCCTTTCTCCATTAAAAAAAACATAACATGTCTTTTTATTTTTAAGGCCCACCAGAACCTGTACCTGGAACGCTACATCAGTGAAAGATGGACCGATGTTTGAAGAAAACCGGTTCACCTGTCACTGGTCTTACTTTTAAAGGGGACAAGGAAGAGATTTTCCTGCAGGTAGGTACAGTGAGTGATTGCATCCGACTGGAGTAGGAAGCCTGGGGTGGGGTTCTTGCAACCCACTTCCTGCACTAGCAAGGGGGTCTTTTGCAAGATCCACCCTCAGCAGACAAAATAACTATGTAAAACGTCTATCTGGAGCAAAGACACTGCGCCCCCGACAGCCTCTTTGTGTCTGCGGCTGAGTCTGTACTACAGCGCAGGTACAAAGGTTCCCTTCATGTGCATGTGTATCACACACTCATGCATGAAGGAACGCCCCCTTATAACTGCGAGGGTGCAGATTTAGAGCTGGTGTGAGCTGTATCAAAGAAGAGGTTGTGCAACTGTGTGAACTCTGCGGTGGGACCTGGGGATTCTACTTCAGATTACCAGCTCAGAAGGATTTCCTGCCCTCTCCTTTGAAAAGCAGAATTCTGACCATTTCCTAAATGCCTTAGTGTCACTGATAGCATGGTGGTGTGAAGGAAGCCGATTCCAAGCTTTCGTGGCAGATCGATGTACAAAGGAACCTGTAAAATACCCCTTTAGGATTTACGATTCTGAGGAGTATTGGTTGTATGAAAGGAAAGGTACAGCCATGCTTCTATGTTTTTGGACAATCTATAAAATCTTGGATTCTGTTCCCTGGCAGATGGGAGTAGATGGTACAGACTTGGTGAGACGTGCTCTGTTCGCCTCAGTCTCAGCAGTAGTCGCGTAGCCACACTCTGCTGTGCTTTCAGTCTTTCAATTAAATACTGTGGTACTCTAAAATAAGATTAATTTACATACTATAAATATAATTAAACAAGAACTTTGAAAATTGTTATGCTTTTAGGATAATCCAGCAACAGGAAGACAGTATATGTCCGAATTCATAGTGGCATTAATTTGGGGTTCAAGTGTACACAGATTTGATTCCTTAGGAATACATTTTGTGTGAATCCCGCCTAGAGCTCCTGTCTCTCATCTCAAAACTTCTTGACCTACTGGCAGAATCCTTTAAGTAAGTGCAGCAAAAACTCAGATATCTTCACCGGTGAGGCAAGTGGTGTCAGGTGTGTGAGGCACATGAGACGCTCATTGACTTAGCTTGCCCCAGTGTTTATCAACGTTGCCATCCCTGTCTCTCCTGTCCATGTCTGGCATAGCGAACATGTAGCTGAATATTCACAGGTATGATGCACAATGGCAGGGCAGGTTTTCATTGATCAATATCAGGACTGTTGGACACTGCACATTGTAATGTGTAATGAGGCATTCTCACAAAGAAAGAACCTCAATAATTATTGGAGAAGTCTAAGGACCTCATTACAAGTTGTATGGTAAATTGTGATCTCTATGGAAGCAACTGTCTACAGAAAGATCCCACTTATAGGCGCTTCAATGCTTATCATGCCTGCTAACTACAATTAGCAGACACGATCAAGAGTAGACCCCTTGCTCATTTTTGGTATTTCAAAACTGACAAAATATAAAGGGGTAAAAATGCCAAGTAACTAGTGGGACATGCAGATTTTGTTGCGCCAAGCACCATAATCTGTATGTTATGCCCCATTTTGAGAACAGAACTTCAAAGTAGATAATTATTGCACCTGATAAATTCCAAACCCATCAGTGTCACTTTTAATTGGCGGCTGTGATTGTCGCGCAATACACCATGCCATTTGTAAGGAGGATCCTAGCCTTAATAGCGATACACTAGAATGAATGGGTACTTAAAATGTTCGAACTGTAATCAAAACTTTAAATGTAACCAAGCACAGCCAAAGGGCAACTAAAGGGCAGTCCAGTGCGTCGGACTACTGGGCTGCTTCTAAGCAGGATCCGGGGTTTGCTGTTTTCTGTCCAGGGCTATGTCTTTGCAGTGTAGAAATCAAAATTCTGTACTGAATCTAATGCAGCAGCTTCTCCTTATTCTGAAACCGTAGGCCCTGTTGCTTAGAGGTCCTGCCCCTGCGCCTCTGCTCTGCTCTCTTGCTTTTTTCTGCTATCTATGAGTCTCCCTGCTCTAAAGCTAGTCTAATTTTCTACAGTTTCCCTGCCCTGTTCTTCTTCAAGTCTACTATCTTTCTGGCTGGACCTGCTAATACTCTGCTCTGTGCTCAGCGTTCTGTTATCAGGTATTAATGCATGCATGTGCATTTTTTACAACACAAACCTACCTGTAAAGTAATTCACAATTGTACAGCAGTGAGCAGAGGGATATAAGGCAGAGTTGGTTGAACAGGAATGCTCTGGACACTGAAAACTGATTGAAGATGTGCCTAAGGAAAGGAAATGAGGAAGAGGAGGGGATTAACAAGCCACGGTGCCTTGCAGCATAGAGAAGGAAGGGGTGGTAGGAAGGGGGTAGGAGAGGTTTCCAGACTGAGAGATAAGGGAGGTACACAGAAAATAACACACTGCAGTAGAGCAGGTCATACAGATATGGAGGGTTTGGGACAGTGAATATGTGACAACCTAATATAGCATAGGAGGAAGGCAAGACGCAAAGGCAGCCTTTGCAAGTAACAGTGGAGGGAGCTGGTTACTGGGTTGGCAGCTGGTAGAGGTCAGAGTGCGGGCGGAACACATTAGCTAGGGAGGACGAGTACATGGTGATGGCAATGAAGGTAGAAGTTGGCTGTGGGAGGGTGTGGGTAAAGATAGATGGATTTCAATTGTGATGGAATTCCCCATTATTTGAGCATAACTGAAGACTGACTGGCATCTGATAATTTACCTGATATTTTACCTGTATTTCCTGCTATCTAGCCTAATACCGGTGTTGCTCCTTCTCTTTTTTTTTTGCCTCCAGAAGTCTTGATCTTACTTAGCTTATATAACGGCATGCCAGCTTTAACTGCCTTTTCAGTGACAAAGCAGCTATTGAAGATGATGCAGTTGGGTGGATGCAGCTAGTCAAGATACTGGCACATAGTAGATGTCCTAGGAAACTTCCAAAGATCATTTGTGAGGCATGCCAGTCATCATCGAGAAGTGATTGCTTCACTCTGACGAGGAAGGAAGGTTTATGCTAGGAAGCCATGTTCTTGTACATGATGTGCATCTTTATGCTGAAACTGATATTGATGCGGGAGCCTTGGGACTTAAAACTGTTGAAGAGTCATGGTTTCAAATAATTCGTACTCCTCTAGCCGAGTAATTCCTCTTGAAGCTTGCTTGCTGGCACCAGCAAGAAAACAAAAAGTCTATTGGTCAGGTTCAACTTGAAAAATAAATTTAATATCTAGGTCTCAATGGCAGTGAGTCAATACTTCATGAAGGCCGTGCTGTGACCAAGCATGACCCCAGCTTGAGCTAGGTGCCATATAAGAAATGGTTGTTGCCAATGTCTGTGCTAGGCAACAGCACCCGAGACACTGCATGTGTAAGTTAAAAATCAACTATGAGAGAATGGAATATTGGTGCACAGAAAATTATTATGATAGTCAGACTCACATGAGCTCATTTTGACCAACTGACATCTCTTCATTAGGAATGATTCGCTGTTGAATGATTACATTGAAACCCATTTAGAGTGTTTGCATGGCAAGTTGCACTTAATGGTCAATAGGGTCAAAGACTGCAGAGAGGAGCAAAGACTCCTTCCATTTGGAATGCAAAACATTTAAATCCTACTAAGCCACACACAGATCCATAGCTGGGGTGCCGCGGTGGAAATCTCTCCCAGAAGAAGTCAGACGTGAAGAAGATTTAGGCAATTCGGGGAAAAGCTAAAACAATCTTTTTTACAAGCAAAATTTAAATATTTGAAATTCAGCTGCTAAAATGGACTAACAATGTTAATTACCGATCCTGTAGTTATCTTTGCCTCCTCATCCTCGTTCATCCTTTCTCCTCTTGGTCAATCTCAATCTCTGAGCTTAAGTTGGTGCAGATATGTTAATTTGCGAATTACAGATTCTGGTAATTGTAAAAATTAGCTCTTCACTTTGAGTTGTTACAAATGTGAAGTGCTACAACACCCTATGAGGAGAGTACAAGAGCCTTAAATAAAATAAACAAAAATTACAAGACAGCCGGGTTTGCCACTGCTTAATATCTGAAGGACATTGACAACTCTTTGGAGAGTTGCTCTCTTAATGCTGCAACAATGCCAACGCAGCAAATAGCAAAGTGTTAAAATGAATGCCTGAATTACTTTCAGCCACTGGTGATCACTTCAGGCTGAATTCCAACACGCCATCTTTTGGCCACTGAACCATTCAAGACAAATCCCTGCCACAGGCAAATTAGTCATGGCACTGCTCCTTCAGATACTACCCCGCCCGAACTGCCAGGACACACTCCCTCAAGACAGGAACACAAGTAATCCCAGACTGTATTTGGCCTACCTGGACATCATTGGTCAGGTGCAGCTTGATCCCTCTGGCACCTGATCCCTCTGGCACAGGGAGAGTGGGACCCACACCTGGACATACCTATCACATTTATGGTGTCTACCTCAACAAACAGCTACGTGATGAAAGGAATGCTTGAATTATCTCAGCCAGCGTCAATTTCAAAAGCCTAAAGCCACACAAGGAATTCTGCTGGAGGACTCTGGACTTGATTTTATCATGAAAATGGTGCATGATGGTCATGTTTAAGCAATTGGCCTATGATGTTTTTCAGTGAGCTATGTACTCTTTGCATTCATTGTTTGGATGGATTACTCTGGTGGTGTACAGGTGATGTTTTCTATAGTATATGACCCGACAAATCAATTGCAGCTGAAATCCATAGCGGGCACCAATCTTTGTGGAGATCGGAGTAGAGAAATGTCAGTTAAGTATCTTCCTTTTGAGTAGTAGGATCAAGATGGAGAAGTCATTAACATGAAAAGATAGCATCAGTACTCAAGGAATATCAGTTCAAAGGGCTTATCATAATGGGAACGCCACAACGCATGTATCATGCCAATGAGTGACGCACAGTGAATTTACCATGTTGGGTGCTCAGTCCTCCCACTCTCTTTAACCACGTACCCATTTGTATGTGTACCATCCGTCCCCAGAATTTTCATCTTATATCTGGGAAAAGAGAGAGTGATATCTGTGGGGACAGGTCACAACCTGCAAGTACAATTTGTGTTTGTGTCAATGATTTTTCCTAATTAGGAAAGGTGCCTCACAACCACTCTCCTCTCCAGTTTGCCTCTCAGTTCTTTTTTCTATACTACTAGGGAGTTAATATGGGATGAAAAAGGATGCACTTGAACGTGCCCGAGCGACTGCTAGCCCTTGATATTAAGTACAAGAACGAGCTTGAAACTTAGAGCTTGGATCTTGACTTCCACTCTCACACCGAGGCTTCAGGCACTCACTGAGTGAAGGGATCTTACAGTCTCAATTCTCAAACACTGCTGTTTTATTTCAAGGCAACATGGTAGAATACCAGATTATAGCCTATTTCGAAAATACAAGCTCAGGCGTGGACTCAGAGCACGGCATGGTCGGGAGCCATTTTGAATTTAATTGTGGCCCAATTTTCAGTGTGACGTGCACCACAGCTGCCACCAGTGGGAAAAGCACATTTATGCAGTGGTGTTTCTGAATTTCAAACGATGTAATAAGGAGCACAGCCCACAGCATTTCATAGAAGAAAAACACTTGTGTGGTTGGATGTCATTTTTTCCAGGGATGCATTACACTGCAAGCTGACTGTCGAATCAAAGCATGACTCACCCTGACAGATTTCAGCCTTTACAGGGCATTTATCAGGGATATGGGTGGAGCTCTGACAAGTGCACTTTTATATGAAGAAATCAAATTATATAGGAACAGAGGGAAAACACCCCTTACTGCCAAAGCAATGACATGTCGCATGATGGACTGCTGGAAATTGTGCGGCGTGTCCTTTAATAATACATTAAATCCTGGTGTTGCGCCGCTTCTTCCTCCAACAGTCGCAAGCAAAACAAAAACATGGAGTGTCACAACACACATTCGGCGTATAAATCACGCCAGCTACACAACGCGTTCCCCCGTCTGCTGAGGCAAGGTTACCTGGTTCTCCCAAGGCAGGCCCGCCAACAAGCAGGCTCCTTGAAAAGCAGCGAGTCGGTCATGGAGGTTTTTCGCAAAGCAAGTCGCTGCACATTACGACTGGAGATCTTTAGAGAACACATGCTGAAGTGGTTTCAGTGAGTACAAAGGTTCAGGGGGTTTACTGGAAGTATGCTTCCTAGGGCCTGACAAAACAACGGCCAAGAGCCCTCACGGCACATGAATTGAATCGAGGATAATGGAACAGAAAGGATTGGCAGGTTACTGCGGTAATGCAGCAGACAGACCGCTTCTCCCATTCTATCAACCACAGCGTGGCGGTGTTTTACAGAGAAAAAAAATGGATAAGACAAGAAAAGCAGAACTATACGAGCTCCGTGACAATGGCATTCCGCCCCATGCAAGCGTAGCAGCGATTATGCTGACACTGTAGCCATATACAAAGCACAAGGTATGGGGCATGCGGCTGCTGACGGACGAACCTGCTTTTCCCCCCATGAATCCCCTCTGCTGCTGAGACCGGCTTGTAAGCAACTTAGCTTTAAATATAGAACTTTTTTCATCAGAATCCACGTGCAGGTGGGAGGCCTAATTATTCTCTACAGGCAATAATTTGGCTAAAGAGGTGCTCAGAGCTCAAGCTGCAGATTTATGGCAGCATTCGACTCCTTTCATCAGACAGATATTCTTGTGGAGACCTGCGAAGCTGCTACTTGGACTTCTGAGAATACTTTCAAACCAACCGTAGTGTGTGGTTTTGCATGAAAGTCACTGAGCAGTCACCAGATTTCTGTTCACCACTAATTTCACCATACATAGGTGAGGTCAGGTGAATGTTGACAATACGTTTAGCCAAAAATGCTCTTTTTTGCATAATCCCTAATCATAGATCAACTTGACATGGTTTACAGATTTGGCTCTCTGCAGCTCACTTCTCGTGAATTAACCTGTATTGCAATTTACATCAGAAAAACAAAACATTCTCTCCACAAGGAGATTTGTGATTACTTGCAGTACAGGATGGGAATATGAAATTGTATAATGTTCCCCAGAGATCACCCATCAAAGATGAAACGCATTTAAAAAAACATGCACTGGAAAAGTCAATAGTTCTTGCTTATGTGAAACCTATTGGCTTTAACGATGTGATTTAGCCATCTAGTACACCAGTGTGATTGCTGTTCAGCAAGGCTAAAAGTTAGTTGCATGAAGTGGGGTGGGTGGGTTACATTGGGTAGAGTGAAGTGAGGTTGATTGGGGTAGAGTTGAGTGCGGTAGACTGGGATGGACTGTAAGGGGGGAGATTCGGGTAGACTGTGTTGGAGGAGAGTGGGGTAGACTGGAGTGCTGTAGAGTGGGGTAGACTGGAGTTGAGTACAGTGGGATGGGGTGGGGTAGATTGGTGTAGGGTAGACTGGAGTGCAGTGGGGTAGATTGGAGTGGAGTAGGTTATATTGGATTCGGGAAGACTGGGTAAATTGGATTGAGTAGATTACAGTGGAATAGATTGGAGTGAAGGGGGTTAGATTCGGGTTGGGTGGGGAGAAGGGGGTAGATTCGAGTGGGGTGGATTGGGAAGGGCGTCGATTGGGGAAGACTGGAGTGGAGTAGGTTGGAGTGGATGGAGTGGATAAGAGTGGGATAGACTGTGACAGAATAGAGTGGATTGGAGTGGGGTATATTGGATTTGAGTGGTGTATAATGGAGTGGTGTAAATTGGGGAAAAGTCAGATTTTCAGGGCTTTCCCGAAGTGCAGTAGTTCAGATAATGATCTTAACGTAGCTGGTAACTTATTCCATAGCTGGGCTGTTCTAATCACAAAGGTTCACCCGCCCTGTCTTAACTTCCAGAATTTACAAACACATATCAGGTTTATTGTTGCTGAGCAAAGACATCGCCCTGCAGTGTATATTTTAAATTTATTTGATAAGGGCCATGCCATGAAGTGCTTTGAAGACTATACACAGCGATTTGAAGACTATCCTCTGTTTCAATGATAGCTCGTGAAGTTTGTTCATTGCGTTACATGCCGATGATCTTCTAGGTCTATTTAGTGCCAATTTTGCAGCTGAAGCTTAAAACTGTATATTTATCAGATAATCTGGTACTCCTAACAGCAGAGTGTTACATTAGTCTAGTCTACCTAAAATGATGCTGTGCACAATCAGGGCTGTTGCATGATCTGGCAGCAGTGGTAGAAGTTTCCTTAGGCCAAGAAGAAGCGCAAAGCAAACTTTGTGTACATGGCTCTCCATGGACAACTTGTTGTCAACTTTAGCCCCTAAATTGCGGGCAGTATCCGAATGTTTCAGCTCTTTACAAGTACATAGTGGCCAGAAAGTTGAAGGGAATTTCATGGGGATTTTGTTATGTGAACAGCACAGAAACGCTGTTAGTTTATGTCTAGCCAATTGATAATGTCACTCATCCAAATCATCCTGCTGGTTGCTTTCAGTAGACTGAATCAGTTGAATAGCGCCAGGATAGTTGACCAGCAGAATGGTGTGGGTTTTAATGAGTGTTATTAGTGGCCTCAAATAAATGTTAAAGAGAATTGGACTTAGGGGGTCATTCTAACTCTGGCGGGCGGTGGAGGCCGCCCGCCAGAGTTCCCCCCTCCAGAATACCGCACCGCGGTCAGAAGACCGCTGCGGTTATTCTGTGTTTCCCGCTGGGCTGGCGGGCGACCGCCAGAAGGCCGCCCGCCAGCCCAGCGGGAAACCCCCTTCCCACGAGGAAGCCGGCTCCGAATGGAGCCGGCGGAGTGGGAAGGTGCGACGGGTGCAGTTGCACCCGTCGCTTATTTCAGTGTCTGCTAAGCAGACACTGAAATTCTTTGTGGGGCCCTCTTACGGGGGCCCCTGCAGTGCCCATGCCGTTGGCATGGGCACTGCAGGGGCCCCACGACACCCCATACCGCCATCCTGTTCCGCCAGATGGCGGTATGGGGTGTCTGAATCCCCATGGCGGCGCAGCAAGCTGCGCCGCCATGGAGGATTCATGAGGGCAGCGGAAAACCGGCGGGAGACCGCCGGTTTTCCTGTTCTGACCGCGGCCAAACCGCCGCGGTCAGAATGCCCTGCGGGGCACCGCCAGCCTGTTGGCGGTGCTCCCGCCGACCCTGGCCCCGGCGAATCACCCCCTATGTGCCGAACCCTGAGGAATTTCATGTATGATGTTTTTAAAGTCAGAGCAGTAGAGAGGCAGAGAAACCACCGGGAACACTCTGACAGGCAGGAGCACATCCAGTTCAATACGGTACCACCAACTCCATTTGTGGCTAGTCTTTGCAGGAGTGTTT
Source organism: Pleurodeles waltl (assembly GCF_031143425.1). NCBI lineage: Eukaryota > Metazoa > Chordata > Amphibia > Caudata > Salamandridae > Pleurodeles > Pleurodeles waltl. Next base: position 1,504,970,710 of record NC_090445.1, on the reverse strand, counting down.
TGTGATTAACCATATCAAAGGTGGCAGATAGGTCAAGCAATATCAAAACTCCAGATTTGCCGAGGTCCACCCCCATCTGGAGTTCATCCATCGATAGAAGCAAAGCAGACTCAGTTCCATTCCAACGTCTGAAACCGAACTGCTGCTCCTCTAGGGAGATTATGGTATTATAGGTACTGGGACACCTTTTTGCAGACAAAGGGGGTGATTATGAACAAAGCTGGATTCCCCGCCGTGTTCATGCTGGCGGTCTAAACACAGACCGCCAGCCCGTTGGAGACCCCGCCGGCCTATTAATTAACATTCCATTGGGCCTGGACATTGCCGGCGGCTCCATATGGAGCCGTCGGCAATGCCGGAGTGCAGTGGGTGCAGCAGAACCCGTTGCGCATATCACTGCCCATAAATCGGGCAGGGACCTGCACGATGGGGCTGTGCATGGGGGCCCCGGAGCACCCCTTCCGCCAGCCTTTCCCTGGTGGGGGAAACCGCCAAGGAAAGGCTGGAGGAACACAGGTTCTTTATCCGGAAGGCAGCGCTGCCCTGTCAGCTAGAAAACTCCGCCATCGTCAGGCTGCCTGGCGGTGGCAGAGAGCCGCCTGTGGCAGTCCCCCAGTGTTCGTAATATGGCGGTCAAGACCGCCATGCTGGTGGCGGTAATTTCCCCCACCACCGCCATGTTCATAATGAGGGCCAAAGTGTTCTATAATGTTAACTGGAAAAGGTAGAAGTGATATTGACCTATAGTTATTGAGGACCAGGGCATCCATCAATGGCTTTTTTTAAATGGGGTGACTATGGCCTTTTTCCATGCCCGTGGTACAATGCCTGACTCCAGTGATTGATTGCATTTCTGAGGTATGGGGCGATTAGCTAATCGGCCAACTCTTTACAGACTCCTTGTTGAAAGGGGTCTAGGGAGAGCCTGAAGTGGGGGGCATAGCTCTGGCTTGACTCAGTCCATAGTGATAGGATTGAAAAGATCTAACTTGCTCAAGCGACTCTCAGGGAAGTTTGCCATTACAGGTGCATCAGTCTTTGACAATGCCGATGCTTCCTTCTTGGAATGGGTTTAAGTAGCCGTTTCAACTCTCCCATCCAACTGATTATCACTAAGGCCTGGATCCGTCTGGGGAGTGTCTCCAATGTTCTCAAGAATCTTAATGATCTTCTTCTCAAAGAAGTCAGCAAGTTTATCACAGAGTGCTTGTGAAGGTATTAATTCCTGTTTTATACACTCAGGGTTAGATATTTTGCGCATGATGTTGAGTATCTTTTTAGCACTGTTTGGGGAATCAAGAATAGCACTGGTGTAGTAGTCAGCTTTTACTTTGCTGACTTCTCTTTTATATTTATTTAGAGAGCTCATCTGGCATTTTTTGTTCCCTTCTATGTAGGGACTACGCCACTTTCTTTCTAGTTTCTTATAGGCTTGTTTTGATGTTTTTAGTGAGACGGTATACTAGGGGCAGAGGGCCTGCATGGAGTTTTCAGATTTGTGAAAGGTATTCCTTCATCTAATGTTTCTAGAATTAGCTACTCTAACTCTTTGTAGTTGTCTCCTACTGTTTTCCTAGAGTCAAATTTAGTGGGCAGGTTAAATATTTTTCCATGGGTAGGCCTACTGAGTTTATGCTAGGTCCTTCCTATTTTAATTTTGGCTGTGTAAATAACTGAAGTCTTCAGTTCCTTTGTAATAACGTGAAAGGTTACTAGTGCATGGTCCGTGCACCATAAGGGTATGCTGTCTTTCATAGTCATTAATTCCTCTGGAGAAAAAATAAGATCCAGGGTGTGACCACCTAGATGGGTGGGGCCATGTACTAATTACTGCAGTACCAGAATTTCACAGGAGCCTAGTAGTTCTTTGAATGGGGGTTAGTAGGTATTAGTAGCTACAAAGAGATACAACTGATGGGACTGTAGGTTCGTCCAGTTCTTTTGTAGAGAGAAGAGTCTAAAGATGGAATCTACTGCAGGATTCTCTGGGTGTTTTAGTTAAATAGTGCATAAAAGTCAGACGAGATTACTAAACCTTTGCTTTCCCACGTTGATTAGACAGACCCATGTACGTGTGCAAGAGCCAAATTTAAAAAGTTTTCGACTCTGGTGCTCTAACAGCGTTATTTGAAAATGCAAATGAAAGACACTGTGCCTTAGATGGGAAGTACCACTGGAAAACCCAGCATATATGGCAGTTTGTCTTCGGTCGTGAAGTTAGGGCTTAGGTAGGTTTCAGGATGCAAGCCACGACATATTCTGCAGATGTTCTTTCTCTGCTATTCCCCCTTTATTCCAGAAATATCTTGTGCCTTTTATTTACGTGCAAGTCTGTGTTTTGCGGGGACACTATTTTGGCGTATGCTGAGAGAGAAAACTTTCCATTGGTTTTCCCATCATACAGTCTCAAAGTAAAACCCAACGTTCACTTTCTATCACAAGCACTGGTTGGTGACAACACGCTTTAATGTTTTGGGTAAAGCAGCTTTTGATGTTCACAAATGTCCGAGTCAAGTTTGCACAATGATGTTTGCATCATCCGGAGGTGTGTGAGCGATAAGGGCTTTCCAAACTTCATTGGTCAGCCTGCCATTAGGCTTACCCATAATAATAGCTTTTCACAAATATTTATTTTTGTACAAATGATAACTGTATCGTGGAGCAGGGCTGCACCCACAGAAATGTCTTCCTCTGCTGTGCTTTGTTTTCCAGGGATGGCTGGTGGAAATACACACCTTCACCAAGTTATCTTCACATAAGCAATCACCACTGCAATGCAGTCTTGGGAAACCAATTTCACAGACTCTCTCAAGAAAACTCTGATTAGTTAGACCCTTAGGATCTGGATGACAGGCTGGTTCTGATTGACCTCAGGGCATGGTCCACCTGCCTCAACTTGAACATATAAGCTGGACCCTCCATGCAGTCAGCTAAACATATTTTGGAACTTGACCCACTTCAGCATTTCTGCTTCCAAAACAAAGAGCTAAGGGACAGATGCATCATACATTTTTCGGTTGCAAATGGTCTAATTCACATAATTAGGTGGTTTGCAATTGAAAAATGCATTTTGGTGTATGTGAAGTACAAATTGTTATCGAATCGCAATTTGGAATTAAGAATACATACTGATTTGGTATTGAGAAGGGGCGTGTTCTTGGCGTCATTTCCTAATACCGAATCGCAAGCAGTATGTAAGCATGTTTTGGGACTGAAATGCGGTTGCAAAAAATTTGCATTTTACCACATACTTCAAGTTGGTGGTATTCCATTTGTAAATTGGAAGGTGACCCCAACGGTCCCCTTACCCTTTGTAAATGATTGTGATTGTTTTTGAAGAGCAGGCAGTGGTCCCACGGATCACTGATCAAAGAAATAGTGGAGCTGCGGGATAGCCCCTCTCACTTTAAATGAATCCTCTCAGGAGATTTTAATATGAACGTTCTGGGAACGGAACGCACTGAGGAAGTAATTGTGGTCAGAATGTTTTTTTGGCAGGTTCCTGATCAAATTTCGGGTGGAGCCTTTAAGATGGACAAATTGGGGAGATCGCTAATAAACAATATGGTTTTAATGAACTTACGAGCAGTTAACCTTTGCTTTAACACAGATCAGTCGCCCTCCTTTACTTTCCACAGTCAAAAGGCGGGCTTGTTAACTGACTTTACGATTCTTTCATCCTCCTTGTTCCATCAAGTCTCAAAATTCCAGTTCGCAGCAAGAAGTGAAAGCTACCACCTACCACCACAACTGTTCCTTAACACTACTATAGACCACCATAATCCAACAGATGCATTGCAGCGTGCAACATATACAAATAACAGCAGAAAGCTCAAATGGTCATTAGACACCATCTCTGATCTATCAGAAAAGGCCAAACAAAAGTGGATTACAATATCTGACTGTGCAACTTTCGCATCAGCATCTTGGAATCAGTTTGCTTAATTGTTTGTAGCCTCCTCTCAGCACAAGCCAGGATCATCCAGACATAACAATTGTGTTAGCGTGGCACCACCAAGCTATGAAACCAGGGCGCTAAAATGGAATTCAACTAGAGCTTTACGCTTATAACAATGGTGCCCTAGTGAGGCTGCCTTAAAGATGCTTGTGTCCAAATCCAGGTTTGCCTACAGAAAACATTTGTGGGAATGTGAAAGAGACACAGCGTCAAGTTTAGCGGCCACACTTTTGTATGCACTCAAAACAAACAGGCACACAAAATTCTGAAAGCATGTGAACAGCCTGGACAGGACAGCACAGCACAAAGCTATAATAAATATCTCTGAAACCACCTTGCGCCAGTATTTTTTCCAGCATTTTGGCTCTTCAGGTCATAAGTCAACTCAGAGGCAAGATACACCTAGCCCAAAATCTACAACCATCCAACTGGAGGCCTGAATCCCAAGGTGTCTACTGATTCAACCAGAAGAACAAGTTACTTACTTTCGGTAACGCCTTTTCTGGTGGATACACTAGCTACCTGTGGATTCCTCACCTAAAGAATTTTCCCCTTGCGCCAGCTTTCGATGGAAATTTTCTTCTAGCTCTGCACGTCGACGATGACGTCACAATTGCCCGACTCCACGGCACGCCGTATGATGTCATCCAGGCAATAAGAAGCCCTCGTCAACATGCAGACGTCAGCTATCACCATTTTTTACGTGCCTTTGAGGCGAACATTAACATTACAGAAGTGATATAAGTACATCAATTAAACTTATATACCAACTTTTATTCCAATAATCCGAAACAAAACAAATAGAAACAACAACACGAATTATGCATATAAACCTATATACATATGAAAACATGTTTCCTTTGATATATATACACATATATTAAGAAATATATATATATATACATCACATTATCATATACATATATACAATATACAGGTGCTCACCCAAGGAATTCGTAGTAAGACCAGTCAGGCAACGGGGAGGCGGGTGATACCGTGAGGAATCCACAGGTAGCTAGTGTATCCACCAGAAAAGGCGTTACCGAAGGTAAGTAACTTGTTCTTTCAATGGATACAACTACCTGTTTATTCCTCACCTAAAGAATAGAGTCCCAAAGTAGTACCACCTCCGGAGGTGGGTGCCTGAATGGTCAAACCAAGAAATCCTGCAGCACTGAGCAGGCAAAATGGCCATCCCTCCTGACCTCAGAGTCCAAACAATAATGTTTGACAAAAGTATGGAGGGATGCCCAAGTTGCCGCCTTGCAGATGTCAACCACAGGAACACCTCTATCCAAGGCCGACGAGGCAGCCTTAGCCCTGGTAGAATGGGCTCGGAGCCCTACAGGAGGTTCTTTCTTTGCTAAAGAATAACAAAGCTTGATGCAAAGAATGACTCACCTGGACAGCGTTCTCTTGTGGACAGCTCTGCCTCTCCTCTTCCCCACGTAACCAACGAAGACCTGATTGTCTTGCCTGAACTCCCCTGTCCTGTCGACAAAGAAGTTCAACGCTCTTCGTGGATCCAACCGGTGAAGCCTCTCTTCCTCCTTGGATGGATGAGGCGGAGGATAAAATGAAGAGAGAGCAATAGACTGTCCCAAATTAAAGGATTAACAACCTTCGGGAGGAAAGCCGCCTTGGTCCTTAACACCACTTTGTCCCTGAAAAAGGAGATATATGGGGACTCTACGCTAAGAGCCTGAAGCTCACTCACTCTTCTAGCAGATGATATGGCCACTAGAAAAACAGTTTTTAAAACTTAAAATCTTAATGAACACAAGTGCATCGGCTAAAATGGCGATCCCATAAGAAAGGCCAATACCAAGTTAAGATCCCACTGTGGCATAACAAACTGAGTGGGCGTTAACTTATTAGTGAGACCCTTAATGAACCTCAATACAAGAGGTGACTTAAACATGGAGGGTTGCTCTGGAAGGCACAGAAAAGCTGACAGTGCTGATAAATAACCCTTAACTGTGGCAACTGCACAACCCCTCTATGCCAAGGTTAAAGCGAATAACAATACATCCGACAAATGGGCCTTCAAGGGATCAATTTGGTTTTCTCCACACCAACTGACAAATCTGGCCCATCTGCTTGCATAGATCGATTTGGTGGAGTGTCGCCAGGCCGATAAAATAACTTCCACCACCTCCGGCGGGAGAGAAAAGGAACTCAGATTGCCCCGTTCAATCTCCAGGCATGAAGGTGCAAGCTCTGGAGATGGGGGTGTAGAACCTGCCCCTGCGACTGCGAGAGGATGTCTGCCCTGTACGGGAGATGGAGCGGAGGGCACAGAGAGAGTTGGAGAAGATCCGAGTACCATACCCTTCTTGGCCAATCCGGGGCTATTAAGATCACTTGTGCCCGGTCTTGACGGATCTTCCTCAAAACCCGAGGAATCAAGGGTATGGGAGGAAACGCGTAAAGCAACTGACCCTTCCAGGACATCTGAAACGCGTCCCCCAAATCTCCTTGCACTGGATACTGGAGGCTGCAAAATGACAGGTAGTGCGCGTTCTCCCGAGTGGCAAACAGATCTATTTGTGGATATCCCCACCTCTGGAAGATGTAAAGGACCAGATCTGGATGAAGACGCCACTCGTGATAGGACGAGAGGAGCCGACAGACTGTCCGCACGCACGTTCAGAACTCCGGCCAAATGATTTGCTACCTAGCAAATCCTGTGGTCCTGAACCCAGGACCAGAGCTGAAGAGCTTTTCTGCAGAGAAGATACGACCCCACTCCTCCCTGCTTGTTTTAAACCACATCGCAGTAGCATTGTCCGTCAGGACCTGAACCGACTGACTGCGAAGGGAAGGGAGGAAGGCCTTGAGAGCCAGACGTATTGCCCGTAGTTCCAACAGATTGATGTGAAACTTCTGTTCAACTGGAGATCAACAGCCTTTGATCTCCAGGTCCCCCAGATGAGCTCCCCATCCTAGGGTGTAAGTATCCATTATCACCGTGGCCACTGGAGGAGGTAGCGAGAATGGCCTTCCTTGCGACAGGTTGCCGACCGCAGCCCACCATCGAAGATCCGCTGCAGCTTCTCTCGAGATCTTTATCGATTCCTCAAGATCTCCTTTGTGGTGAAACCACTGCCCGCGAACGCACCACTGAAGAGCCCTCATGTGCCAGCGTGCATGAGTGACCAGCAGAATGCAAGAAGCGAACAGACCACGCAGACGAAGGACCTTGAGGACTGGAATGACCGCTCCATTTCGAAACATTGGAAGCAATGCCTGAATGTCCTGAACCCGCTGCGGGGGAGGAAAGGCCCGATACAATGTTGTGTCCAGTACTGCCCCTATGAACAGGAGGCATTGAGAGGGCTCCAGGTGAGATTTGGGCACGTTCACTGAAAAGCCCAGATCGAACAACAACTGAGTTGTCAACTGCAGGTGATGCCGCAAGCGCTCTGGAGACTTGGCTTTGATCAACCAATCGTCCAGATAAGGAAATACTGCTATCCACTTTCTTCTGAGCTCTGCTGCAACCACCGCCATCACCTTTGTGAAGACTCGAGGTGCCGAAGTAAGACCAAACTGAGAGTGTTGCGACCCCACCACAAACCGGAGATACTTCCTGTGCGACTTGAGGATCGGAATATGGAAGTACGTATCCTGCAAGTCGACGGACACCATCCAATCTCCTTCGTTCAACGCCAAAAGAACCTGTGACACGGTCAGCATCTTGAACTTTTCCTGCTTGATGAACCAATTCAAAATCCTCAGGTCCAGGATTGGTCTCAACTGACCATCCTTTTTGGGGATCAGGAAGTAACTTGAATAGCAGCCCTGACCCCTCTCCTGCTCCGGGATCAACTCCACTGCGCCCTTTGACAAAAGGGAAATCAGCTCCTGTTGCAGTAACAGAAGAAGGTCGTCCGAACAGAAGGATGGGTGGGGAGGGATGGGAGGAGGAAACTCCCGAAAGGGAAGAGCATACCCTTTCCCCACAATATCGGTGACCCAGGAGTCTGATGTTATTGACTCCCACATGCGAAGAAAGTGAGTTAGTCTCCCCCCTACAGGAAATGTGTGAACAGGGAGTGGTGGAGAACTAAGGTTGCTTTCCCTGCTGAAGGGGAAGAGGCAGAGTGCTGCTGGGCGGCACCTCTTGTGCGTACTCTACCCCTGCCCCTGATGGATCTAAAAGGAAGAGTTCCTGCAGAGTACTGTCCTGCCGCATGGAGCCTGCCACGAAAGGAAGCGCCACGACCAAATCCTCTAAACCTTCTAAATGACTTTAAAGCAGAGGATGTGGCTGCATGTAGCCCCAAGGATCTTGCCGTGGCTCTACTCTCCTTAAAACGTTCCAAGGCAGAGTCGGCTTTCGATCCAAAAAGCTTGTCCCCATCAAATGGCAGGTCAAGGAGAGTGGTCTGAACATCAGGGGAGAACCCTGACGATCGCAGCCAGGCATGCCACCTCGTCGCTATGGACGTACCTATAGCCCTGGCCACCGAGTCCGAGGTGTCCAGCCCAGATTCGATCACCTGGGTCGCTGCGGCCTGAGCGTCCGACAATCTCCTGTGATAATCCCGGGTGCCCCTTAGCCTCATCCATAAGGTAACGTCCTAAAATGCAAGTAGCATTTGTGGATTTTAAAGCCATGCTGCATGACGAGAAGGCCTTTTTAGCTGTCTGGTCCATTCTCTTAGACTCCCTGTTTGCTGGAACTCCAGGAAACGATCCAGGAGCAGAACGGGAGGAGCACGACGCGGTTTCACAACCAAACTCTCCGGAGTTGGGTGCTTGGACAAAAAGTCCGGATCACCTGGGGTCACTCGATAGCGTCTCGCCACCACCCTGTTTACGGCAGCCGAAGTCACTGGCTTCTTCCAAACTTCCCTAAAAGGGTCCAAAAGAGCCTCATTGAAAGGAAGAAGGGGCTCCGCCACAGCTGATGCTGGATGCAGTACTTCGGTAAGGATGTTGGTCTTCACATCCGCAGCAGGAAGTGGAAGGTCCAAAAAGTCTGCTGCCTTCCTCACCACAGCATGAAAAGAGGCAGCCTCCTCTGTATACTCCCCCGGAGAAGCCAAGTCCCATTCCGGGGAAGCGTCTAGGTCGCTTGCAGTATCCAGGCCTTGCAGGTCCCCTGAAGGCTCCATGATTTCTCCTTCCTCCAAGTGCTGCTTCTCATATTCATGTTCTTCCAGCAGCCTCAGCGCCAACCTCCTGGAGCGGAGCCTGGTCTTGATCCCCGGCGTCGATAAGGCGTCAGCCGACGCCGAAGATCTCTAATGACGTCGACCCTCGAAGCCATCAGACGTGGGATCCACTGGCGCCACAGGCATCTTTAAGGTAGACTGGATCCGTGGTGAATCCATTGGCGCCAGGACGGTGGACGTCGTCGGCGTCACCGGTCTTCTGGGCGACGCCACAGGCATTGGCGCCGAAGCTGTACCTCCGGAAGGAAGAAAGGGCATAAAGGGAGTTGGCTTGTAAGGAGCCGGAGCACCCATGTCAAAGGCCAAAGGACCTGACGGACCCGCATGCCCGCCTCCAGGCGCCATGGTGGCAAAAATATTAAACATAGCATTTAGAAATGCTGCGGGGTCTGTGCCCGGCTCCGGGAAAGTCGGATAACCTTGAGGAGCCAGCGCCGGAGGTGAAGCCGATGACGGTCCAGGCATCTCCTGCTCCGGAGAAGCCCTCTGCTCCTGAAGCGGATCCACTTCATTCACCGACAATGGAGACGTCGGTGAAGCTGGAGTTGTTGGAGGTGTCACAGTTGGGCTGATCTCCCACATCGGTCGGCGCCGAGCCGATTGAGACCTCGAATGGGAGCGATCTCTGCTCGATCGGTACCGTGAGCCATGTCGGCGCCGAGAGTCCCAATGGCGTCGATGAGACTTTGAGGATCTAGAAGAAGACTCTCTATGATGATGCTTCTCCTTCTTCTTAGATCGAGCAAGAAACAACTTAGCCTCCTGTTCTTTCAGGGCCTTAGGATTCATGCGTTGGCAAGAACCGCAGGACTCGACCTCATGGTCGGAACTAAGGCACCACAAGCAATTCTCATGTGGGTCAGTGACCGACATGCGACCTCCACACTGCTTACAGGGTTTAAACCGGAGTGAAACTGGAGCTCCCTGGTAGCCTCGAAGAAAAAACGTTACTCGAAGGCACGGAAAAAAGGGAACTGACGTCTGCACGTCGACGAGGGCTTCTTATTGCCTGGATGACGTCATACGGCATCACTAGGAGTCGGGCAATTGTGACGTCATCGTCGACGTGCAGAGGTAGAAGAAAATATCCATTGAAAGCTGGCGCGAGGGGAAAATTCTTTAGGTGAGGAATCCACAGGTGGTTGTATCCATCAGAAGCCGTTGAGCGTAAAATAACAAAAAGCCAAAGGGAGCTCCAGGTCTCAATGGAATTCCTGCAGCACTCTTTAAAGAAGATCAATTCTTTTGGGTGACCCATCTGTCGGCACTTTACAACAGCATAACCTCCAACTCTATCCCACATTCATGGAGATGCTCAATCATTTCACCAATTTATAAAAGGGGTTCAGTTAATGATCCAGCCAATTATCGGCTAGTAGCACTTTTGGATGTTGAATCAAAGTTCTTTGTGGGCTGCCTCCTGGAAGAACTAGAAGCCTGGGCATTGTATAAAGGTCTAATCCCGTTTAATCAAACAGACTTTTCCAAAGGGATAGGCACAACAGCTAACCTTATGACAGTATCATCACTGTTTGATCGAAGTAGATGGTCCAAATTATCTCTTTATCTATCATTTATCGACTATAAGGCTGTCTTTGACTGGGTAGACAGGGGCAAACTATGGACGCTAAAAGCAATAATTCTTCTCTATACAGACACTTGGATGAGAGTCAAACTGGGGGACGGAACTCATCTTTCTAAGAAATACCAACTTCACAGGGCCTGCAACAGGGTTCTCATCTCTTCAATCTTTTCTTGGCTGACTTACCAACCACTCTAGAGCAAATCAACTCTCAGACCCAGAAACTGGGGAAAATCGCCCTGCCCTGCCTGATTTACACTGACGATTTGATTCTTCTTAGCCACACCAGAATCAGCTTCCAGAGGCTTCTGAACTCCACAGCTGAGTACGCCAACGAGAACTCCATAATCATTAGCCTGACAAAATCTAAAACCATGTCTTTCAAGGCAACTGTGCAGCATTTGTACCAGTGGTACCTGGATGGCAGCAAACTAGAAGCGGATCAGGAATACAAGTATTGGGTAATTCTTCTAGAGGGGTCTTTCAAGCCCCATATAGAAATATTAAGGCAGAAGTCACTTTCCCTTATGTCTGCATTTAGGCATATCAAAATTGCCACAGGTAGCTCGACTTACTTACCTCATTGTCTATTTTTTTTAAAAATAAAAATGTTTATTTTTCTTTTTTAAATGCAGCTCATTTTACTTTAAGGAAAACGGGATGCATTAAAAAAATCACTGCTTTATTTATAAGCAATCACAGACATGGTGGTCTACTGACTCCAGCAGGCCACCATCCCTGTGATTTTTGCTATTCCTAATAGTTCACAAATTGCAACCTCCCTCATTAATATTAATGAGGTAGGTCGATTTGCGACCTACTATTAATTGCTAACTAAAACTCTAAGAGTTTCATACATTAAGAATAGCGATTACCTAATTGTGATTCGCAGGGAATCACATTTAGGTACTTGCTATTTCTAAAATTGAAAAATCTGGCCCCAAGTGCTGGTCATTTCTTCCTGGCAGGAAGAAGCCTTATGACCCCTGCTAAAGCTGTGCTGCCCTGTCCTGCTGCTGCATTACCAGCATAGAAGCCCCAAGTCAGCCCAGGCACTCCAGAGAAGCAGCACTTTTAAGACCTCTCTATCGTTCACCTGAAATTTGAGGAGGCCTGCTCCAACTAAGAACCATAAGCGTAGTTGAGGTGAGTGATAAGTCTGCGTGGTGAGCACACTACTTCGCTGCAGCATCTTTCGCAATTTTTTTGGTTCTTCATTGACCCTGCTCTGTTGCATTGGCCTAGCACCTAACTGGCTTGCTACTTAGATGGATAAAAAGGGCTGTGAAAATGAAATGCACAGCCTCGTAACAAACGAGCACCTTCTAAGAGTGTCAGAAATTGGAGAGAAATTACGATTGGTGATTTCTTCAAGGCCCTGTCAAAACCCAAAGAAAATGTCCTGTAGGGTCCAAGTTTATTTGCAGAGAAGTTCAACAACTGGGTGAGGTTAGCCATTGAAGAGTTTGCCCCTCCGGCCAAAGTCTACACTGAAGGTAAGAAAAAACCTTCTGCCTCTTGGTTCTCTAAGGAGGTTAAAGAGCTTCAAAGACAGTGTATATGGTAGGAACGCAGCTGGAGATTGGCTCCTAATCTAGAGGAGAACACTAAACATAGGGAGCTCATTCTCAAATACAAACAGGTGCTCAAGAAGGCAAAAGCTGTGTATTTCTCCAAGAGGTGTACGTCAGCTACTAATATCCCAAAATAACTTTTTAGCACCGTGAGTGCCCTCACAGCGCCTGACACACATCTGGTGGTAGACAACTTGCAGGATTTTTTTTATAAGGTTGCGGAGTTCTTCTCAGATAAGATCTTGAACATCTTTGCAGATTTTCCAGGGTTTATGGATAGTCCTAGGAATTTGCCTCTGGATAGGCTCAGTAATTTGGGGTTGGAAGAGGGTGAGGAGAGAGCCTTGGTGCTCTATGAGGAAGGGTTAAACTCACGAACTGCCTAACCCCAGATGTCTAACCAGGTTCCCCCTGTTGCATGCGTCTAAAATCAAGACTCTGTTGGATGTTACTATTTTGGGCTCTCCAGATGATCCCTGTCCACCTGGGGGTCCTGCAGCTAGTCACGGACTTGATTGCTGAGGCCCTGGATAAGCTTTATTTGCAGGTTTTGCAGTCTGGTCTTTACCCACAGGGTTGTGAGGAGGTTATTGTTATTGTCCTGAAGAAAAAAAATGAACGGAGATCCAAGTGATCTAATCAACTTGTGCCCTATTTCATTGCTGCTAGCTCCAGCAAAGATCTTGGAGAAGCACATAAACTGGGAAGTAGCCCAATTTGTCATGGATCAAGAACTCCTGGAGCACTCTCAAAATGGATTCAGGAGGGATGACAGCCCTGAATCAGCGCTTAGAGAGACTGCTGACTGAATCCACAGGCAAGTCGACCAGAGTAGTGAGACTTTCTTGGTGCTGCTGGACCTGTTCGCAGCCTTTGACACCATATCTCCATCTTTGTTGGTGCAAAGGCTGCGACAGGCTGGTTTGAAGGACAAGGCACCCACATTTATTGAAATCCTTCCTGTTGCATAGGACTCTTATGGTCAGCTTTGGGGATTTTAGAGCCCCTTTAAAGGTTCCCTGTGGGGTCCCTGAGGGATCTACTTTAAGTCCAACCCTATTTAATTTATATGTTTCCTCCTTGGCTAAGTTGATGCAATCTTTTGGCTTTCTGGTGTGGTGTCTTCCTACATCTCAGGTGTCTTTCTACATCTCAGGTGACTGGGAAGAGACTGTGGGCACGTTCAAGACTTGCATGATGGAGATCGGTAGGTGGATGAGGGAGAACTGACTTAAAATGAATGGGGAGAAAACCAAGATCTTGGTCTTCGGAAGGGACAGTTCTATTTGGAATAGCTGACGGCAGCCTGAAAAGTGTAGTTACATACCTACCCCAGCGGCCATGGCCAAAAACCTGGGTGTGATTTTTGACAACACCTTCTCTTTTGACAACGAAGTTGGATAGTCAACAGCTTGAGGAAGATTATTCTGTTTCTCCCGAAAGAGTTGAGGGTGGCAGTGGTCATCGAAGTATTACCTCGAGTTTAGACTACTGCAAAGCCCGGTATTCAAACATCAACCAATTCTCCCTAAACAAGCTGCAAACCATCCAGAATGTAGCCGCTCGCTTGGTCCCTGGATTACCTAAACACAGTACCTAAACATTGTTCAGTCAGAGAGGGTTGAGGTCACACACTGGCTACCAGTACAGAAGCCGGTGGCTGTTAAAGCCCTTTGCTTGGTCCACAAGGCTCTCCACTTGCAGGGGCCGTCCTATCTCAGAATGGCCTTTAATTAGTATGTTCCCAAGAGGTCCCTGAGATCTTCAGGTTGATAGAAGGTGGTTGTTCCTAGGGGCAGGAAAGCTAGGTGGAGAGAATGAAGTGGTACAGTGACGGCCGCCAGGCTGTGGAATTTCCTTCTGGAACATATCAGGAGCTTAATGATGTACCTGATGTTCCGTAGACAGGTGAAAACCTGCCTATTCTTTAATTAGACCTCTCTGGAGGTGGCAGAGGGTTTTGGTTTTCCCTGCTCTGAGTCTTCATCTTCTTCATTCTCATTCAGTTGAGCGCTTAGGTGTCTTCTGGTTATACGCGCTTTAGAAATATTACAATTATAATTAAGGCTCCCAGTTTTCCATTTTTACTGATTTTTACAGATAAATACAGATAGAAAACAATGTGTTTCCTGTCAGTATTTATTTTTAAAAGCGGAAAAATACTGAAAATAGTGCTTCTTGTGAGAAACTGTTCAAGTTTTATTTCATTAATTACAGGCAAAAGCAGAGCAAATATGCATGAGGAGTTAAAAACAGGGTGATATTTCCTTAAATATAGGCATATGTTAACATATATTCGTAGTTCAACACTACTTTGTACCTTTGGGTGTAGGGTTTTGTTATAGGGGGTGCTCAATTTGCTAAAACTGGACAGGCATCCATGCATGAGTGCAAGTGTAAAAGTAAAATAAATGTGGAAATTTGCCATTTAACTATTTCATTTATTCTCAGAACGCAAAATAAATGTGGATGAATACCAATAAGATGGCCACAAAACAAATATGGATAAATACAGATGGAAATGTTAAAAATTATAAACACCATAAAACGGGGAGCCCTAATTATAGTTAACAGATATAAAATAAAATTTCTCACCCAGTATGTGCACTCAACGTTAATGATTAAAATTGTTGGCCTGTGTATTTACTATGTGGAGAATTGCTCCATACAACTATATTTTACAAAAGGTAGGAAAGGGGACCTTTTGAAAGAAATTTTTGTTCCATGTGGAAAACTGGGAAGAAAACAAAATATGCACAAGCACATTTCCTGTTATGCATTTGCTACACTTGGGTTTGTGCGACCAACCTGTCACACTACTTGATAGGTGCCTGCTGGCACTTGTTCCTCATAATCAATATTCATCCCCTCCATGCAAGAAACATCTTCATTCAAGCTTGTTTGTGATTTTGAAAATGTCATTTATTGCCCAACCCAAAACGAAATACTCTGTAATGGATTAATTATAGTCATAATTGTTCTCTCCACTGCCCCAAAACATTTTGGGCCACAGAGCCCTTCTTCAGAGGACAAAAATCAACTTGCTGAAACAAAAAAAACAATTATTTAATAACATCATCATAGCAGTTACAAATTGATCACCACACATGAGCTTCGACATATGTCTAGAAGGACAACAAAGGCATGTGGTATTCTTAAGACAACTTGAATCTCTTCCTAAGCATCTCTTCATCACCCCAGAGGACCTGAGGTACTAATAGTTGAGGTTAAGGGAAATATGTATTTTATGAAGACTCATGAAGTTTTTAAGACATTTTTAGAAGACTGGGTAAAAGACGAGTTTAGTATATTGTCATATGTGGTAATGATAATAATTCTTGTGACATGCTGGTTTGACCTGGTTGCACATTACGAGTCAGAAATGTCTTTACAATTTGCAAAGTGCACTTTCTGACCAATAACAAATGGAAAAGGAAAGGGGGCATGTTGTAAACATCTACCCCTCCTTTGCAATTCGCTATAGTCTTATTAAAGCTTTTTGTGAACGCAACTGTGATTGTAAGGCATTCATTTGTTACCGACTCCTGAAAGGCGGTGGTAACGCATGTGCAACGTGGGTTTTTTCCATAGGAACAGCTTTCAGCTTCTGAATAGTAGCTGCCAGTATCGAGGGGAGCATGACCCCCCCCCCCCCCCCCCCCACTGCCAAGGGCTATTCACGAAATACCATTTTTTATTTTTAAATAGAGCCCCTGTCCCTTTAATGACCGGTTCATACTAAATAACGGGTCGGGGCGCTAGAACATATATGTGATGACAAACCACACCAAGCAAATAAATAGCTCAAAGCGCATCACTAAAAGGGCTAAAGCAATTTACACAGTCTTTGAGTTGCCAAAGAACTAAATGTTCTCCCTCTACCAACACATGCTGAAGATATGGATTTACATATGGATAAGATGAAAAGCAACAGCCTGTATCCCACCACGATAAACAGAGCAAAGGGTAAACCCCAGCTCGCTTGTGAATACTGGGACAGAGATAAATGAGAAGTCAGCTTTGCGGTGGGACTTTAATGATGTAATAGTCACAATGTCAGCCAAGAGGGTGGACTGAATTAGGAGTCCCAGCGAACGGATCGGCGTGTTGTTTGTTGAAGTAGACAGTGTAATTCCCAAAATGGTTTAAAGAGTGACAGGTTGAATCAGCGGCGACGCTTCCTTTGTTTTACTGGACAATATTTGCAGCGATTGTACTGTTAAAACATCTAACGAAGAGGGACACCTAGCTTCTAAAAAAACAGAGACCACCAGACAACTAACACTAATCAAGCACCCACGGTGTCATTAATTGCTGAACCGACTGACAACATATACGAGAGATCACAGTTTTCCAAAGTGGTGGTGACCTTCAATTGCGTACAGCATATCTTGCAAAAGGTTTTGGTCAAATACAATAAAAGAAACTGGAAATAACAAACAAGCATTAGCAAAGCAACAGGTCTTTACTAAGCATGAGCAATTGGCTTAGTGAATGTGTTTTAGCCATGTTGTAGAGCAGCATGGCTGAAAGTTTAAAAAAAAGAGTAATATGACATGGCCAGCACTTTTTGTCCTGGCGGGACAACGCTGGGGGAAGCAACAATGCGGGAGAGTTTTAGGAGGAACAGGACAAGAAACAACATGGGGGCGGGTGGAATTCTGGGACAAGCAACAACACGGGAAGGGGGTGAACAGGATGGGGCAAGCAACAACAGAGCAAGCAACAATTGTGTGGCAATAAACAAATGTGTGGTAAGCAACAACACAAGAGGGTGCCGATGGGATAACAAGATAAGCACCAACAAGGGTGGATGCCAGAAGGATGGGAGAGACAAGGGCAAGAAACAACGCCAAACTGTGGTGGGATGGACAAGGAAAGCAACAACCATAGTGCAAGCAACAAAGCAGGATGGGGCAGGAAAGATGGGCAAGCAACGACGTTGAAGGAGTGGGAGGGATGGGGCAAGCAACAATGTGGGGAGGGACATGCAAAAACGTGAGAGGGGGCAAGCAACAATGCAGACCAGGAAGGGGGAAGAGAGGGGACAGTCTACAAACAGATGCACTGTTACGGAGTGCTGCAAGTAAAATAGAAAAGTAGCTCCAAAAGCACAAGCCATAGAAGAATATTAGGCAAAAAAGCAGTAGTCAGGCCATGCTCAAGGTGAGGACCAAACACAGGAAGAGGAAGTGAGCTGGCAAATGCTGACCAAAGAGAAGCAAAGAAATAAGAATGACGATGAAGCCAACCAATAGTGAGCAAATGGGATGGCTCTAAGCACCCGTAATGCCTTGCAAGCAACAGTGCATGCGCAGTCTTGATTGATACCTAAAAAGGATTAACAAAAAAGGCACATGCCAAATTGCAGCTGAAAGCCAAGTCCATTAACTGTCACACCATATGACGTGCAACTGTCGGTACCAAGGGCCTGATGTATGAAATGTTCAGTTGCAAAAAGTGGTTGCAAATTGCACACCAACTTTTTGTAAATGTAGAGAAATGTTTTAAACTGACCTAGGTACTAAAAGAATGATTTACAAAATGTTGAACTTCGCAGGCCCCAATCCAACCTACAGCATTAATATTCATGAGGTAGGTCATATACCGCGACTCACTACAGTTTAGTGCCATCAAAGAGATGCAGGTCAGCAGACCACCATGTCTGTGACTATATTTTAAATAAAGTAAACATTTTTTAATGCGGCCAGTTTCAGACTACAAGTACTGCTTATATG
This sequence comes from Pleurodeles waltl, assembly GCF_031143425.1. Taxonomy (NCBI): domain Eukaryota; kingdom Metazoa; phylum Chordata; class Amphibia; order Caudata; family Salamandridae; genus Pleurodeles; species Pleurodeles waltl. The sequence goes on along the minus strand of NC_090445.1, from coordinate 1,504,952,675 downwards.
ATCTTTGTCCATCTAAGTACACCTATTCAAGACTTCAATTCATCATCTTCGACCATAAAATAGAGACATTACACAGGAATACTAATACCTATGAACACATAAGTACAATAATCTGAGTCACCCAGATAAAAAAGTAGCATTACTTTCTTGGAATCTTCAGCATCTGTTAACTCAAAACACTGGAAAAAAAAAAAAAAAAACGAGCACAAAAACAGGTTCGTTCCACCTCATTGCTCAAAACAGCGTAACAGTACCAACAGATTTTTTGGGAGGAAGAATGAGGGGAAAGGATGCTTTCAATCTCAATATCCTCCCAGGAGAGACTACAGAATGCCTGGAACAGCCCAACAGAAGACAATGATGATTCACTGAACGCAATGGACAAGGATAAAAAGGCTGTGTCTTAATGCCAGCAGTACTATAATCTAAAGTGAACGAGTGCCACATTCGCCCTGGTTCTTCATCACATTTTTCACCAAGACTGGTACTAACAGAAACATTTCTAAGCCGGAAGGTTTGAACGCAGTTGTCTTCATTTTAGGCCATTAAACAAAGAAATGTCTACTTATGTTTGACAATATTGCTCAAAAACATACAAAAACCTTTGTGTATGGATATAAAGAATTATATCTAGAATTTCAGGGAAACTAAAGATACTGCAGTGACAACTCTGGAAGTTCCACCATCGGGAACAGCACTGGTAGTCAGTAGCAGCACGTGGCGACACTGACAAAAGCAATGGCTGCTGGCTTTGCTTCAGAGGCCACCTCGAAACAAAAGCAGTAGGGCGTAAGGGTGCTACAGCACACCCAAAAAAACATGCTGGAATTCCAAAGGTGAATGAGTATAAAAGATGACTTTAAATGGTGTCACATTTGCTGTGCGTTCAAATACAGAGGTCAAATGTCAATGTAGTTTTCTGACAAATTGCTGCTTATTACTTTAACATGGACACTGGGGCTTACTTTTCTTTCTCTTACTACGAGTGAGAATTTTGTACAGTGAATTATGTGACAATCTTGCTGAGTGTGAAAGGAAAGGTTGTAGAATGCTGTTTTTGATAAGACACAACACAATTTTAAATACTCATAAATAGCCTAAGTAAAGTAAAATAAAGAAACAGGAAAGCACAAATTAAGCTTTTTTTCTTATTCTGAATTGTAAGGGAAACAAAGATTTTAATAAGATAAAAATGAATCAAGACACTTTACTTGGTGATGCACAAATGACAAATATTTACTGAAACATGATTTGCACACAATATTGAGTGCGCGTCTGTGCAAATTTAATGGTAATTTCAATGAAAAATATGTAGTCTGTAAATAGTATGGTACCACACAATGCTTTAGAAACATATTTGTGACAGTGTGCTTCTAATGCATCTTCAGCTACATATTACTCCCCTACCACTATCCTTCTGAATGGGTGTGGCTTATTTGCAACACTTGTTCTTTGTGTGATGCTTGTTTTTTTTCAGAATCTCAATAAGTACAATGATGTAACACTGATGGTAGAATCCTCAGTGTGAAAATTATTACAGCACCACTGCTTCAGAATGTCTTCCTTTTACTTCAGGCTCGTGTATGTTCAGAACCTGAGATTTTTACCGAGGGACAAGACAGAGACAAACTGGTACCCTCTGAGACGCTGAATGGAGTGATGGGGTCTGTGCTTAATTTTAGCCAGTGGTTTCTGGTGCTCATTACTGGAACTTTCTTGTCAACATTGGCACTTATGAGTCTGTCGCAGGGTGGTACTGTTTGTCTAATGTCGGAATGAGTACAACAGTTGTTTAATAATTCAATATACATTAAATATGGCTAATATCTGCCACCTGCTCCAATCTTATAGCTTGGGGGCCTGGAATACACTGAATTGTCAAATTTGTTAGTAGTTATGTTGGTGCTGTCCTTGGCAGCGCTGCCAGATGGAGTGTGTGGTACAGGGTCATCCTGACAAGGGTCCCACAACGAATTTTTATTTTTACAATCTACGCTCTGCCAATGGAAATATGCCCTTTTTCCTGAGACCCTATCTCATTTGCAGATATTCAAACATCCAGCAACGCAATGAGAATGACTATTATTCACTTTCGGCTGAAGCTATTGGACCAGTGACCAAGAGACGAGCAATTGTACCAAACTGATCAGTCTATCTTTCCTTCGGGAAGAACCTGCAGCGGTGTTTAGGGTCAGCTTTGGCGATGGTGGCGCCCAGCGTGACAGTTTTTATGGCATCCCCCATGACCTTCTCGTGAATTCCTTCACTAGGACTCTAAAACACTGCACCTACTCTCTACACAGACTCTGACATACATTTAATTTTCTTATAGTGCTATTCATGGTTCACTCACGCAGTTCTGTATGCTGGATGGTACACATTCTTTGCAGCAGGCACAGTAACCCCTTCTCCTACTTTATGATGAGTCAAAACTGTCACTTGACAAACTTCCCAACTGTTACCTTTAGGAACATTAATCACCAGAAGTATCTTGACATTTTTATTTTTGCTTGAAAAATGTTGGAGGAACAAGGACGTTCAGGTGGTTTTAAACCCGTGTTATTTTTAAACTCCACGCCCCTCACCAAAGTCAGCGCCAGGTGCAGCTGCACCAGTCGCACCGCCCTAAAGCCGGCCCTAGCAGTGTGCGCTAATGCCTGAGAAATGCCCGTTGCTCAGAGCAACCAGCACTTGCGCTATGGAAAACTGAGCATTTTCGAACTCTATTATGTTTTTGTGCTTCGAGTTGGACCAATGACAAGAACAACAACAACCTCTGTGGCAATAAAAAAAATCTTACGCCTACAGCCAGAGAACCAGCCACAAGGAAACACTTTCGCCATCAGTAACAAGTAGTTCATTTATCTAACGAAAAGAGATCCAGGAACGGTTACTCAGTGAGCGCGAACTCTGGCATTTACATTTCGATTCAAATAATGGCCCTGATTGCATTATGTGAGGTCTAGTCCGCTCCGGTCCGCATCCTCGCCTCCAACTGCCCACCTCGCCGCTGTAATTCTGCTTGGTGACGCCAAATACGTAAATTATAAACTACTGCTGACATCTCTGCAAGAGAAATTGGCCCAACTAGCCGTAGGCACGCAGGCATCATCTATTTAAAGTGCATTCCACCCCCAGCCAATCACAGGCACTTACACAACCCACCTCCTCTCCATGCACAAGCCGTAAAATACCCGCCCATCTAATTCACTGGGTATTTTGGACTCTCCTCGTTAAAAGCTTTCCGTGGGCTGTCAGTTTTTTGGCTCGTTCCATTGTCAGCAATAAAATAAGGAAAAAAATCTGCATCTGCCACCTGGTTGAAAGTCTCTTGTTATAGCACAATATAAAACATGGTTTTACTCAGAGATCGCTCGCAGAACAAAATGAGGCCTTCTCCCATCCGCACAATTATTCTCTACCGTTTTGCTTGGCTCTGAAGTTGTTATTTCAGGGCCTTTGAGGAAGTGTGAGTGGCGCGGAGACCACACAGGGCCAGGCAGGGGGCTCACAGAAGCAACCAGCAGTTCCCAGAGTCAGGCTGTGGCGTAACGTAAATGACCTCCCACCCTTCAGAATGTGAAAAGAGGCCTCGAAGTCCCCGCCCCTGCAGTCAGGCTCGTTGTGGAAACTCATCTGGGGTTACCTGAAAGTTTCTCTATTGCCAGAAACCCACTGCCCTCAGTTTCTTCCAGTTCAACGCAATTAAATGGTCCGAAGGCGGGGTTGGCACTACAAAAGCGACCGTCATGAAATAACATCAAACCCCTTTCTTCGCCTCTCTCTTTCACTATCTTTCCCTCCTTCCCCTCTGATTTCCACTCAGTTTTTTAATAGACCTTAGGGCGATGTAGCTTCACAAAAGAAACCAGTCACATGAAATTCCCATTTCCGTCTCATCCCATGCATGCCGATAGAACCGATTCAGACGGGAAACTCCCAATTTTTTAAGCCAAAAATGTCTTTATTTTGGCTGTCTCCAGAATGAAATTGCCTCTTAATGATATGTCATGTTCACAAATTCTGTACTGCACACTATACCAGAAGGTGTCAAGGCGCTTTGGGAGGTACTGCATAGCAGTCTGCAGTAGTTATGACTAAGGAGTATGGGAAGAAAAGAGCCACGTTGTGAGATGTTTTTTAAAAACAGAAAAAGAGTGAAGTCCAGAGATGTTGGTGGAGAAGGTGTTCCATAATTTGGCAGCAACCACCGAGATAGAGCGACCACCCCGTCTGGCCTTCCGAAATCTGGGAATTATTGCATTTTTATGGTAGATCTAAGAAGCCTGTTAGGAGTACGAAGGAGAGTGAGTTAAATTGACTGGGTCGTTTCTGATGCAGGGCTAAAAACGCCATACAGAGAGCTTTAAAAGTAATCGCGTACTCAACAGGTTCTGTTGCACTTTGGATTCTGTGACCAGGTGTTGGGAAGACTCCAAGGACGTACCCCTATATAGGCAGAAACTTTCTGTCAACAGTACTTTCTCTGGCTTCCTACTATACCGTCTTCCGGGTACACGGTCTATATTCCCAGAGGCGTGGGGACAGACCTTGGAGCCATTCCTGGTGCACAATCACTTCACTGTATTAGATGATTTTAATTTTAATGGTTCCCTAGGTAAAGATATGACTTCCTTCCTTGACTGAATGTCTAACTTAGAGCTCCCCCAGCAGGTCTTCTTTCCTATCCACATTGCAGGTCATACCCACGATGGTATATTTACTAACCATAGTGACCTGACTAACAGTGGCAAAATGGGCATGCAAGTCACCAATGTGACGCAACACGGTTCTCTTCTTCCTCTCGTTTGCCCGTCTCACTGCACATTGTTTATCCCCTTCCTTCCATGTTGTATTCTTCCCTAGGCATTGGTGCTGGAGATAGGGATGCGTGTGAGGGGGGGGGGGGAGGGGGGGAGCAGGGGGGGGGGGATGCTGCAGCACACCCCCTCCCTTCATAACCATGCTGAAGTTCAGAAGACGAATGAAGAAAAGTCATGGCCTTAGATTTTATGATTACATTGCCACATTTCCTGTGCTTCAAAGACAGAGGACAAATGACAGGCTATGTCTTCTGGCAAATTACAGCTTATTCTTTTAACATGGAGATTGGTGTTTACATTTCTTTCACTTGACTGGAAGTGAGAGGGCTTCCTAAATTGAACCATGTGCCAATCTTGCTGGGGTACAGAGACTCTGAAAGGAAAGGTCTGCAGGTTATATTTGTTTGTAACAGGCAACATTTAAATACCTGTAAATGAACTGTACAAATATTTCAGGCTATTTCATCGGGTAGAAAAGCATAAACTAAGCACTTCCTTTTTTAATCTAAGGTCTGATGGAAAAAAAGATTTAAATATGATCAAAACAAATCAACAGTTTACATGTTGATGTGCAAATGATAAATATTTGCTGAAACAAAATTACATTTCCACAGATTATCAGTTGTGCGCTATATATATTTTTAAAAGTAAAACTGTATACAGGTGCACGTTTAGTGGCCATTGCAATGTAAAATGTGCTGTCTGTAAATGACAGTGTGCTACCCCATGATGCTTTAGTAATATATTTGCGCCAGTGTGCTCCAAAATGAACCACCAGCTGTACACCACACCCTTTCCACAATTTGCTACTCTTGTTCTTTGTGTGGCACTTGTATTTTCACAATCTCTAGGGTTTAAGTGATGTAACACAGATAGCAGGACCCCCACTCTAAAAATTGTTTCAGCACTACTGACTGTTAGTGCTATACTAGCAACCAACCAGAGGCGTAACAGCAACCCCGACAGCTCCTTCGGAGCAAGGAAGTCCTTCACCCCGTCTGGGGGCACCCAGCCTTTCAGGTGGCCCTCATTCAGCCCAATGTCAATGAATATCGGTGGAATAAGGAACACTGAGGGATCCATCCTAATGTTCCGCAGGGGCGTCTCATCATTTTGCATAACAACACAGCAACCAACATGCCATGACATTCGTTTCAAAGCAAGGTCATATACTATGTAGGTGTGGAAAACGTTTACATTTGCCAATGAAGTCACAAATCTGTACCCTTTGTGAAGGAAGGCAAAGTTTCTTGACTCAACCTCACTCCGTCGAGGTGAAGTTTACCTTAAATTGGCTGCAGACAGATGTCCTACCACAGCAAGGAACTGACTCCATATCTTCATTACAACCAATGAGGTGTGAGTTCAGCCCAGATCTGCAGCAGAGAATCAATACAGTGCCTGCACCAGGGGCTTAATGAAGCACACCCTATACTAGCTTGAGTGGGGATTACATTTATTTTTGTGCGCTTATTTACATTAAATGTGACTTTCAGGTCACAAGACAGAAATAGAAACCAATAAATAACAGAAAAAATATACCATAAGACAGCTGTGAAGTGGGAGTCAAAGTCTGATAAAAGAACCAAAAATGATTACTGAGCGAAGGAGGACTGATGAAAATTGTACGAAAAAGTAAGAGAAAGGCAAATGAAGTGAGAAATAAGAATGCAAAGAAGGGAGGAAAAAGAAAGCTCGAAAGAAAGAAGAAAATAAAATGAAAAGGAGAAGAGAGAAGGAAAGAAAGGAATCAATTCCTGGGTACATTCATTTCTTGAAATGATCAGGACCATACACTTCGCTCGCTCACTCATTGGCAGGCATATATTTTCAAGAAAAGGGTATTTTATTTTTCTGGCTATTTCTTTGGTTCACGCACTGTCAATTCCACAACTGCCTTAAGCCCCACCCATTGGAATGGGACTTTCATGTGACAGGTAATGCAGCCATGCTTGAAAAAAAGTTAAGAAGCGTTAGCAGAGCTATTGGGTGACTCAAGGCAGCTAATGGCACCATGTGGCAGTGAGAACTTTTTCCTACTGTTCACAAAGGATTTCCTTTCATCAATCCCCTTTTATTTCTTAACCTCACCAACTTCTAAGTAAAAAAAAAAAAAAAAAGTATGTAAGGTTCCAAACATCTGAACCGCGAACAGCTCTAGACACGCAAGATCACTTTGAGCTGAATCGACACCATGTTCAATGTCCCAATTTTGCATTTGCCATCAAGTGTGTGAGCCTGATTGGTTCAAATGAAGCAAATAGGAAAGTCAGTCCCAGGTCTTACTGGTTTGCCAAACAAGGGTCCCGACGTGTAAGCATTGTGTTCTGTCAATATGGAGCAATCTAGTGATGAAACATTTGGACTGTTTCACAGCTGGCGCCACTGATTCCCTGCACACTGTTCCAGGAACTCAACCAAGCTGAGAGGAGGATGCCTATTGGAGATGATGTCTCCATACAAAAGACTATACGTGTTTCAGACAAGGGCAGGCGGGAGCATATCAGACTGTGTCTATGAAAAATGAGACTACTGTCTAATGTGAACCCCTCAGGGAATATTTTCATAACTCTTGTACACAGTGCCGGGCTAATCAGGCAGTGGAAAAGAAACATCTGCAAAATAGGAGGAATTCTTTGTTGTACAAGTTAATTAAAACCATATATAATATATTACGCATCCGTTTTAAATTAATTCATCGTCCTGACCTAGATCCATTTTTTCAATCTTCACTACCACACATCTTGCGGAAAAAAGGATCTGCAAAGATTATCTACACTCCCCCTGACTCCTCCATGAAGTTGATTAATGTAGGGGTTTCACCAGTGGTTAATTTGTGTCGAGTTCAATCAGGGGATGGGCCCTAGCACTCAATTTTGGGAACAGGTAGATGTTTTTCATCACCAGACTTTGATCCAGAGCATGAGAAAAAGGCAGAAAAGGGAATAATGTGGAAACAGCTTGTATACCGAATGCTGCTCATTCTATGTTTATCTGCACACTGTTTCTGAGTGACAGACTCACTGAGACTGCGGAAGTGGCCGATTGTGCAAGTTCCCTCCCACTTCCCACATCTCATCAGCAGTTTCCAGATCCTCATCTCCTGTTCCTGAAAGGCACCGCTGCACTTCCACTGATCTTGGTGGATTCTATTTTTTTCCTGGCCCCCTGGTGTACTTTTATGTTCCCTGCCACTGTCTCTTTCTCTTGCGTAAGGTGTTCTCTAAGGCCAGTGGCAGGGATGGGGAGCCGGTATTGGAAGGGCAGAAGCCAGAAGTTTGAGGCTGTAAGATGGTGGTGGGGTGAGGCAAGAGTTTCAGAAACACTAGAGGATAGAGCCCCCCTCTGAGGTGGGAAAATAGCCCTGTGCTGTGTCCTGTCCAGGGTGGGTACATAGTAGAAGGTGGCACTGAAGTGGCTTGCTACTCCGACCGAAGCAGGTGTTGATATGGGAACCATCAACCATAGTTGCTCCCAGAGGGGAATCTTTTGTGAGGACTACATGATCAGACAATAGATCGCAAGCAGTAAAACAATGATTTTCTCTTCTCTGTATTTAGTTTGAGCGTGTGGAAGAATTTCTTTGTTTAAAAGTTAGTTTTTCATTTTGATTGAGTCCTTCTCTGAAAAGCATATTTCCAAAAAGCAACTTGATACTGTAATCCTCAGTATGTCTGTCGGCTCCTTAACCCCTCTGTGCCTCAGCTTGCTTACCACATACTGAGCTCTCGTTTCATATCTCTGCAGTAATTGTCCCACTGACTGGTGTTCAAACAAGGTAACAGTTGGCATGTTTTGTTCACTGCAACCAAACAAATGGCGGAGGGACAGATAGTCAAAGAGGTACATCGCCAACCTGTAGTTGGTGATTAGAGGATCTGAAGATCAATGTAGCTGTTCATCCTTAACTGCTCAATGGCAGTCTACTTGATGAATATTATGATTCGGACAGCCCATTTACCTAACTTGGCGTATTGTCATCACCACTCAGTTTGGTCATTATTTATGACCCACAGATTTGTAATGTATTGCTTTGGTCAATCTTCACTGTTTTGAAGTCACTGATAGTATTATACTTGAAAGTAGCCACAAAATTATCAGCTGGGCAATGATCTTGATACATTAATTTGTTTTAGCTTAAAGATATCAATGGTAAAGTGACTTCAATAAATTACACTTTCACTGTTCCTAATGCTGCATTGTATACTACTTTGAATAAGGTCTAAACTGTGTGATTGAGTGAATCAGGGTGAGAGGAGTCATTTAAAACATATGAATAAAGAGAAGGTAAATAAACTGGGACAAAATGGTTCTTAGTACTAAAGAAGATAGGGGTGAGGTACAGACAACTGCTGTACAAATGGACAATGAACCCAAAGAAATGGTGCAAAAAAGTTTACCAAGCAGGCTAACAAGAGAGTCAAATAAAATGAGTAAGATAACCGTGAAAGCACAATTGAAAAAAAAGCTTGATAGAAGATTGATAGATAAAGTCACACCAAAGGAGTAAAGATGGCGCCCATAAGATAACCGATCCAAGAAATGTACCACAGACTCTAGTAAGGACCCAGAGTAAAGACAAAACTAAACTTCAATTATTACCTTGCTCTGTCCTCATAGAAAATCATATACGTAAGAGGATAAGCGCAATAGGAGTATATCACTAAGTCCTTAAGATGCAATGAGTAAAAATAATAAACAAATCACTGACTATTACTATAGGACTACCCAAAAACGTAACAGGAACAGTAGCAACATTATTAAGATGAGAGCCACTAAATGAGAACAAACAAATGTAATGTGCAAATAATACAGTCTTTGCAGGGGAGCAGAGAGAAACCGATATGGAATCTTAGCTATTGATATCTTTGGAACTACTAAGTGAAAAAACACCTTTATCTGGCTGCAATCTCAGAATCTTTGAATGGTGGTCCCGAGCCCTATATGACTTACTTCAGCTGTGCTAATAAGAAAGGACTTTGATGAAGCAGAAATGCCATGATTTTTAATTTAGTAAGTATTTAAGTAAATGACCAATTAGGAGAAACACCTATTGATAGTCCTCTAAATGGGCAAAGGGGGTCACTCCCCGTTCTATGTAATCTATAATGTTCAAAATATTCAATAATACCACCAGCTCCCTAGATAAGAAGCAGCTTACTCAGTAGAAGTATTCCTAAAGTTACAACATTTAAGTTCATTGTGATTCAGACGCAAAGGGCTATCCGGTAGGAAAGCACCCCAAGGGTTGTCTGGCCTGTCTCATTCTTACTCACACTAGTAGAATCTGACTGACCGAGTCTCTAAGAGTGCCTCTTTGCGGACACTAAAGCTATAGTGGCTGCCTCCGGTAAGTCTTTCACATGCAGCCTGGGTGGAGCTGCAGTTCAGTGTCCTCATGTTCCTCACCCACAGTCCTGCAGCAGTAATGGGCAGGGAGTTCTTGACACTTCTCTGATCCTGGTACATTTTGGGGAATCCTCCACACGGGGTGTGACTCTCCTGGTGCTGGTCATCAGTCACAGCTTGAGCCCACCCAGGTCACTAAGGCAGCCTCTTTCTTCCGATGACTGCCTCGCCCAGACCACACACTCCCTGCATTGTCCCATGGCCTCCCCAGCATATGGGGCCACCAAAAGCCAGAGGCAACCAGCCGATCAGCACAGCAGCAATTTTCATGGCAGCCCCACCTGACATACGGTGTCACTGACTTGGTTCAGCAAAAGTCCTATGGCCTGATCGGCATTGGCAGCAATCTTCAGGGTGGCCCCATCTGGCATACAAGCTTGTAGACTTGGCACTTGCACATAGTCAATGACCTGATCAGTACAACAACGGTCACAGCTCATTTCATGACAGCCCCTCTCTAGCACACAGAAGTTGCCAACATTTACCTGCATATAGGCAACAAACTAATTGGTGCAGCAGCCATCTCCTCATGGTACAGGACACATATATATAATTTTTCCATGATAAAAGGGGCACATTTGTCACATGCAATTTTACACCAACTGGCTGATTTCTAGAGCACCCACCCTATTACATAAAATGAAGCCCCAGACATTACCAAATTATTTCAGGTGCCAGACGGAGGCCATTGGAAACTAGACCCACATTATTTGGCAGTGCCCAAAGCTAACAACATTCTGGTCCTCCATTCAGGAGTACTGTGGGCTCACGCTGAAGATAGATAGTCCTAATGATATGCTAATTGTTCTAATGGGGTTTTCTCCCTATATAAGGGTAAGATCGGATAGCAGGAAAAAAACTATTTATGATCACTTTAATAGCAAGATCTATTATTCTGCAGAATTGGAAAATCGAGCTAATACCCACATTTGAACAATGGCATTTCAAAATGATAAAAGTAAAGGGTTTAGAACGACTTAATGCACCGAGGTCCAGTTCATATAGAAAAATCTTGAAGGTGTGGGAAGACAGAGTAATCAATTGATCCACTGGAGGTTTTATCAACAGAAAATAATTGTTTGCGATTTTATCTTTATCATATATATTATTATTTTCTGTGCACCAGCAGGAAATAAATGTCTATGACGCAATGTCTTGTAACATCTAGCAGAATACTCTGATAGAGAAATGTTTTTTGAAATGTGCTAATACATCAGAAGATGCATTTGGGTCCAATGGTGGCCTTTGTCGTTTCACTTTTCTTTGTTTATCATTGTAGTAAACTCTTGCAATAAAAAAATAATAACATTTGAGTTAGTGACACAGAACAAGAAAAGATACTTGCAGGAGCTCAGAGGAAATTGGACGCAAATCTTGCCCAACCTATGAATTAAAAATAATAAGTCTGCTATTGTGTGGTCCTAAAGTATTGGCCCAAAAAGACTTAGATATAATTTGACCAAGCAAAATCAATATATAGAAGTAGCAGTATCACATGGGATTATTTGATTTACCACAAGACTGGAACTGGGATTGGTCAGCATAGCTCAAAAATACTATAAGAGGGCTTTACTATTCTGGAGTTATATTTTATATCCTTATTTGCTTTGGGGACCTCATCACTATACGTTTAAAAGTCTCAAAGATAATAATTTCACTTGTCAGTGGAACAATAACATAGAAACAATCATACATTTTTTGAGCTATACAAAGAATAAGTCAATGATCTATAATCTAATAGCATTTGGAGAAAAAAGACTAAAATGTGGCAACAAGATTTCCTTTGAATTAAACAAAAGGTCATGTACAAGGCAAGTTACATATGAACCTATAACCAGTACAGGATTGATGGGACTGCTGTGAACCATAGTGGTATTCATTCTAAAGAAATTAAAAAATGGACGCTGAAACTAAGATTGGGACAAATACCTCAATACATCGGGTAACTGGCTCAGAAAAATACTTTACGATTTAGATAAAGAGGCGAAGTGTAAAGTGGTGGAAGAAAGAGGCATGACGTTGAATAAAGAGGCAAGAGGTGGAATCAAATAGCTATCATGCCATGAAGACAGAGAGTGATGAACTAGGAGATAAACAGATGCATTGGTAGATAACTAGACCACAAATAGACTAACAGCAACTAATCAAGTGACAAACTAATGGAGGAAGGTGTGATGATGGATAGTCACATCTCCCTTTCCATTGACTCCTTCTAAACATTCACCTTCTGCCCCTCCCTCCATCTTCTCTCTGTAGCCTCAACAGTTTCTGCCCAGTTGATGAGGGAGATTAATGCAGGAATTCAACCTGATTGGGTAAGATCCCTAAACCCTCATTTCACCCTTTGGGACCACCCTGCCAAGATCACGGAACTGGACTCAGATGTTGTGAACTCAAGCAAGTCTCCATTAATTGTCTATACAATCTTACAGATTTTAAGCCCAACACATTTGGCAACTTCGGTTGTCACCCAGTTCCCATAACAAACATTTCCCCCTGAAACATGCCATGGTACGAAAAGGAACATAACAAAGGCTAAATCAAATCAAATCATTAACATTAATAAAGCGCGCTACTCACCCGTGCGGGTCTCAAGGCGCTAGGGGAAAAAGGAGGGGTTATCGCTGCTCGAACAGCCAGGTCTTTAGGAGTCTCCGGAAAGCTGAGTGGTCCTGGGTGGTCCTGAGGCTGGTGGGGAGGGAGTTCCAGGTCTTGGCCGCCAGGAAGGAGAAAGATCTCCCACCCGCCGTGGAGCGGCGGATGCGAGGGACAGCAGCGAGTGCGAGGCCAGAGGAGCGGAGGAGGTGGGTGGGGACGTAGAAGCTGAGGCGTCTGTTGAGGTATTCCGGTCCCTTGTCGTGGAGGGCTTTGTGTGCGTGGGTGAGAAGTCGGAAGGTGATCCTTTTGCTGACTGGGAGCCAGTGCAGGTGTCTCAGGTGTGCAGAGATGTGGCTGCTGCGGGGTATGTCGAGGATGAGGCGGGCCGAGGCGTTTTGAATGCGTTGCAGGCGATTTTGGAGTTTGGCTGTGGTCCCGGCGTAGAGGGTGTTGCCGTAGTCCAGGCGGCTCGTGACGAGGGCGTGGGTCACGGTTTTTCTGGTGTCGGCGGGGATCCAGCGGAAGATCTTGCGGAGCATGCGGAGGGTAAGGAAGCAGGCGGAGGACACGGCGTTGACTTGCTTGGTCATGGTGAGAAGAGGGTCCAAGATGAAGCCGAGGTTGCGGGCGTGGTCTGTGGGGGTCGGTGCGGTGCCGAGGGCCGTGGGCCACCAGGAGTCGTCCCAGGCGGACGGGGTGTTGCCGAGGATGAGGACTTCCGTTTTTTCAGAGTTCAGCTTTAGGCGGCTGAGCCTCATCCAAGCTGCGACGTCCTTCATACCCTCTTGTAGGTTGGTCTTGGCGCTGGCGGGGTCCTTGGTGAGGGAGAGTATAAGTTGGGTGTCGTCGGCGTAGGAGGTGATGATGATGTCGTGGTTGCGTACGATGTTGGCGAGGGGGCTCATGTAGACATTGAAGAGTGTCGGGCTGAGTGATGAGCCTTGGGGTACGCCGCAGATGATCTCGGTGGGTTCTGAGAGAAACGGAGGGAGGTAAACTCTTTGGGAACGGTTTGAGAGGAAGGAGGCGATCCAGTCCAGGGCCTGGCCTTGGATTCCGGTGGAGCGGAGGCGGGTGATTAGGGTGCGGTGACAGACTGTGTCAAAGGCAGCCGAGAGGTCGAGCAGAATGAGGGCGACTGTTTCACTGTTGTCCATCAGGGTTCTGATGTCGTCAGTGACTGAGATGAGGGCGGTTTCAGTGCTGTGTTTGGTTCGGAATCCGGTTTGTGAGGGGTCGAGCAGGTCGTTGTCTTCCAGGAAGGTGGTCAGCTGTTTGTTGACGGTCTTCTCTATTACTTTGGCTGGGAAAGGCAGAAGAGAGATGGGGCGGAAGTTTTTCAGGTCGCTCGGGTCAGCCGTAGGTTTCTTTAGTAGGGCGTTGACTTCGGCGTGTTTCCAGCATTCGGGGAAGGTAGCAGAAGAAAAAGAAGAGTTGATGACGGTCTGGAGGTGCGGGGCGATGATGTCGTCGGCTTTGTTAAAGATGAAGTGCGGGCAGGGGCCCGAAGGGGCGCCGGAGTGGATAGAGTTCATGATGGATTTGGTTTCTTCCGTGTTGATGTGGGACCAGTTGTTGAGGGTGATGGCCGTGGATGCCGGTTCGGTGGTGTTTGGTTGGGTCTGGTGTCCGAAGCTGTCGTGGAGGTCGCTAATCTTGCGATGGAAGAAAGTGGCGAGGGATTCGCACAGATCCTGTGAGGGCGTGACGGCGTTGGCGTTGGGGTTGGAGAACTCCTTGACGCTACTTTGAATACACACTATTTAGCTTGTGGGAAGAATTATTTTTGAGGTGGGGTAGTTCTGATAAATTTCTACTGTTGTGAAGAAATTGCTCCAGAATTGTCATCTGAACCTTTCATCTTCTAGGTTACATATTATTTGACTCATTAAGGCTAACTTTTTCTGCAACTGCACTTGCTGCTTGAGAAGAATAAGGTATTTGGCTTTAAAGGTAGTTCTCAATCATTAGTATCTATTACAGATTTGTGTGCTACATATTCCCACAAGTTGAGCTGGGAAGCATAAGTAAAAACATGGAAATCACAACATGCTTTTAAATAGTGCAATGTGATAGGGATATTTTCCACATTTTGTTGGGCTTTCTTCCGTGTACCCCAGCTCCTGCAGTGATCATCCCGATTGAAACACCATATTTGGTGAGACTCCACATCAAAGAACTCACCAGTGTCACACATCAACAGAGAGATAGGGAGACAGAATGTGAACCCACAAAATATACCAATACTGGTGCACTACATTTAAAGATAAGTAACACCTCTTTTTTCAGACATGTGTCTTTTACGGATTCACTTGCCATCTCAATACTGTTTCAAGCAGTGGATACCTAAGAGGGAAGAGATAAGGAGTATATTCATCTGAACATTTTCTCCGGATTCACTTGTCTATCTTCTGTCTTCCATATCCAGGTAGTACATGCATACATAAAAGCATGTGAGGGCCTCCAACTGGCTGCAATGCAATTTCCACTAAGGATAAGTTAGCAACAGACAACTTCGCCGCCACCTGTCTTTGTCAAGCCTGTACAAATGTAATGGATCCAGTGGAGAGTAACCTATCCTAAAAACTGATAGTTTTTGGTAGACAAACCTAACATATTCCAGTCGCCACGTGTCAACAGCTGATTTTGCCAAAAATTAACCTAATATAGCTTGCCCTTATAAAATTAAGGTGGTCATTACGACCCTGGCGGATTACTTCCGCCAGGGACGCGGTGGCACCGCCGACAGGCCGGCGGTGCCCCGCGGGGCATTCTCGGTCAGAGAAGGGAAACCGGCGGTCTCCCGCCGGTTTCCCGCTGCCCCCAAGGAATCCTCCAAGCCGGCACAGCTTGCTGCGCCGGCTTGGGGATTCCGACTCCCCCTCCCGCCATCCAGTTCCTGGCGGTTCTCCCGCCGGGAACCGGATGGCGGGAGGGGGAGTCGCGGGGCCAACGGCATGGGCACTGCAGGGGCCCCCGTAAGAGGGCCCCAAAATGTATTTCACTGTCTGCCTTGCAGACAGTGAAATACGCGACGGGTGCAACAGCACCCGTCGCACCTTCCCACTCCGCCGGGTCTATTATGAGCCGGCATCCTCGTGGGAAGGGAGTTTTTCCCTGGGCTGGCGGGCGGTCTTTTGGAGACCGCCCGCCAGCCCAGGGAAAAACTCATAATACCCTCCGCGGTCTTCTGACCGCGGAGCGGTATTATGGAGGGCGGAATTCTGGCGGGCGGCCTCCGCCGCCCGCCGGAATCGTAATCAGGCCCTAAGTCTCATAAATTCAGACCTTGATAACATTTTTCTTGTCTACACTGCAGTAATTCACGCCAGCTATCATTCATAGACACCCAGACATTGTCAATGTGTCCGTATCCTCTCGATCAGTGACTGATGGGGTTATCCATTAAAAAAAAAAAAAAAAAAAAAACATGACCGACTAATCCATCACAGACAACTACTATACTATCCAATTACTTCTGGCAATTATCAAAAGAGCAGAGGAAAGCAGCTGACAATCCTCTTAGATGAGGTCTACATCGTTTCCATCCACAGAAAGGGACAGAAAAGATAAACTGCTTAAGCAATCACTATCAATGAGCTGCATACTATCCTGTGCAAAGAGAAATAAGAGGATGGGACCACATTGATTTGTTTGTCTTGTGTGACAAAGATGATCACAGTGGGACATGGCCTTGAGAAGTTGCCAGTGGCTAAGACTAATTCAAGCATTCCATTCATCACCTTGTTGTTTTTGCATTTGCCTTCCTAAGTATGTCGGGTATGCCCAGACGTGGATCCCGGGCTCACTGTACCATTGGATTGAAGCTAGTCTGTTTGAAGAGGGTGATTGTGTTGGTCCAGGGAAGGCCTGGCCTGGAAGTTCGGGATGGACTGTTCCCATGGGGAACGAAGTCAAGATTAATTTGAATGTTGCCGGGAGCAAGCTGGGGTGGTATGGTGGCCAAAAAAATAATGCATTGGGATGCAGCCCGAGCGACTGCCAGATTAAGATTAATTCAAGCATTCCATCCATAACCTTGTTGGTTTAGCACAATATTCTCCCAGCAAGGTTTAAACAAGTTGGCATCATCAGGGTAGTTGAAGTGTGGTTCACCTCCTTTTTAAAAGATCTCTGTGTCTCTCACTCATCCTCGTTATCGACTCATCAATTTTCATGTACAGGGTGGGATTTCACAGGGTTCATCTCTGTCATCCATTTGTTTAAACATATTATGTTAGACCTATGGCAAAATTCATTAGGTCATTTGGATACTAAGCTGTGACCTAAGCAGAAGGCACCTGGACAATATTGTGCATCTGGACAATATTTCCTCAAGTTTTGCCTCTAACCTGTGTGACTGTCTTATGAGTATCCTCCATCAAGTGTGCATGTTTTCTTAAATAAGACAAGGAGTTTTGTTCTTAATGGTAGATAAAACATTGGAGTCAATAGGCCTTCTATTCTTGTGGTCCTCCTCAAGGCAAACTGCAAAAGTGAATTATCTGGAAATCTTCCTGCAAGTGGAAGTTGTATAAATGCCAGATTAACTATGGTGCTTTTTCCTCTGCCCTTCCCCTGTTGGGCAGCATCCTTCCTTTCCCACCACAGACCCTCTCCCCCAAAGTGGTGTCTTAATCTGTCCTCTCCCTATAAGACTATTGCAATATTTTGCACTTGGGACATCCAGGCACTGCTCTAAACAAATTGGAGATGGTCTAAAGTTTCACAGTTTGCAAAATCACCCTATTACAGAAATGTGTTTAGAGCAGTAGGTGGAACACTTCACTGGCTGTCAGTAAACCTGAAAATTAATGTTATGGTTCTCTCGCTAATATATAAAGCTTGCTATGACCATCATTCCTTCTGTCTGCAAGGCCACTTTTCAATGTACTGGACTGCTCATGCACAGCCATCAGAATCTCTTCTGTGCATACAAATCCCTCAAATGAAATGCTCCACTTACAAGGAGTCCCCCTCTTCCAACTACGTAACAAGATGTGAAATGATCTGATACACATGTTCCTTGAAAATTATGAATGAGGTGTGACCTGTACCATGGCAAGTGAAAAAACATGCCTACTTTCAGGTTGAAACACTGGGTCCACCAGAACTTGGGTGACTTCCTTCTGTCTGTGAACTACACAGGAATGCACCAGTTATTGTCCAACCTGTGTCCACTACAGGTGCTACTCTTTCAGCAGGAGTTACATCTGCAGCCTACAGAATACGGTCATTTTAATAAAGCACGACATGAGACTCAATAGGAATGTAAAATGTCTGGTCTTCACCCGGTCCAGATGCTGAAAGATTTGCTGCCATCTAGGGCAAGGACTGCGCCTTAAGTACTGCCAAGGTAAACATGCAAGATCATAAATTAAGATGAGATTAGAGGCAGAGTATTGCTTGTGATGGTTCTCTAATTTCTGAAACTTCATTGTTAGTCCTAGACCTTATCAAAGCAGTAGACATACTGGCAAACCCATCTTCGCTCCATCATATATTGACACCCGCATTTGCTGGTTATCTACATATTGGTAGACGTACCAAAATCCTGTGCAGATTCATCCACACTGGTACTAGTCCACATTGCAGCCCAAAGGAAACAGTTAGTGGGCTATAAGGTGGATATGTATGTCCTCCATTTAAATGGAATACATTATGGTCGAACTTCTTATAAATAGGGCACTACCTCTCCAGTTACCATCTTGAAGGACTAGGTTCAAGTGAGTTTTTCTAAATTGTACATCCATAATGAGCCGGAAGTTTGCGGTTTTATTGCACAATGAACCTCCCAGACTATTGACCTTGGTTGTGAAGGAGTCTGTATATCACAATTCCCAACTGCTGGAAGTATACTTGGGGCAGCAGTTTTTTCGTGACCTGCAAAGGTGTCCTGATGACAGGATGCGTACCACTGAACTTGCCGAAAAGTCTCCCACCCATTTAGATGCAAAATGGGAGACCCGTTAGTTCTTCTGAGTGGCGACTTTGTGCTGTTTGGAGAATTGCAAGCATGTTCTGGGTGTGCTCCTTCATTGAAATTAATGCCCTGAACTGCGCTATTTCAGATGATGTCAGATCTGGTTCAGATCAGGTCAGCTACTTGTCCTATTCTGGGGATTTACAGGAGGCAGGCGAGTTACTTGTACTGCTGCGGGGATTTCCAAGAGGTGGAATGAAAGGCTTGCTGCAGCAATGAAAGAAGCAACATATCTGCCTCTTCACAAACCAGTGTTATCAATATTGTGTATTTTCTATTCTGGCCACTCCCCTGTTTGAATTGCCAGTCAAAAAATGAATATGTAGGATTAGTAAAATGCTGAATGTATGTGATTAATATGGCACACAATTAGCTTATATTATTACATTCTGCAATGTGGTAATCTTACCTGAATATATTTCCAATTTTCACTTTGAATGTCGACTGCTTCATTTTACATTAGATTGTTGTTAAAGAGTTTCTAGAAGGCTGACAACTACCTGCCTTATTTATGGTTGTTATTTCAAAAAGAATGCAATCAAGTAGAACGAAAATAATTGAACAGTCATCAGGCAACTTTCTGTTAATTGTTTTTGCTTAGAATTTTTAATAACAATGAGATTATGTTATAGAAGTGGGTCATAGAGAGCAAAGGGTAGAGGGGAATCTACACCCCAGGCTACACCATGCTAGGCCATACAGAATCAAATCTTTGGTCCCAATTGAAGGCTACCAGAATGGGAGCCATTTATCCTTTGCTCGCTAGCTTATCAGTGCAGTTGGCCTTGTGAGACGAGAATATCAGATCTCGTAACTGCATTGAATAAAACATTTGTTGTTCACATAGGTATGCACGTGTGTACCATCTCTGAAGCTCAAAATAGGTTTTATTTTCTGCAGTGCTAGTATTAGATTAGCACTTGCAGGGAGCAGAAAGAGAGCAGGACTGCTATAGATTTTTTAGCACAAGCATTGTTCCTCCTATGTGTGCTTTTGGTGAATGTTGCTGCTGACATTTTACTTGTTTTTATTGTTGGTACAATTCATATAGTGTATATTCGGATAGGAATCTGTGTAGACCTCTTGTTTTAGGGTCCTTAAAAATGTCATTTTTAATGAAAGAGGTTTTGGTATACCACTATCTATCTTTGTAATGTTTCATGTGATCTCATTACCTGAAACACATCTCACTCAAATATTGCTCAGGGGGTTGCGGAATGGTTGCAGTCCAACTGGTTTTCTGATTCGGGTTAGCACATTGACTTAAGTCATTGGTGCCAGAGGATATCGAAAAATGACCTCTGCATTTCTAGAAAACCCTAGTATTTCTAGCTGTTGTAAAACCTGCCATGGGT
The DNA here is from genome assembly GCF_031143425.1 of Pleurodeles waltl. Taxonomy (NCBI): domain Eukaryota; kingdom Metazoa; phylum Chordata; class Amphibia; order Caudata; family Salamandridae; genus Pleurodeles; species Pleurodeles waltl. The sequence goes on along the minus strand of NC_090445.1, from coordinate 1,504,932,507 downwards.
TTCAATGTAATCTGTGACTGAATTTATAGTCTGCAAAACATCAAACTCTTTACAAATAGGTTTTGCCATTAAACTGCTTGTAGAGAACACTGTCAGGCGGGCATGGAGGCAGAGGACCTCATCACAGCACATGTGGCAGAATCTGGAATATGCCAGATTCAGTGATATCAGCCTGGCATCCCTAAAGGCTGCACTCCCTTCTATCAGAATTTGCTTTGGCTCAGCCAACGGGAATCTCAGAGGAAGAAAATGATTCTGGCCATTCCTTATGCTTCTCTAGATAGATCTTGTCAAGAGTATGCCTCATGTCCACACAGATTGTGAAAGATGACATGTCGGCCAATTTTATCCACATTATGTTGGGTTTCAGAACTCTGTATGCAGTAGGACTAAGGCCACTGGCACTAGGTTCACCGATCTAGTGGTTGTGCCATCCCTATGTCAAGCTGTACCAAAGAAAGTAAACATGCTGTTACTCATTCTGGGATTTACATGTCTTTCCTAGTTGCAGGCTGATACTACTGCTGGGATTTTACTCGGAAACATCCCTTCTAACAGTAATCTAAGCCCCCTCTGACTCCTGTTAAAGAGTGAACACTGTTTCTTAGATTCTGCCTGCATTGATAGTCCCAACTCATATAAGATTCAATTCATAATGCCTATGATGATATTTGTGTCCTATGGAAGGGGATACTGTTTTCATGGGTCAGTAATACAATGAGGTAGCTGCTCACCTCAGAGTTCCTCATCCTCACTTTATTTTTCCATGTTGACATCATATTCAAGATCATATTCACCTGCCTGAATAGTTTGAAACAGTTCCTGGAAACTTGCATACTGCAAACACTGCCTCCAAGTGAGTGTCAAAGGTCTATGTAAACCATGTACATTGTCTTAAAACCACAATAAAACAAAAAATACAATATTATAAGTATGAATGTTTCCAACAACTGTGCCATTCCTATCATTTTTTACTTTGTCTCTAACCGGTCGTCTCTCTTTCAGTACTAGTCCTGAAGGATTCCATTAACTGCAGACTCGTGCTTTTCAGGGGCAGCTCTTTGGTATGCTTTGAGAAATGAAATCCTCCCCAGGTCACTCCATTCTATAGCATCAACGGGATCGTCTGTTAATACATGCTGCACCAGCCCTGGCTGGTGGCAGCATGATTATATATTGTTTTAATGGAAATAAATTTCAAATGCTTGGGGCAAATGGTTTCCCCATTGTGTTTTGGTGCTTGGAATCATGAGTATAACAATTTGCAATACTGATCGAGATCAAGGGAACATCTTTGGAATTAGCTCTGATTACTTTCAAGAAACTTATTAATGTATGAATGAAGGATGCAAGATGGAGGGCAGCTGCTAGCTTCAGAGGACAACTCCACCACCCATTTCTTCCTCTCCTGTTCCTTGTTTCCAAGGCTGCGTGGTTGGACTGCACAAGGTCTCCCACCAAAGCACCAATAAATGCTGGGGTTTCCCTACACCATTTTGGACACTTTAAACCAGAACATGCGTGGATCTTGATGCCCTCAGCACTTCCAGAACTTGGATCCAGATGCCCCCCATTTAGCCTGAAAGCCTTTGCTGAAGCTCTGCTGGCATTCCCTGATGCCCCACAGACAGTCCAATGAGTCCAGAGATACAGTCGCAGCTCACTGAAGCTCATAGGAGACTAGTGGATGGCTGCCCAAGGCAAGCTAATGTTACCAGAGCAGGTGGACTGAAAGCTGACGGCTTGGTGAGCCCACCCTCTCCACTGATTCATCTTTTGTTGTTTTTGCTTCATAAATTGACACTCTTGTTGTTAAAGTGGCCAGTCCCTGTCTATCTGGCCATAATGAGAGAGGCTTGTGTGGCCTGAATAAAGCCCATTGTGCCTAAAGTCTTGTAACGGTGTCTCTGGGTCAGTCAGAAGTCTGCCCTCTTCATCACTGAGGTTGACCCCCCACTGTGTTGGCAGCTTGTCAGGCCCCAGGTTTTGAGAGATCCCCATTTCAGGTGACCAAATCATTAACGCAAAACCCGTAGGGCATACTTGGCTCCATAAGCGTCCTTTTGATCTTTGAGACGCTGTCCCCTTCTTTTATAGTTTGCCAGAAGCACTTCCATTTGCCAATGCCTTTTTTTTATTGCTGTGTTTTCCTTGGTGTTCACCAACAATTGGGCCATGAAGGAGATACTTACCTATTCGCAGGAAAGTAACTCCCTTTTGGCGCGAGAACCGTCAGCCTCCGTTCTGAATCTGCTGACCACGGTCAGCAGGTCTTCGCCATCAAATAAACTGCTTAACTTTACCAACAAGTCTATACCAGTATTTTTGTGGTATCTGCTTTTCATTTTCAGAATTTTCCAATGTTCCTAAACACTTAGTGATCACGAACATTATTTAGTGTAGACAACCAGTGTCTCTTGCTTTACGAATTAATTGTGTGTGATTGGCTACTGTGCATTGTTACTTTCTCATGGTCTAGATTTATTAGTGCACTGTTGTGTACTTACTACTCTGGCTGGACCTGAACATTTGTGTAGCAGATTGTGTTGCACTGTACCTAGAGTCTCCCTACATCTCCTAAGGGTCAGGACTGGGCTGTATATGCACTTCTAACCCAAGAGTCAAGGCGGCTTATTGAGACTAGCTTTCAGTCACAGACTGAGCACCTTATGCCTGTATGGTAGGTACTCCTAGTATTCTCGTTTCTATCATGCTTGGTAGGCCCTGCAACTGTGTACTCTGAGGAAAAACCTTGACATACAGAGACCAATTTTTCAAACTGATATTTTCAGGCCTTTTTCGAGCACCTAGAAGAGCTACAGAATGCAGTTAGTAGGAAAGGTATAAATTACCTTCTTTATGGGCACCGTTCTAAACAGTACAGCTCTGTGGCCACATTCATTGATAATGGCACAATATAAATAAATATATGCATTAATGTACCTTTTCCCGCAAAATCACGGAGGACTAATTAAGCCAGCAGATTTTCTTCCATGTTGCCACCAAGAGGTGCCTTTGCACAGCTCGGTGGTAAGGTGTGGGCGTGGTAAGCAAGTGGGCTTATGAACGACACAAATGTGACGAGTATTTTGATTAAACACAGGCAAGAGATTCAAGGACCTTTTTGTGACCGTTGCTGCAGGCTGAGTTGAAGCACTTGATTGATAAAGCATGAGAGAAGAGGTTGGCGTAATTAGGGCTGCCTCATTGTCTTATTTCCCAAGCTTCTGGCACACAGCCCCAGAATCCAAACAGCGTGGGCACTGAGTTCGCCAGAAAACATGGCGCTCAGATTATGAATCGGGCCACTTGGGTCTCACTAAGGCGCTCCAGAGAATGATGTGGCAGTGTCACATTGTGAGACCTCAGTGCCATGCACTCCAAATCCCAGCGCCTCGGCCGCCTGCTCATGGCTCTTGGGTCGATAATGATAGCTATGACAATGTGGATTGGCCTCCCCTGGCTGTTCTCGAGGGGTTCTCTTAATTGAAGCACTGAAGCCTGTTGCCGTGGCATCTAAGCGGTACTTCTGCTCCCACACCGCTCAGCCTGAGAAATTTGCTAGTGATGCTATACTCCACGGAATAAAAGGCAGACACTTACCTAAGAGGACAAGAACAAAAACAAGCATTGGCCAAGCCAATAGACCTCGTCCATGCAAGCGGTATTGGCTTTATCAATGTGTTTTAGTTATGTTGTACACCAGCATGGCTGCTGTTCAGCATGGTTAAAAGTTATTGTTGTATAGGAGAGTGACATGGAGTGCCATTGAGTGGAATGGCGAAGAGTGGAGTAGAGAGTTGTAGAGTGAAGTGACAGAGAGTGGCATGTATTAGAGTGGCATAGTGTGGAGTCGTATAGAGTGGCATACAGTAGAGTGGACTGGTGTAGAGTGCATTGGCATAGAGTGTTGCAGAGTATAGTGGCAAAGAGTGCACTGACATTGAATTCAGTGGCATACAATGCAGAGTCGTAGATGACAGTATTGCATAGTAGAGTATGGTGGCACAGAGTAGAGTGGTGTACAATGGTGCACAGTGGAGTGGCATAGAGATGAGTGATGCAGAGGGCAGTGATGTAGAGTAGAATTGAGTAGCATAGAGTGCAGTGGCGTAGAGTGCAAAGTTGAGTGGCATAGAGTGGTGCAGAGAAGAGTAGCATAGAGTGGTGCAAAACAGAGTATAGTGCCATATAGTGCAGTGGGATAAAGTACA